>NW_024506773.1:859524-1444984 GCF_017590055.1 Onychostruthus taczanowskii | reverse complement strand
GGGGGAGCCAGTGCGGGGACCGGGGCGGGGGCTGGGGGAAGGGGGAGCGGGGCCGGGGCGAGGGGCAATGGGGATGGGGACGGGGACGGGGATGGGGATGGGGATGGGGATGTGGTGGGGATTGGGATGGGGATCGGGGCCGGGCCGGGGCCGGCTGCGGAGCGGCGGGGCGGTGTCGCGGTGCCGCCGGAGCGGAGGCGCGGTGTCCCTGCTCACCCGCGGCCGGCTCCTGCCGCCCTCCCCGCCGCTCCCCCGCACACCGCTGCTCCCCGAGCTCCAGCCTGCGGGGATCCGAGACAGGTGGCCAGCAGGCAAGTCCTCTGAGCGGTCCTAGGTCTGGTGGGGAGCGAGCATCATCCCGCCTGCAGAGAGCTGGGGCTGCAGGAGCAGCTAATGCAGATGTTGCCATTCGGTAATTAATTCTGAGCCCGAGAGAGAGCCAGGAAGCAAGCTGCATTGAAGTTTCACTATGGTTTTCACCTACAAGAGATGACGGAGACAAGCTGGCCATATCCCAACCTCATGTTTTAGGGATGGCAAGAGTCTGATTCTTCTTTTCCATCGCTCTTCATCCCTCCTGCCATTGCACTTAAACAGCTAAACTGAAAGTTATTGCTCACCAGATACGGTAGAATAATGAGGATAGGGAGTTATTCATGGATTATTTATTCTACAATCAATGAGGCAAAGAAAAATGAAAACAATTATTTCTCAGGTGTTATATAGAGAAAGCTGAGAAATTGAGAGGTATAATTTCTTTAGAGGAGCCCCAAAGCAGGGATAAATTATTTTCAGTGACTAATACACATGCTGTTAACAAGTACCTGCTGTTATTTACTGACTGTGATGAAGTGGTTAAGACCATGTGTAAAATGAGATTTTCAGAAAGGCCTTGGGATATTAGGATCCTCAATCCTATTGCTTTTCAGAGTACAGTGCCTATCTTTTAGGTCACTTTGAAAGCTCATCCATACGTAATATGTGATATCCCAGGAGAGCTGTGGCCTAGAGGTTTGAGCACAGCCCAGGACAAAGCTTAAATGCCAGTCCTGGGAAAAGTGTTTCTGTAATCTAGTCCAACTGCCATAATTTTTCCTCCTTGGGGCTTTCCCTGCCTTGCCTTATCCATAAAGAGTATTAATATATCAATATTTCAAATGCTTTCATAGAAATAATGCCAATATGTATATAGCAAATGTGAAATGAAAGAGTGCACTATGAATAAGTTTTATTATACTTATTTCTGGTTTTGAAAGAATAAATATTTCCCTAGAGACTCTGTTACCTCATCCCTGCATTATCCTGAGCTCTTTCCAATGCCCTCCCCTTTCTTTATAACCCACAGATACATTTTGGTATCCAATAATCATTAAGATATGTAAGATTTTTTGGGAATTAACTAAGAACGAAATATTAATTAGTGACGTTATACTTGTTCAAAATTGCTTCTTTCCTTAACGTCCTTCTTCTTTACATCTTCTGTTCCTCTCCTGCTGTATATCCCACAATTTTTCAAGTTCGTTAACTTACATTTTCTTTTCTTTAGCTACCACTGAAATGGTAGAGCTGATATAGTATCACAAACTGACTGCAAATATTCACAGAAAAAAGACTGATTATGACATGCAAAAATTTCTACCACTTTCATTCTGAGTTCTTGAAACCCTTTCTGTATACGTTGGCCTTTATAATTCACTTGAATAAGTAATACACAGCTTCTCTGAGTAAGTACTTAAAGGCTCAGCAGACCATTTTTCAAACAAAATTTCTATTTCTTAAGGCTCTTCCAACAAGCCCAACAAAAAACATATTTGCTCATCACCCATTCATACTTTTATACCTATATAGCTGTATATCACCTGCCTCATGAAGTCCTCCACAGGACAAGAATCTTGACTTGATTTTAGTTGTTCAAACTTCACATTTGTTTAGCATATGATGATTGGGGTTTTCAAAAATGTATTCAAATTGATCATAAGTAGATAGACATTTAAAAAAAACCCAGCTATAGAGGATAAGACAAGTAATTCAAAATAGGAAGATTCAGCAGGCTGGTTGGTGAATATTTAAATAATGGTGACAGTAGAAAATTTCCTTGTGGTTTGAGACGGAAGAAATGGCACAGGTTATTGCATTTTTCCCCACCTTGGAATAGGATCAGTCCTTAAAAACTGCATAAAATATTTAAACTATATAGCAATAGAAATGAGTTGTGCAAGGGTAATGCAATTATTTTTAATATAACAACAAGTGAGGCCTGCAAAATCACTAACTTTGACTGATTCTGTCACAGAAAAATCATTACAAAGATCTTCAGGCATTCTTTAGTCCTATAAAACAAGTTAACCATATATACTCTTTTTTTTTTTTTTTTTTTTTTTCCTGGAGGATGTTGTGAAGTATTACTTTACATGATTCAACAAATTCAAGTTGAATATATTAACCTTTGCAACGAAAACATGGTCAGATTGTGTTAGGTCACAATATGAAGTTATTAGATACTTCTACTCATTCTCCTAACATTTCTGTTCCAGAGTGTAAATGTGAGGATGTTTCTAAGCAAGCAGTGAGACACCCCTATGGTCTCAACAGGGCACCTACAAGTTTTAGCACTCATATCCTTCAAATGTCAAGTGTTTGCAGGGTGGGTCAATGGGGATGTGTTCTCCACTCTGTAGGTTAGGAAAGTGTCATAGCAGACTGGGACAGGCATACCAGCCAGGAGGTGCAGAAAGAGGATCTTCCATCAAAGCTACTCCCATAAGAGTTCCTTATATTTATTTCTCAGACCACAAAATCATATAATTGTTTAGGTTGGAAAAGACCTTTAAGATTGTCTAGTCCAACCACTAGGCCAGCACTGCCACAGCCACCACTAAACTATGTCCCAAAGTGTCACATCTACACATCTTTTAAATATTTCCAGGGTGGTGACTCAGATACTTCCCTGGGCAGTCTGTTGGTATGCTTGGCCACCCTTTTAATGAAGAAATTTTTCTCAGTATCTGACCTAAACATGTCACAATTTGAGGCCATTTCCTCTTGTTCTGTTGCTTTTATACCTACAAGAGACCTGACCCCCACCTGGCTACAACCTTCCTTTCAGGGAGTTGTAGAAAGCGGTAAGTTGTCTCCTGAGCCTCCTTTTGTCTGCACCAAACACTTTCCTTGGCTGTTCCTCTTATGATTTACTCTTTATATCCTTCCCCAGCCCTTCTCTAGAAATGCTCCAGCACCTCAATATCTTTTTTGTAGTAAGGGGCCCAAAACCAGTCAAAGAATTTGAGTTGCAGCCTTACCAGTGCCAATGGCCAGTGCATCAATGACCCCTTCAACACTCCCAAAGCACTAAAAAGTAGAGAGATATCTCGGTCAACTGGTGAAACCTCCCCGGCAATTAGAAAGACACTACAGTGTTAAAAGACTCCAGTTATTACAGCTGTGCACAAATTTTATTGAGCTTAATGGAAATTGTGCACACATATTGATAAATGAATAGATCATTCTGAATTTACTATAGCTGTCAAGCAATGTCTGCTAAATGGAAGTTATCCTGGATAGAACTATATTTACAGTATGTGAATGTCAAGAGGGAAAACACAATGGCAGAAAGCTAGAAAGAATAATTAAGAATTTCAAACACTGGTGGGAGCAAATGGCTTCCAATAGCATGATCAGTTGGTTCCACAGAAGAAAATGAGCCAACTTTAAAAAGGACATGCAACTTTTGAATTAATACTGAAAAGTAAACATTAAGCTTTTTTATGCCTGACAAACTACCATTTTTAAATATTGTTTCCCTTTTACATTTTTGGTTTCCCCAACCCTCTTGCATTGTAGAGCTCTAAAAACCATCTATAGCACAATTTCTGTCCAAATCTCTCAAATGTTAGATATGAGGACTTAACACAGGATAGACAAATGCAATGTATTTCAAAAAAGACTTTTTGATCACATGCACAGAATCAAATGTCAGATAATAGACTATTACTGGATGAAGTATTGGGTTTATTAAGAACAATGTCAGGTTTTCTACTGGGATTATTGATACTCATGGGTGTTTCTCTGAGGAAGAAAGGATCACATGAATATTGTGATCCACCTGCTTATGAGAAGGTGTAAAGACCTGAAGAAAATACTTATTTTCTAGAAATGCAAGGAAAGTCTTTCCTAATCTTAATGCATCTGAAAAGGAAAATGAAGATGCATTACCAGAAAAGAGATGGTATCTTCTTGCTCCACACAGCTAAAAATATAGCATTATAGTTTCAAGTGAATGCATTTTTGGCTTGACCATCAGTTAATTATGGTAATTTTATTAAAACAGCAAGATGAAAATATGGAAATATGTATTTATACAGACATCAAAATAAATTGAGGATGTTCAGAAGTTTTCATCTTCATGTCCCTATATCTTTTGTAGTCTACACATGTGCTTAAGACAGCATCTACCTTTAGAAATTTCTTTTGTGATATCTTGATCTCTATTAATCTGCACTGCATAATGAAACAATTTGACAAACAATTACGAGGAGCAGTTGAGGTCACTTGCTTTGTTGGTGACCTGGAGAACAGGTCCTGGAGAAAAGGAAACTGAGAGGAGACCTCATTGTGGTCTTCAACACCATCAGAAAGGGAAGCAGAAGGCAGGTACCAATTGCTTCACTCTTGTGACCAGTGACAGGACCCAAGAGAATGGCATGAAACTGAGTCAGGAGTGTTTAGTTTGGACATGAGGAAAAAGTTTTTCACCCGGTGGCTGGCTGGGCACTGGAACAGGTTCCCCAGGGAAGTGATGACAGCACCAAGCCTGACACAATTCAAGGAGTGTTTGGACAATGCTCTCAGGCACATGGTGTGACTCTTGGTGTGCCCTGTGCAGGGCCAAGAGTTGGACTCAGTGATCCTTGTGAATCCCTTCGAACTCAGGTGATTCTGTGATTCTAGGGCTAAATAATTGTCTAGGTACATCATTTAGGTGCATGTAAAGAAAGAAAAGCCTTGCTAAAGGAAATTTTTTTGTTCAACCAAATTGCAAATTTTATTAACATAACATTATTATAGTTGATTCCTTTCCTTACAATGTCTGACCTCAGTTTTTTCTTCTTAATTCAGTTTAGACCATTTCATAGGCAATCCATGGATGCATAGCAGAAGCTCTATATTGAAAAAAATGCACAGAAAGTGAATTATAGTAATATCAAAAGTTATTGAAATTATGTTGAAAATACTTCAGTCACCTTTAAAGGAGAAATCAAAATCAGTCTGGAACATTTCCATCTGCTATTTGTGGGGCAGGAAAAAAGGCATCCTTTCACTAATGCACAGCCTGCAAGGTAAATGCCAGAGAAGAGACTGTCAGCTCTTCTTAGACTATCATTTATGTCTGGATGAGGAGACTTCATGTGACTTGAAGGTTTTTTCAAGACAAGTACACAGCAACACTTTGGAGAATACAGTAAATACTTCCACAACGAAGTAATATTTGTGAAAAATTAATGTACTTTTAGCCATATTTTAATGCAAATTAGTAGCTGAAAACATGGGAAAGAGCCAGCATAATTTAACACAATTTCTTTCCTTAAACTGACAGTGATCTACAGCCCTCATCTTGGGAACTTCTTCAAGAAAGGTTTTGAAATAATTCACAACTAGCAGCTTTAAACCACCACTTTAAATAATTTGTGTTACTGAGGATATAGCCTTGTTATCTACTCAATACATATTTAACAGATTGGAAGAGGTTAGCAGAGTAATGCACTAAAGTTACTGAAGCATTAAAGCATTCTGAGTAAATATATATTTGCCTCCCTCTTATATTGTCCACATCATTCAGTCTCAATTACCACACTAATAAACTAGTTATCTTCATCTCCTACTACAGATAACATATGGATACTTGACCATAAAAGTACTTTAAAATATTACCATGTACCCTGTCTTATATTAGGAGTATCCAGAGTCCTCTTGAACCATATTATAAATTCTTTCTTACAATTGATTGTGGTAAGGTACTTGGTGGTCCAGTTAAACATGAAGCTCCAGTAATTCTTAGTTATGACTCCAGAACTGCTTTTTATTGTGTCTACAGTGCATCAAGTACAGAGCAGGGTGTCAGTCACGACTGAAGCTCCTGCATAATACCCAAATAAAATCATACCTAAAGATAAATGCATATTGCTTTGTGTCTCTGCACACCTGCCTGTCAGATAATTTCCTATGCCAGATAATTTTTCCTCTGTGGTCCTGTGGGTCTCTTTCTTTTTCTTTCTTTCTTTCTTTCTTTCTTTCTTTCTTTCTTTCTTTCTTTTCTTTTCTTTTCTTTTCTTTCTCTAAAAAAGTGGCATTAAGAGCATCAATTGTACGAAGACTGGCAACCTGGGCACTTTTTCAAAAGCTGAAATGATTAGATGAGCTTTGTGCTAATTTTAGGAAGCCACTCACTGGGGCTATGCAAGCACAGTGACTCCTTGGACTTCAGTAGAGTTTCTGAACTGTGCAAGAGCTGCAGCCAAGCCCAGCTAGATCAAATCAGCCTGCAGCTCACAGTGGAGCTGCTCTATCTCATGCCTTGAAGAAGGTTCAAATTGACCAGTTAGAGGTTTTCATCACAGCCACCAACCTTCCAATTTTAAATGAAAAAATAGACAGTGTAGCTTTTTGGTGAAGGAGATTGTGTGTTAGCTGGTGTGATGTTCTGAAAACCACTGTTTGCTTCATTATTGTATTGATAAAAATTGCAACTCCTGTAGTAGTTATGTCCTGAAAAAGAGGTGACATTCATTCCTTGTTCACAGTACTCCCACTCCAGTCTGCCTGCTCTTCTTTCAGGGAAATCAGTCAGCAGACTGCAGTAATATAGAATAAAATCAGATGCAACAAAAGTGCTCATACAAACATTGTGAGCACAAATGATTGCCCTTGATATCTCAGTAGCCATTTTGGAAGTAAGGATGAAACTGAGAATGAAATTACCTCTGTAGCAGTGACAAAGGAATGAAGTCAAAGTAAAAATTGTACCACATTTTTTTTTCCATTCTTCCTTCCACACTGAGCTCTCAAAAGCAAACAGGAAGCCTTACCAGGAGGCACACAATATTAAGAGCTCTCTGATGTATGAAGCCACATCTGTGGCCACCCTTAATGGCATGCAGCTTCTCAGCAGATTTGATAGTGCAGAGGCCTCTCATAAAGACCACTTCAGCTTGATTTATAAGCAGCCATGTTCTGGATTTAACATCTCTAGATTTTAATCTGCACATTGCAAAACAACATGAGTTTATTGCCTGGACTTAGGAAACATCTAATCAAAGACATGATTTTAAAGTCTTTTCTACAATCAGTAGGTAATGCAATAAACTCCCACATGCCTTGCTACACAGCAGTAGAAGAGGGAGAGCCAATCTGTCAGCATACATGGCAAACTAAAAGACACCACAATAACCCTGTGTGTGATGACACTTGTAGCAACCACCACAATGCACTCTAAATGTGCCATCCACTCTGATATCACGTGAAACACTTTTTGAGGATGTTTCATCTAGTTTGAAGATGAGAAGTCTCCCTAACCAAGGCAAGAGGGTTCTAAAAAAACACCTCAAAAACTGATCTGATATTAGAGATCACAGAATCATGAAGAAGACTGTGGATAAGCTGCCTTTTTTACATACCAGGGCACTTAGTAGCAGCCCACCACAGAGTTCTATTATCTCCTGGAACCTAGAATATATATATCACTATGTATGTATATGTATGTGCCATTCTTTCACTCAAATAAAAACTTAATGTTACATGTTTAATAAGTTATGTACATTTAAAGCAAACTGGAAATATCTATTATAGAAGAGCAAGCTTATTATTGAAATATGCTCTAGATTGTCTTCATTCATAAGAAAACAAGATGGGAAAAGACCACCCAAGTCCTATTGGTTGCCCAGATTTATCTCTGAGGTAAATTCCCTTCTCCTCTCAAGCATAAATTAATGAAATATGGAGTGATTTGGAGATACTTTCTATGAGGTATAGCTAATGAAAATTACCTAGCTTTCAGACCTTTTTTAGCTATTAGAAAGTATTAAAGATGAAAAAATGCGTGTATTTTCTAAAATATACATACATACAAGGAGTTTGTTATACTTATTGATCTTTTCTCATTGTCTAATTCAAAACTAGGCAAAAGTCACATGAGTTAGTCACAAAGTCCTACAATGGTGCACAAATTTTCAGCTCTAAATGCATTGGTATTAAAAGGTGCTTAGACTACTGAAAGTTACTCACTTCAATGTGGCATGTAATAAATGAAAAATAATTTATTCTCCACAGCATCTAAGGATTTCTAAGCATCATACAAATATTGAATTAAGCTTCCCAAAAAGACAAGTAAATATTATATCCATGTAAAGAACAAGAACAGAAATCTATGCAGTGTCCAAAATCACCCATATTCCAACTGTTGCAGAAAAGATTCACTGGCTCTGAGACCAAACACAAGCTTTTAAAGCCAGACAGACAAATCAGCAAGAGCTATGCCTCTTGTCCTACAGGGCAAGTTGCCCTATCAAAGCAAGTGAACTGAAAGTGCTCCATTAGTACTTTGATGGAGATGGCAGAGTACAAGAGAGTATGAAAGATTTAATCATCAGAAACACACTCTAAGAGGGAAAGGCAGAAGAATCTAAGTGAAAAGTACTTTAAAAGGAATCAAAGGAACTTGATGACTACATCTAACCAGCTAATGCCTTTTGCTACCCATAAAAAAGCATGATAGAGTTATAGGTGAACTAGATGCAACTGGTGGTATAAATGTTCATAATTTACAGAGTACACACATTTTTGTTGTGCATCATTCAAAAGTGATAGAGTGTTACGTTGTAGAAATTTCTGCATTTCGTAGAAATGACTTGAGTGCAGGGAGGAATTTAATAGAACCACTTGTAACTTTTGAACACTGAAAAATCTTCAGTATCCCAGCAAAAAAAAAAAAAAAACCATTGAAATGTGTTGAAATCTGTGTGGCTGCACTCTGAAAAAGAAAGATGAAGAGCAAACTAAATTATTTCTACTTAAAAAAAACCTTGAACAGTGGTAAATATTTAGAACCAAGAAAAATGCAATCTCTTAAGAAGCAAAAGGAATGCAATCTAATTATGAGTGCTGCTGTGATAAAAGCACTGAATCCTACTCTGTTTTCAACTTCATGAGGAAGCAAGGTCTCATTGTTCTGCCCACAGACATGCCTGCAAATGTAGGAGAATTTTTAATGCAATGAGAAGACTGAAACACTATTCTATGCTCACCCATCTTACAGCAGCAATTTAGTTGTTTTTGGCTTTTACCTCTAGCAAAGACCACTCTATATGAGAGTGGTAGGATATGTCATTAACATTCTGAAAAGCTTTAAATACAATATCACCTGTTTTCTAGGTGCTCTCCACCCACCTGGATGCTTCCCCATCAGCTTGTGGACTTCTTGCTTAGAGGTTGTGCAGGAGCAAAATTTTAACCCACTGTGCATATACTATCAGTTCCAGGACAGGTCTTAGTCACACTTCTTTCAAGCCAGCTATCTGCAAAACTGGCAGCTCTGATGATACTTCAGAAGCACCTACAGCATTTGTAGACACACTCAAAGGGGATATTTTGACAACTCAGATTGAAAAATCCATTCTTCCCAGAACAAGTGCATCTTTTGTTCATTAGTGTTCTGTTCAGCTTGGTTGACCTTGGTTTTATTTCAAACCTTGATTGCTGTAACATTCGCTCTGCTGCTCAGCCAGCAGTCTATAGGATTCCAACAAGTAAATGGTTAGAAGGAAAAAAAGGATAGCATCTTTCTCCCTCACAAATCAAGGAATGGTACAGCTGAATATAGACATCTAGCTTTGAGCTTGTCACTTTAGTCTCCCTTTATTCTTGACAGAGTAGTCAGTATTGCCGCTATCATCTCAGATAAGATTCATGTTACCCTAAACTAGACGTTTGGACATGATCAGATGAGTCAAGCACCATTAAAGTTCCTCTCCTTTAACTACAGGGAGACCCTTGAGAACTTAGCACAGATGTAGGCAGTGCAACATGGGCCTTAGAACAGAAATTCTGACATTCCACACACTCTGCTTTACCACTATGCCTACCCACAAACACTGTGCTGGCTTACTCATATTAAGATGAGGATAACCACATGGAAAATAGTGGGATCAAATTGTAAATTGTGAAACATTGTGCATAACAAGATGCTTCAAGTGCAATTGCCTAGTAAGAATGGCCCAAATTTTAAATTTGCTAAGTAATCCCAAGACTCAATTTTTGTAGTTAGCCAGAAATTACATTAATACCAATAATAATTATAATTTAAAAACCCCAAAATGTTACAAAACGAGAAGGCTTCATAATGTAAATAACAGAGAGGAAGGAAAAATATGATCATCGGACAAATCAAAGACAATACTGCATTTAGCAGTAAAAAAATAGGTACTCTGCAATTTTGCAGCCCATACAAGAAACTAAAGAAGAGAGACAGTTGTGTTGGCTTTTCATTGTTTTTCAGTCTATTTTTTCTCTTTCTTTTTATCATAGATATGTAACTTATTGAATCTAACCAGGATAGCAATTTAAGAACCATCAAAATGAAAGAATTCCCTGTAATTAATGCACATACTGGGTGGACAAAAGTATTGATATAGTAATTTTTATATGGCTAGGTCCCACCCAAATTGTAGATTTTTTTGTTGGAATAACACCTTGCAAATAATCTAAATTAAGAAACAAAAAAGGCTTGCTTTAAAAACAAAATAAAATAATCTTTTCAAGGAGATAATGTGTGTTCTCCTTAACACACATTAAATGTAATATCCTCTTATATATATATATATATATATATATATAATTAAATATAATTATAATATCTATTTTGCTTCCAAAATTGAAACAAAAGAAAATTCCTTGGTCTTCGCATCTTCTTTCAGAAACCCAAATGTCATGCTATACCAACCTATGTGCTAGGCTACTCTCTCATCAAGAGGTCTTCCAATATTTCCATTTATTTTATTGTCAACTCTCAAAGTAAAGCATAAAAGAACTGGAGATACTGAATCATTGGCTCTGAGGGATTGCTGAACAACAAGAAATACAGCAATCTGATTTCCTAACAAGACTCCAGTGTCAACCCTTCCCTGCTGTACTGACAATTATAGACCAGAACAATTTTCACCTCCATGGATGCACAGTAAACCCTTCCTTCATTTTTTGGTGGCAGGCTAGATATGCTCAATTGCTCCTCCATCTCCAGCCTGTGCAAGATAAAACCAAATAAAATCTTATGTATGCATATAATACTTATGGTATTTCCAAATTTCTTTTGGCAGCTGGGAATGGTGCTTGTTGACATTCTCTGCTATACCAAAACAAAATCACAGTTCCTTACACTGAACCAACAGAGTGAGCATTTGGATTGGTTTGCCTTTTGTAGTCTTCTCTGGCTTTATCTGTCAATAGCCAAATCCCTCACTGGCTTCATGGTGAGCTGGGCTCAGTCCATGATCCTGTAGAGCTTATATTGTCTTGTTTATCTCTTACTGACATAGTTTATGATAGTGCTTGGGAAAACACTCCATGATAAGTGGCCATCCAACTCTATTTTCCAGTGTCTCTGGAAAACACACACTTCTTACTAGGTCAGTTCCATCTTAACATGAAGCTTGATTACTGAGTAAGAAGTCTGCTCCATGGATCTGTACATAATTGCACTGAGAAAAACTGACATGCATACAGACCCACCATAAATTTAGTTACCCAAAAAGTAATAAGGCTGATAGATGGTGTAAAAATCCTACAAGACCATATGTAAGATAATAATTTCCTGATTTGAATCAAAGACCAGAAAAGATTTCCTGATCTGTCAACTTCAACCCCTTTTGGTTTCAAGAATTCCACCTTGAAATTTCTTAACTTTTCCATATTTTTTTTCCTTTTGGAAAATTGAATCAGAACATTCTAATGATCTTCTTTGAATTTTCAGCCATAATATCTTTGTAGTGGTTAACAAGTGCTAAGATTACCCCTTATCTAGAAATTGTTCTTAAGTCACCGGCAGATTAATAGCAAGAAAAATTGTTGAGAGTTTAAATGTTTGGCAGCAATATGGGTGGAAAAATGGGTTTAAATAAAATAAATGTATTGCTATTTATAATAATAAAGGCATTGGTGTACTTTCAAACACATTAGGGGAAAAAAATGGGAGCTATTGGGGTTTTCCTTATACTTTTTTTGACCCTAAAAATGTCCAACAGTGATTATGATCACAGTTAAAGAAACACAACAGCCATGTACATTTATAGAAAAGCAGAGCCACACTTGTACAGTAAACCATTCTTGTCTTTCTGGAAATTAACACAAAATGTTTTAACTCCTCATATGTCTTAATCTTATCTTCTGCAGAAACTGACACTTTCTGGGCCATTTGCTTTTGTGTAAAATATTGTGCTTAGGGAATGATGCTTCAGATGTATGTTTCACATGAGAACTGTGCTGTCTTTCAGTTCTGCAAAGTTCTACATATGTGTTTTCTTAAACATCTCAGTCCACTTTTTCAGTACCCAATCAACATTTCTGTCACTACTATTCATTTCAAAGATGGTAATGTAAGGTAAGCTATTATGAAAACAGTAGTATCAGACTTTAATTTATTTGGAAACCAAAACTTGGTATTTTTCAAGTGTCAAAGTAAAAAACTGCTCACACAGGATTCAGCTTTCCTGCTCCTGAGTGATTTATTAGTTCATGTAGGTTCCTTAATGTTTAAAGCAAGGGAGAAATGACTCTTCTGACTCATCTGGTCACTGGTAGCATTCACCTTATGTACATGTGAGCTGAGGTCTATGGACAAGAGAAATTCAATTACTACATGGCAAAGCAGAAAGGAATGTAAAACTTTATGAAAACTTTATGAAAGATTTCTGTATTCTCTTCTGTTTGAGTTTTCTTTCCTGCAGTTTGCCTAGCAGTACAAGAGCATGAACCTTCCAAGTAAAAGCTTCTTGAATTACTCTGAGTACCTATGTTTTCCATGAAAACCAGAAACAAAATTCATGTTACACATTCTAGGCAAAAATACTTTCAACCTGTTCTGTCACAGAGGATGGAAGAGAGATTGCAACCCCATTCTGCAAGTGTCACTGGGAAAAATACCGGTGGAGTATTTATGCACTAAATGTCTGATTTCATTTTACTTCAAAATTATAACTTTTTTGTGTTGCCAATACATGCAGAATTTGGTATATATGGAGCACAGAATCTGCTTATAAGCTCTTATTCCCTATTTTTGCTTTATGACATATTTTATTAATACATTACAGTGGCCATATTTATTGTTGATGTTCTGTGCAGCCACAGGTAGGGAAAGGACAGGGTGACAGCTTGTATCTCAGCTCTCTCAGATAGGGTTTGATTCCTTTCATAACAGTGATAGAAATAATCACACAATTTTGTTGTGTCTTTAATCTTCACATAAAACAAGCATGCTGTCCCCTCACTAAAAAAATGGTAATATTGGAAAAGAATATGCTCTCCACACACTGTAATATTGTTAATTCCTCCTCACTTTTGGACTGTGTAAACTATGGGCAGCAAAATGTATAATATATCTGGTCATAAACCAAGGTACCCTACCAGGACCAAGCAACCCTTGTTGAGGTATTAGGGATCTGTGATAGTTTACTCCTGAGAACCATCCCAAGCCTGCTCAAAATGGTGTCCAACAATTCTGTATCTCCAAAAGCATATATCTTTGTCCGTGGTTCATCAGGGTACAAAAAAGTCCAAACCAAACCAAACAAATCTCATAGCTGAAACTGTTTTAATAGATTAGGTATTTGTGTTTATTGGCACATACAGGTAGGCAGGGCATGCACACAAGAAGAGCTGAAACACAAAGCACAGTTTTATTTCATTCCCTTGCTAACAACGCCTGGCAGCAGAGACACACGGGGGCACTGACTCCATTAGGCTTGGTTCATGCTGCGGGACAGAGACACACAGGGATAGGGATCCATTAGGCTTGGTTCATCCTGGGGGACAGAGACACACAGGGATAGGGATCCATTAGGCTCAGTTCATCTTCCTGGCTCTGCCAGGCAGCAGAGACACACGGTGACATGGGCTCCATTAGGCTTGGTTTATCCTGGGGGACACAGACACACAGGGATAGAGATCCATTAGGGTCAGTTCATCCTCCTGGGCAGGAGGGGCACTGCCAGCTCCAGTGTACCAAAAGGCTCCATGCATGCACACTTTATCAAAAGACTGTGCTTGTATAACCCCTGAGCCTTTGATCTCTCTCTCCCAGCAGGAGGCTCAAGCACATCTCTGAGAGTATGTACACAGGGACTCTACTTTTTTGAAACAGGCAGAGGATGAACAACACTAGGCATAATAAATGGAGTTTTCTCACCCGGAAATTCTTGGCATTCCCACCGGCAAGGTCAGTTGAGCACAATTACTATCCTCACCATCTTCCTTTTTTAACCATTTCATCACAATACTGTTCTATTGCTGCAACTGCTTGAGGCTAAAGATTTCACTGGACACAAACACCAAGCATTTGAGAAGGTGGATTGGATTTAGCCTGTATATGTTCTATACATGGAATGAAAAGAATGTAAAAAAATTCTTTATGTGCAGTGTTAAAACCAATTTCTCCCTAATTTACTAGTCACCAAAGAGTTGTAAAGGGGAAGAAATTACTAGTAGACAACCTACATTTTGCAGACACTGATGAACATTTCCAGTACACATCTGTTGTTGTAGGCTGCAAATTTCCTCAGACAACATAAGCACATTGATTCTGACTGTATAAAATGATTGATAAAACTAAATAAGTTCTTACTCTAGTCAGAAGTACATTACAGCCCTAAAATTAACATTGCCATTAATCAAAAATTTTGTGTTCCATTTATGATATCCCCATATCAAATTAATTTTGAAAATAATATTGTGAATTGTCCCTTTGTCCACTTTTCCCATTTTTTCTCATCCCAAGCATTGTCTCATACACCATATCCTAGTTATTTTTTCTCATTTCAAAAGAAAATTTATTAAGACATAAAAATTATGCAGAACACTGGATGTAATATCAATGGAATAGCAATATTGTACAACAAATCTGAAGTATCTACTACTTCACAGTCCAGAGTAATCAGACGGTAACAGATTTTGTCACCACATCACTGCTGACTTCAGTTAGTCCTTGAAGATGATCCTTATCTCAGTAAGAGTACTGGGATATGTTCTCAACAAATAGAGAATGTGGCCCTCCATTAAAGATGGCTCCTTTTCCTCTTATTAAAAAATCATTCAAAACTAATCAATTTCAGTGGAGAAAATTATAATTTAACTTGTGTTATTAATAATTTTGCCATGAAAGAAACGCAATAAGAATAATAAACTCCTAATGGAAGTTTCAGATCTTGAAATGTAATTCTTCAATTCCTTGTAACTATTTTAACACAGTAGCAGTGAGAAGTTGCGCTATCAGGAAAAGCATTGGCACTAAGTAAGGTGCATAGAAAGCTGCTTCATTTGTGTAGGAAACTCATTGCTACATCAAAGGCACACAGAACAGTGCTACATAGAATGGCACTATAGAATCAAAAAAAAAAGGAAGGTCAGAGAAATTTCTCCTGGAACGTAGGGAGCATATGAATGAATTACCAGGAGCGGTAAAAAGAAATACTAAATTTTCCACGATTGTCCACGGGGTGGCGCGTGAGCCATGTAGTGTTACGAGCAGCAATACTGTAAATTCACAAAGTTTTGTCTTCCGTGAGGTTGTCTGATTGGTCTGGGGCCAAATAAATACCTATAATTATCCAGAGTAATTCACAAGCAGGATTTATTTTCCGGTAAGAGCTGCTTTCATTAGTTAAGCTCCCTAAAAGTGTTAAACAATAAGTCACACTTCTTACCACACTACTGGCCACGATGGTTTGAGCATTAAATTTCCCCTAAGTGTTCTTTTTCTTTGAGATAATTTCCATTCTTGGCAGTATCACATTCATCAGAGGTTTTACAGTTGAACAAGTAGATTTTTAAGGACAGAGAGATCTGACAAATACTGATATAGCCAGTAGGAACACAAAATGAAGAGCTTCCTAAATGCTCTATAGCTTGGATCATAACTGATTATATATTGCTAATCACACATTGGTAAAAGATAACCCTGGATTTACCTACTTTCTTCATTCAAGATGGAAAGGACTAGTACCTTCTCACAGTCACTACATAGATGTGTAGTTGTACACACTGCTCTCTGGAGAACTGCAGCCATTAAAAACAACAAAAGAAATTCTTACAATTAATTATTGATTGCTAATACAATGTGTCAATAGGAAGGAAAAGGAAGAGCCAGAATTGTGCCCCTAGCCCCTAGTTTTCTATAGGCTGTGAGAAGTATTTCAAAGGCATTCAAAAACTTCTTTGCTACTGTAACAATCTTCAAACTGCCCCCCAGCATTGCTAAGAGATTTTAAGTATAATTTGCAAATTTCCAGTGGGTAACTTAGTGATTTACTGGCTTTGGCTCTGAGATGAGGGCAAATGGTTTCATTTGCCCCACTTGAGTTTCTTCATCAATAAAATCATTCGGGATTCTTATTACTCCCCTTTGTGAAACTGAACTCAGCACTGAACAATTCCAATAAGCAATATTATAATTAGTCCAGATAGAGCAATCCTTTCTATGCTAAATCCTTTCTAAGCTAAATACTGCCAGTCAGCAGCATTTAATTTTAAGAAAGTTCTGTATTCTGAATATTTCCACAAGTCCTGTTTCTATTATACCGGAAACCTGACAGTCAAAGCAGGGTTATGAGGTTAATTCTACAGTAGGGGATAGAATAATATCATAACTATTCATAATTTATAATTTTAATATATTCTAGGGGTACCTGGTAAACACAAGAAATGTTTCAAAGTAAATAGCATTTTATAAATTACAGTATTGTAATTATGACAAGTTTTAAGCTGTTTTTCATTTTTATTATTGCATATGCACTTCTGTCAATGCATGGAAGGACTTGGTCCCCAGGTATTGCTGACAAGGTTTTCTCCCATAATCTCTGTACCTGAACTATATTTTCATAATATCTGCTGATTTTGTGGTGTTAGGTTTGGGGGTTCTTGTCCCCTTCCAATTATTTCTGTAAATTTCCATCTCAGAAATCTGCACTCTTATTTTATTCTTTAATGTATATGTGTAAGAATCTCTACCAGAGACATCTTCTCATTGGTATTAATGTTTACCCAACCAAGGAATCTCATTGTTCTTCATTAATTTTCCAGCAAAGAGTTTTGAACCACTACTGGTAACAAAAAAGATTCAGAAATCATGGGCTGATGCTTTTGCAATCAAATTCATGCAATTTTTTTCTGTTTTCTTGGTTTTTTTTTTTTTTAATGAGGAAAACCAATGCTAGTGTTTTTGAATGTGGTTTTCCTAAAATTATATGCTATGGAATAAATAACAGAAAATTGCTACTAAAACAGCAGAAAAAGAGAAATCCTGGGTTTGCATTAACATTGTTGCAACATTTGTTTATATAGCCAAAAAGATCATGGCCAAACTCTGATGTGTAAATTACTGGATAACTGGCAATTACTTGCCCCTATGAAAGGGTATTTAAATAAATAAAAATAAAATAAATAAATCTTTTCTTACTCAATTTCCCTTAGCTTAAATAACATAATGGAGCCTTTTCTTTGGTTACGAGAATGAATGAGGGAGGAGAAAGATGCCCAGATTTCTACTGTGACTGAACCTTGCACAACATGCTACTCTCAGTCCTGATTCTTCCTTTTGTCTCTTTGAAGTTAAAGGTAAGGTCATAAATATAATTTTAAGAAAAAATAATGAGCATTTCCTCATTTCTTGTTGAGTTTCAATTTCTTCTTCTACACTCCTGTTGCCTTATGTTTTAATATATGATGAAAACAACATTCAAAAAATACATAAAATTCCTGATTTACTTGGTAACATTAAGTACCATAGTCAGGCAGTTTTATACCATGGACAGCTCAGAGCTGACTATTCCCTATTCTCAACCACTGTTCTTAACATAACTGGGTATTTAAAAGAGAAAAATCATTCAGATCAAATCTTCCTAATTAAAGCTGCTTAAAATATATGTAGTCAAAATAAGAAGACCAGTTAGTTTTCAAAAATGACTAGATGTGTTGCTCTCCAATCTGTAGGAGTGAAAATGACACCCTGAAAACAGGGACTGTGCTCTTTCTGTTGTTTCTATCATTTGCAAATTGACTATACTAGCTGCACCTCAGGAACTATGATTATGAACTCTTTTGGAAATAGCAAGTACTGAATATCAGTCTTGCTGTGGCGACTAATACTTATCACGTTATTTCAGAAGAATTATACAAATAGCACATCAATTCATTTTCTTCTCAGGAGATAAACAGGTGCTACTTTTAAAAGAAGAGAAAAGCAGCAGCAGAACTCTGATGGTCAGCATAGGTTATTTCCACATTTTTTTCACTCTCTTCAATTCAGTTCCTCACCACCTTCACTCTAATGCCACCCACGAGGAGCACAGATGTTCACATGCTGTGGATTCCAAGGAAAATCCTTCTTCATGATAAGTAAATTATGGCAATGTGATCAGTTAATGTCTTTTGAGAAATTATATGCCTGAAAAATCACTCAATATATGAGAATTTAAGGAATCCCTGATTTACGCTAACTACAAGGCAGTTACTCCATTCAAAACAATGTCTTGTAAAGAGAATAATGCAATGATTGGGGGAGTCAAAAAAGAAAATTATGCTTGGGACCACTGAATGTGCAATGTTCTTGAACTCCCAAAAACTGATAAAAAGAAAATTTTTCAGTTTACAGGGCAAATACTTTAAGGCAAGAGATCTCTCTCTTATTTAAGCTGGAGGCTTACAGATGCACAGAAGACAGTCAAGAGTTCTGATGCTACTGATTATCAAATGAACAAAGGGGTTTGGGGTTTGGTTTTTTTAAAGCACAACTGTAAATATGCCCAGACAAGCTGTGCACCCCCACCCCTGAAAGTGTTCAAGTTCTGGTTGGATGGGGCGCTAAGCAATATGGTTTAGTGGAAGGTGTCCCTGTCCATGGCAGGACAGCTGTAACTAAATGATCTTTAAGGTCCCTTCCAGCCCAGGCCGTTCTATGAATCTATGACTATAAATCATACCTTTATTTTTTCTTTTTCTTTTTTTTTTTTTTTTCCCTCAGCTATATAGGTATCAAAATAATTGGGAAAGAGGATATGAAGCAGGAATTGCAGATGATGAAATTCCAAGAGGACTGCACACACTCACTCATTTATCTTTCAAACACAACTCTGTCACACTCCAAGTTTGACACATCATGCTTAGGGTGGGCCAGATGGCTTTTCTAAAGAATTGCATTTGTAGCAAGATAAAAAATAGCTATTTGCTGAAATTATGTTGGAGCCAAAGCACCAAGTTTTACATTGGATGGAATCACAAACGGCCTAATATTCAATATAAAAATAAAATAAATGTATTGCTTTGATTCCAAATGGAATAAAAAGAAGCCAGAGAAGAAACAAAAGCACTTTTATGTCAAGCAGAGAACAATTTATCAAACAGAATAAAAATACACAGCTCTCAGGGCTCTAAACATGACCACGATGGTCATACTGGGAACACACAATCTTACCTTCCGGTTTGTTTTACGTTCCATAAAATATTTGAGCTTGCCAACACCTTGTACTACAGCCCCAATTACCCAAGGTGATTTCAGGCACTCATGTACCGTGGAAATTCTCAGTATTTTGCTTTCTTGCTTTTTGAATTAATCTGGAAAAGGAGCAATCAAGACTTTTTTTTTTTTTGGGGGGGGGGGGGAATGAGCAATTAATTTCCATGTGTATATGGCATATTCAGCGCATAATATACATGAACAATTCCAGGTCTCCATAGGAAACTGCTGGCATGGCGCCTCTGAAGGCTAAACTGTAACACATCCCAGCTGTGGACAAACAAATGGCTTTGGCACTTACCAAAAGATTTCTCCTGATGGAAAATTTATTATTGTCTTTTTTGTTAAGCACAACAAAATGCTATAATGAAGAGCACTGAACAAAATATTAATTAGAAAATGCTGCATTGGTGCAACACATTCAAAGGAGATGCTATTCAACCACAACAATCTCTTTATCTGGCTATGAAAGAAATTATTAGCCATTAAGATGTAACAGAGAAGGAAAATAATGTCACTGGTATAGAAAAAATCAAGCAGACCACACATTGGTCAAATCCTGAAAAGTGAGGGGAAACTCCCATGTGCCCCAAATTCATCAAGAATTACCAATAAAATCCTTCTCTAGTTTTGGTGTTGGAGTTTTGGAGGTGAATTCTTCTCACAAGTCTTACACTGAGAGTTTATCTTTCCTTCAGATGGGAAAGGTACACAACCAGGGCCCACAGAAAAAACCTCTGCCAGTATTTGCAGCACTAAAAGCTCATTTATGTGTGGAGGAGAGGAGTAAAAAGTTTAGAAAAGTTATTTCTTTCCCTCTCCATGAGTGGAACAAAGGCATTTGGAACAAGCTCTGGTCTTGTCTGGTTGAGATGTATTTGTGCAATGAACAGTTCCTGCAAAGTTTTCTGTACATAATACAGTTTTCCAAGGGCCAAATACCAAAAATATTTAGTGTAACTTGGAATGGAACAGCAAAACAATGGTGGTTGTACACCTTAGCCAGGTACTGTATTCTTGCAACTATACCTCATGGAAATGATGTAAACATGAAAATAGAGGGTGCAGTGAGTTCCTTTAATTACTATAAATTCCATATGTATGTAAAATCAACATGTTGCAGCGCGCTTTTTATACTTTGTAATACTTTGTAATAGTTGGATTTTGTACCCCTTTATTTTCCCCGATGATGTACCCCTTTTTGTACCCCCTTCCTCTACCTATGTAACCATTCTCCTGTGTTGAGATCATCCCCCAAATCCCCGCCCTGGCTCTCTGTCAGTCACTCAGCACCCCATCCCTTCTATCCAGATCTTTCGGTCAAAGCTGTCGAGTGATTAGCCCAAAGCCAGGGGTCAGCCCCCCAAGGATGATGTTATACGCTATCCCAAGTGTCCATCCCCTAAGGCTGTATCCCTGGAGGGTCTTTATTGGTCAGCAAATGTATCTACCCTCGGTTTCCTCCCCCCCTTTAAATGTAACCTCGAGACTCCTTTGTCTTGCTCTGAGCACGGCGCACCCTGAGGAGAGGAGCTCCCTGGGGAGCTCCGAATAAACCTTGGACTGGCCCCCTGTTCAGAGTCGGCCTTTTACCCTCCACTGATGTCTCTAGCGTCTCTTCTGCTGCAAAGGTGACTAGCCTAGCTGCCCTCAGTACCCTCGGGGCACCAGAGAGTGTCCCCCCCGCTGTCGGTCACTTCGGGGCTGCCCCCCCGCTGTTTGCCGACCCGGGGCTGGCCGGGGTTCACTGGGAGGCACCCAGAGAGACGGAGACATCAACACATGCCTTTTATTTAAGGAACTCCTTCACTAGAATTCCATGCATATCTAAGTGTTAAGTTCAGCCTGCATGCTCAATTTTTGCATAATCAGGACTGTAGCTTTCTAAATCTCCCTAAGAAAACACAGCAAGCAATTGTTTGTTATTTCATATATGTTGTTAAGGAATATTGACATGGATTTAATGAAAAATCCTAACAAGATTCATGTGTAGAATTTTCATATGAACTGTTTAAATAAGTATAATAAAAAAAAATTTGCAATGAAAATGTAAATCACTCATCGTGTATTCTGGACACATAAAAAGATGCGTTTTGATACTTACCAAAGGTTAGAGAAGAAAGTTAACCACAAATTTGCACATGTTTGAAGGGATAGCTTATGAAAGTAAATAGTCTCTTAAAACAAAGACTTGAAGAAACATTTCAGAGAGAGCTGGGGAGGAAAATGGCACATTTCTAGTATGACTCTTACAATAGCTAAATGGGCTTAATTAGTAACATGCACTAATTGCTGTTTTAAGAGTGACATTACATTTTGTGCAAAATACATTAGAAAATTGCAGAGTAGATTAAAAGAAAGTAATACAATACATACTTTTGTAGTACTGCAATTCTAGATGGAATGGAATGGAATGCAATGGAATGGAATGGATGGAGTCTTTCAAAGATATCAAGGATGAATGCCAAAGGAGGAAAAGAGCTGTTGAAATGCAAGGAAAAGATTGGTCAAGAAGACACAACAATTCCGTACTTCTTTCCAAGAAGACCTCACCACAAGGGGTTTAGTAGCAAATTTCTCTTGGTGCATTATAAGGAATGGTGAGGAATCCTGCATGCTTTCTACATCACTGCAAAGCTCCAGACATCAGTGAATGTATAGGGTGCAAATACTGTTATTTACGTAGTCTGAACATACGGATGAATTTTGGTGCTAACCTGCAAAATGGTACAAAATAGTACCTTCCTTATTTTTCAGGACTCAAAATACTAAATCCCAAAGGAAAAAAACAAACAAACAAACCAAAAAAAAAAAAAAAAAAAAAAAAAAAAAAAAAAAAAAAAAAAAAAAAACCAAAACAAAAAACCCACAACTTCCTAGGGCTTTAGAAAAGATTTTAACTTCTTTGCACTGATCAAGGTAAGCAAATATCTCAGAAAGATTGAAGTCATATACTGAGAAGATTTTTACCCATGGTTGAAGCATGTTTAGTATCCTGTATAACCATGGCCAATGGATGTGTTTAATAGAGGATTCAAACACCTTGATTTCAGTGGGAAAAGAGGATGTGAAAATGAGAGAAGCAATGGGGTATTTTCCCCATTTGGAAGACTTATTCTTTACCTGACAGTATTTTGGTTGTGGAGCCAATATTGTAGGTCTGAAAATGGTCAAACTTTCTGGCTCAAGGACCCACCCTGGAGGCTTACACTGGGAGTCTACAAAGCTTCCTCCCCTTGGATGTGGACCTCTGAAAAAAATCCAGAAAATTAAAATAAAATTCCATTTCTACTTTGCAACTTCTCCGTGTCCCTTAAAGTTTTTGGTTTGTTTTTTTTTTTTTTTTTTTTTGGGTTTTTTTTTTTTGGGGGTTTTTTTTTTGTTTTGTTTTTTTTTGTTTTTTTTTTTTTTTTTTAGCTGAAAACCCCCTGGAACTTCAAGTAAGAAACAGGCTCATTGTTATTTGACTCATGGCGAGTGCAGGCATAGAATGGAACAGAAAGGACAGTCATGTTATTCCCAGAGTTCTTCATGACAAGCTACAACCCAGGTCTGAGGGCTCCACCTCAGAGAGCAGCTCTGCAGTGCAGGTCCCAGGCCCACCCAGGAGACAGAGGCAGAGATGGGCACACCCACAGCAGGGCTCAGGCAGGGACTGAAGGTCCCAGGCTGAGCTGGGACATGTTCCCTGGGCCCTTGACAAGAGATGGGAAGTGGAGGTCCCAAGGGAGGGAGATCCCCACCCCCAGAACCCTGACAGAAGAAGACTTGCACTACTCTTGTTCTCAATTTAAGAGACTGATGACTGTCTACTTTGGGGGCAAAGTATTGGGCCAGATGGACCTTCCCTCTGAGAGAGTGCTGCTGTTCTGGCTTTTGTAGTTTGGTATGTTTTTCCATGAGAAACAATTCACACATTTCTAAAAATCAGTATGAGAAGATAAAAAAATTCCATGGGTAATGAACAGGTATTGCTCACCTCCAAAAATGTTTTAAACATTTAGTTCAGGATCATGTCCTGCTTGAGGTGTGGGAGGAAACCTAGAGAAACTGGATGAGCACAGAAGACTTCCAAAAACTGCGCTCCACACCTGGTGTTTGCAAATTTGCACAGATGGTCAAATGACCTCAAGATGACCCACAGCTCTCACCCCCATCACAAGGTGCATACCTTTATCACATGAGGTAACAGACACAATGCCTAGGCTGGGGCATGGTTATGGATACTCAATCCCTTCTAAAACTGCAGGGCTGGGAGAAAATGTCATCAGAGATTATCTCAGCACATCCTGGTAGGGAAATAAGAGAGGGGAAGAAGAAAAGAGGGGGTGTACAAGAAGGAATAGTTTGCCTGGAAAAGGGCCCACAAAAATAATCTAATCTAACTGCCTGAACAGTTCAAGAATGACCAAATGTTAGGCTCATTGTCCAAATGGCTCTTAGACACTGACAGGCAAAGGGCATTGACCACCTGTGAACATTTTGCAAAGCCTGACCTCACTTACAAAGGTCATACCATTCATATTTCCTTCTGCCTTCTATAAGGAGATCCCTGTTCAGCCAAGCTGGTCTTCTGACACGCTTTCTTGGCTTAGGACACAAGAGGATTGTCTGATCCTTTGCTGTTAAAAGGCAGCTCTTCAAAACTGCCCACCACACATGGACATCTTAGCCTGCAAAAGCAGATTCCCAGGGGACAATGCTAACTGGCTCTCTGACCAGCTTTGAGTTTTCTCTCTTGAAATCCAAGACAGCAGTTCTGCTGGCCTTTACACCAAAACTTTAAATTCAGCCATCTTGGGATAATTGTGGCTAAGACAGTTACCTACAATTACATCTCCTATGAGTCCTTCTCAACTTGTAAAAATATGGGGCTAAGAGGCCATCCTTTCTTGTTTTCTCACTGAGTATTTGGAACAAGAAACTACCTCCCACAAACTTGAGGAATTATAGATCATTTATTCATTGCAGTAGGTTTACTTTTATTTTCCATCCTGTGTTTAAATTATTTATAATGACATACATTATTAACTCCAAAACTTATCAGGTGACATCTTATGAGGTAGATCATCTACTCTCCTGAATTGTTTTTTCAATCTACACAAATAAAATAGTACTGCCTGAATATACTCTATCTGCAGGTTCAGCAGAAAATGTTTAATATATATTTGAATGCAACTACTTCTTTCTGTTGATCTGCTTTCCACAGAATTTTGCATTCCTCAGCTCTTTGCATAGCTCCTTTCAATTGGAATGAAGAATTACATATAAAGCATTTGAACTTTCAAAGGCCTCATTCTTCTTCAGTGATCAAAATGAAGTTGAATCTTCAGCATACACTTCTGTGCTTTCTTATTTAAAATCCCCATGCTGGGGTCAGGGTGAAGAGAGTGGATACCTAGAAATACTCATTACCTAGAAATACTCATACTCAGTTTCTCTCTAAAAATTAGTTTTACTTAAATTATCTTCTGAGCCTTACAGCTCTGTCCAGCTGAGCAGCAAACCCTGTATAGTGAATTTAAGTATACCATCAATAGGTGTGTTTTCATATTTGTCGTCCTAGGGAGTCTCACCAGTAAACTATAGGAATCTAGAGCTCCTCAAGTGAAATACTGAAAGCAAATGAAATGCTGAGGTCCTAAAGCCTCAGGAGTTTGGGGTCTAAGATTGAGTTCTTGTTGTAGTATGACGTCCCCAGCCAGGTAGTAATTAGCATTGACTCCATGATTCCAGAAGGCTGATCAATCACTTTATTATTTGTATTCTCTTCTTCTTAAGAAACCCATTGTTTTTTTAGACAACTATTATACACGTGGACCTAATTGGTCTTCCAATCCAAACACCACCACCACTGGCTTTTTGAGAAACCACCCTTTGGTAAACAAATCTCCATAACACGTTCCACATGTTCACAACAACAGGTGCAGCAAGTGAAGATAAGAATTGTTTATCATTCTTTTCTCTGATCTTCTCACAGTCTTTCCCAGGACAATTCCTGGGAAAGTTGTGTGTTGCTCTCTGTGGCCAGAGAGCTGCTGCCACAAGATATATGTTAGAGCAGGGTTTTGGACTTATATTTCTTGCTTCCAAGCAGATTCCTCATGAACAGCTCCATATTCTCTCTAAATGAATATTTATCTGTTTGCTGCAGAATGGAAGAGCAGAAATGGGAGAGAAAATAATGCTTATGAATACAGTATAGCCCACGAGAAGACTAAAGTATTATTCTGAAAGATGAAAGACTTACATTAAAATTCTCTTTCTGAATCAGTGAGAGAGTGAACATGAACTTGGGAAAGAGTTTGGGTTCAGCTATTAAACTTCAAAATAAATTATTGACATGGCTTCAGTTCCAATCTTGAATACATTCCCTAGTTAAAAATAGTTATCTTCTGTCTGGTCTTCAAGTAATGTCTGCTGGCAAAATATGTTTCCCTTTCAATAATCAGTCTCATGCTGCTCTTATTCTGAGTGGGCAGTTCTCTGGCCCTTTTGTGAGTGGAAGAGTTGCTTCCAAAACAAGGTAAATGCCCTAAATCCAGGCATAACCACAGTGGGACATGGTATAGAAGGTAGATCTTCATAGATGAAGATCTAAACTACCAGTCTATGGGGGCAGTTTACTGTTCTTACTGTGTCTGAAAAGAGAGTTTCAAAGTGGGGATTATCTAAAAGATATCTGCTTAGAGCTGAAGAAAGCACGCAGTTCCTTACCAGCACACATCTCTTGGAGGAGAAAGCTTCACAGAAGGGCCAAATCAACTCAACAGCAACTAGTTTCAATCTGAATCTGTATTAGCTGTCCCTGCAGCACGGCCATGGCTAAAGCAAGCAAGCAAGAAAAGTCCTCTGAGCAAGCAATTATCATCGAGAGGCTAAACCTCTATAATAAGGCCAAGCTCACTGACTCTTATTTCAGGGAGATCAAGACTGGCTGCCAGTATAATCCATTTGTTATTGCTCTGGCAGACCTGTTGTGATTGACCTGCATGTGTATGAGCAGCCCAAAGACACCTGCTACTGTCAAGTTTACAGAGGACAGATAATGCCAACTACTCTGTGATAGTCAGAGGCTTTGGAGGTCAGAGTAAAATGCTGGTGCTTTGTCCAGTTCTGAGACATCAGCTTTGTTACTTTGAATCTGTCCTGCTCACTTTACAATGGGCATTGTGCTAGTAGGTATCTGTGAAATGAGCTCTGCATTCCTTTGCAACCTGGTATATCATCACTGACAGGGCTGTTCTGTTACCATGTCTAGTTCATTTGGACCATGTCAGTTTCCTGCCACAAGGCACTATATAGATTACTCTTATATAAGTCTCTAGAGGAAGAGATTAATGATTGTCTAAATGTGTATGTTCCAGGAAAAAATATTATTTAAATATACACATTTAAATTATTATCAGTAACCGTATAGTATATAATAATATAATAAGAATAAATAATACGTATTTATATGTTTGATATGTTAAATAATTGACATACTTCTGTTATTATATCACCTGCCTAGTGAGTGAAGACAAGACAGGGGATGCAGTTTTTCTGAATTTTGATACTGTCCATCTCAGCATCCTCTGGGCAAGTGGTCCAAGTGCGAGATTGACAAATAGATGGTGCACTTGGTGAAGAACTGGCTGAAGGGCAGGGCTCAGTGAGTTGCAAAGAATGAGGCTACATCTGGCTGGTGACCAGTGGTGTTCCCTGGGGCTCAACATGGTGCTTGGTCTCACCATTTTAAAAGGATTTTAAGATACATGAACCTATCCCGAGGAGGGCACCAAAGCTGGAGAAGGAACCAGATGACATGTCCTCTGAAGAGTGGCTGAGGACTCTGGATTTGTCTGGTTTGGAGAGGAGGAGGCTGAGGGACAACCTCACAGTTGCCTGAGAAAATGAAGTGGAGAGGGAGGTGCTGAGCTCTTCTTTCTGGTATCTAGTGCAAGGACATGTGGGAATGGGTCAAAGGTGCATCCATCAAATGAAGTTTGGACTTGATATGAGGAGACATTTCTTTACTCAGAGGCTGGGGAAACCTTCCAAGATCTCCTGTAGAGGTGTACAATGCTTCATGCCTGTTAGTGTTTAAGAGGCATTTGGAGAGTGCCCTTAATGTCATGCTGTAACTTTTGGTCAGCCTTGAGGTCAGGCAGTTGAATCAGATGACTGTTGTAGATCCCTCCCAATTCTCCTCTCTCCTCTCCTCTCCTCTCCTCTCCACTCCTCTTTTTAGCTTTTTCCAAATATTTAATGGCAGAATAGCATTTAGACATACTGAAATATTTTAACATAAACATACTGAAATAATTTCAACTAGTTCAAATCTCCTTTGAATGTTGGACTCAGGTTTTTGGGATGCATGTCCCCCTTCCAAGGATTAGCCATTGATCATAGGTTTATATTGAATTCGGCTGCCACTTGTCTAGTCAGACATCTGAGTGCAGACAGAACTTAGCTAAAAATCAGATATTTCTGAATAACTCTATTACTCATATCTCAGAGAGAAATCTGTTATCAGTACAACTGAATCATCACCATCTTCCATAAATTTGCATAAAATTTTGTGAATCTGTAACTCCATGCATTCAGTCAAATTTATTTGAAAGAAGCTTCAGACTTCAAAGAGAGGCTGGATGGTGGATAGTGAGTGTCACTGAAAAAATATTTCTTGAGTAGGAACTGAAATGAAAGAAGGGGGGGTTTTGTGGGGTTTTTTAAATTTTATTTTTAGATTTGAGTAAGAGGCCACTTATTAATGTGTACTTATCTTGGATATTAGTCTGACAGATTCCTCTTTCATTTTTACTCCAGTTTTTGGTCTCCTTTGTTACTAAACTCTGCCCTCTCTCACAATAAATGTTGTCACTTGGACAATAGGAAGGCTATCTATTGATTTTCATCCATAATGCCTTGGAGATTTAGATCCGGCATGAAGAATTCATTTCAGTGTAATCACTGGAATGATTGCTTGTTTTCATCTGCTAAGCCAGTAAGAACTCAGGCCAGCCAGTCCCACCTACAGAGGAGAAGGGAGGGGTGTGATTGAGAAAGGAAGGAAAAATTAACTCTATCTTCCACAAAGTATAATGGTAATACTCCTGGCATGACTTCGTGGCCGTCATAATACCGCTGACATGACACAGCACTGGGCATGGCACTCCTGAACAATGTGTTATGGTTTCATCTAAATTGGACACGTGGAAAAGCCAGATAAGGCATTTGCACTTCTTGCTGTTAAAGTTTGTGTAAAAAGTTAGACTTGTTGTTTTGCACTGCCCTTCTAATAGTTTCATTTTTACTATAAAAGTAAAAGGGGAAGTGGAGAGGGATGAGTTTTTTCACTATTTCTGTCACTTTACTGTCCTTACCCCACAGAGAAATCTTTTGCTCTGTCTGCTTTCGCTGTGTTCTACATTTATGCATAACGTGTCACAAGGTCTTTATTTGACTTTTTATACCTCCAACCACATATTTAATTTTAAAAGGGGTTTTTCTTTGGCAATGCTAGCAAATAGCAAAAAACATACTACTTAGAGGTCATAAGTCAAATTATTCTAGAATTAGAGACAAAGAAAGAGCAGCAAAGAGAATAGAAGAGATTTTTCAACTAAGCAGAAATAAGGTGATTGAATACTTTGCTCTAAATCCAATATTTATTAGTGTGGTTCTATCAGCTTTAACAGAGCTAGATCACTTTACACTATCCAATTGTTCAGCATAAATAATATTAATAATCCTTTTTTATTTGTCTAAAGTTCTTTGGGAGTCAGGCCTTGAACCAAAGTATTGACAGCCACCTTTCAGAACTTTCATCAGAACTTTTTAGAGGAAGATGGAAGAAAAAAAAATATGCAATGCAAATAAAGGTTATAATTCTTATTTATAGTTGAAAATATATCTCATTGCTGACTATGACATGGTTAACACTGAGCTGGGATATTGTACTTTGCTGGTACACTTTAATGAAACCATCAGTAGTACATAAGACTTATTGATAGAATAATTCAGACAAGTAAAAAAAAAATCACAATTTTTTAGCAATGAAAGGACTACAACAGACATAAAAATTTTTAGAATACACACTTCATTGCTTTTTACAAGAAGAAACTGCCTTAGGCAGATCCATGTAATTTAACTCAACACATCCATTATCTATAAAAGAGTTTGATCTCCAGATTGGTGAACAAAAATTGCAACATTTACACTACTCAGCAACTAAAAAAGCAAATCTGTTATTATGCATTTTGCTAACTGCCATACTCTCTTTTGCTCAATAAAAAATTATCAAAGTACCCACAAATCAAAATCCAAAGAAAATCTAAATAGTTGTAGAATTGTTAGGATTTGCCCAAGGATAATTTTAAAACTAGCACAACGAATTGTCAGATCATCTGCATTCAGCTTACTTCAGGCAAAAACTATCAAACACTGCTACGTAAAGAAAACACAAACTATAATGTCTATAACAAGGACACCAATAATAGGAACTGATTTTTAAATGGCAATGCTGAACCAAATACACTAGAAATATTCAGCCTATATATATGTATATAAAATTTAATTCTGCAAACAAACATGCAGTTCAATAACTATTTTGAAGGACTCAGTCTTGGCCTTTAGGCTTTTCAACATATTTTCAAAATCATGTCAACATTTTCAAATATAAATTCACAAATATAGAGACCAATACTTAGTCATAGGGTCACAGATAGATTATAATTTCAATGTTGGAATTAAGATACCATGGGATCATAATTCTCTTCATAAGTGTTTTTCCACTGAACAGGAATTCTGTGACAGCTTTACAGCAGCTACCTGAAATAGTATTTTTCCTTTAGTTCACCTCAGGGACTGCATAGCTCAAGGACTCTGATTTGCAGAGTCTAAATCTAAAGACAATAGAAGTCAAAAGAAACCATCTCCTTTACTTTAACAGACATGAATTCACGTGTTTTGTTTCTTTCTTTTTACTATTTTATCCACTATAATTTTTTGATGTTTAATGTAATCATTTATAAAATTAATTAATTTAGTAATCAATGTATAGTAACAATACTGTGCTGAAACATAGTCCATATGATAAATACATTATCAATGTAAATATTTCATAGATTAGAATGATCAACTTTTATTAAATTAAATACCACACTTCTATTACTGTTAATTATAAATGTTCAGCAAGTAGGTGCAGAAGTAGATTCTACTGTATATATTACATGCTACATTTCTAAGGGTAATGAAATTAAATTTATGCAACTTCTCTGTCTGATAAAACTACTAATAGTTAAAAAGGACATGAGAAAAGCTGAATTGTCTAGACACATCTATGTGTTCCAATGACCTCTAAACACCAGGGTTTCAGTGGTGTAGGATTCCTTTGCACTTGTCAAATAATCTACATACAGAGCCAAGGAGAATTGTGAATATTGACTAACCACAAGTAATCTGTTACAGATACCAAATATATTCTATTAGAACACTTTGAAAATACAAACAAAATATGGACTCTTGAAAATTACCTCAGATTTGAGGGGGTAATTGAATTGTAATGCTAGAGATAAAGTGATAATTTAGGTTTTGTTGAACTCTGATGTGAAAAGAGGAAACTGAGCTGTTATATTCACTTCCTAACACAAGTTATAATGGTATGGGAATTATAGGGTGAGATGCAGTTGCTGCTTTCTGGATGGAATGCGCTTGGCATACTCAAAACCTATTCCATGATGATTCCCCACACCCACAATCTGCAACTTTTAGCACCTGCTGAGGGGGGTGGAAGGGAGTTTGGAACAGATTGTTTACATCCTTGCAGAGAGGGAACTTTGCAGCTGATAAACTGCATAGCACTTGTCAGTCAAGGGGGATAGGAGAAGATGTTTTGCTGCCGAGCCAGAAACAGCAATGAACTCACTCTCCTCAGATGAAATTGGTTCATTATAACCCAACTGCAATATTAATGCACACCTCCATCCCAAAGTTACCTGGCCCAAGATACACACTGGGCGTGTGCTCTCTATTTAATTGACTAGACCTCTAAGTGCAAAACAAGAGAATTTTACCCCAATCAGTGACAATGATTCTTTATTTTACAGAATTTAATTTCTTTTAACTAAAAGGAACTTTACACCATCAGTATGACTACAGTCCCTCAAGCCCCACCTAAACAAAAAGAAATAGTATAAAAGTAAGTTGAGAATGGAAGAAAGTCAGGGAAGACTCCAGTGTAGCTACTGGGATCAGCTGACAGCCTGAAACTGTGGTCTCCTCCATAAGGATCACTGTTATATGCTCCCCCATAAGGACTAGTACTATATTTTATTTGAAGATGAAAGCTCACAGTCCCATACTCATATACTATTAGACTTGGTTTTTGCAGGCCCTCCCTTCCAACTGCAATAACAAGGCAGGCCTACATATACCCAAAACCCCTATGCAGCCTTTCCTTAGAAGGTGACTGATTAAATTCTCCAAAATCAGCTTCTACAAAACAATGGTACTTCTTACTCATGAAAGAGCATATTGTTAGAAGAAAAAATATTAAAACCAACAAAGTTCATGCCCTGGTTCACTTATACATTATCTTTTCCATGTAAGTTCTAGCAAGCTGCCTTTATTAATGCTTTTGCATGTTCATAGTGGCAAAAATCTCCAACTTTCTTTGTATCTGAAAATTTGCTTAAAGCTGGACAAAATCATCTCATGGTATTTCAAAGCTAAAAACTTCTGCTGAGGCATCTACACAAATCATGTGTGCAAAAATTCCACTTCATATGGGAAGCCCAGTTCTGCCCCAAGCTGAGGGCTATGGAATAATGTGTGATAATAAAATCTAGACTGGATAGTGTTTTCCTCCCTCTCCTTCCCTTCTTCAAGACTCACAAATTGCATTTCAGGGACTGCGGGTAAGACTGTCAGCAAGTTCACATTTAGAAGAAAAGATGTCTGCTCACAAACAAGGTGTTCTGACTCATGTTCACTATAAAAATCTGTTGCAAAAAAGGATTTTGCAGATAAGAATTATTGAGAATGGCTCCACAGTGTGATTAAAACTTCTCTTGTGTAATTTTTCTTCAAAAAGACCAGAGAAATCAGTATTTACCATAGCAAGAGAAATTTCTTTCCTCCTTTTCATTATTTTGCCTCTGAAATCTGTAACATATTCATAGCCCTGTGGTAATATTGCAGCTTATGGGCTTCATTATTACCTCAGCTGTGTTTTACATGAACTGCAGCCATGGAAAGGAAGGTAAAGAAGCCCTTGTACTATTAGCCTGGACACCAGTACTAGGCATGGACATCTAAGCTGCAATGGATTAGGGCAGGTAAGGCTAGGGGGCTGGACACTGGTACCTATGATAATGCTTGCAACCCTGTAAAGGGGATAGAGCAAACTTATTAAAGGGCATTGTATTGCTTTTTTCCATCTTACATTTGTAACCTGGCCTTGAAGCAGAATTTTGCTTTTTTCAGAGAGACCAGGTGTACCAAATAGCAACTTATGATAGAAAAAAAAGCAGAAAAATAGATACGACCAGGTAAATGATAGATGAATACTCTCAGACAGAATCGACCAAAAATTTTTGACAAAATGCATTTATTGTGAGTGGATGGGGAACTCCCACTTGTCAAAATGAAAAACATTTCACAGAAATACATTTATTTTGAGGAGAATTTTATTGGTCCAGAATAAAATGTCTAGTCCAAATGAGAGAAGAGACTTACCAAGAATTCAGTGTTTGTGACATTTGTCATGGTACAGTAGATCAGTATTTCTCTTGAAATATTTCAAGTGAAGAGACTATGTAGGGCAGTAGTGTTAAGGGTAAGGGGGCCATTAACTGCTGCTTTTATGATAAAATGACTGCCTGTGGCAAAAGAGAATGTGCAAGGTGGTCTGTGCTGAGCAAACACAACTGAGAAACAACATTTTGCATTTCCTGCCCCTACCTCAGAAATTCCCTTCTTATAAATGGAAATGTGCATGCTCTGTAAGGAGTAATAAGCTCTTGGAATCTCAGGGCTGCTTAGCACAGGCTCATGGATCATAAGCCCCACTAAAGGTGGTCTGCTAAAAAGTCACTCTTGCTCTTAGCAAGGGCAAGGCACATCTTGCCCTGCCAGTGAAAAGCATTATGCTTGAAACTGCTGGGCTAGGCAAGGGCTGCACACTGCATGGATGAGGAGACAAAACATAAGCAGGATTGCTACACAACTGAGGAAAAGAGTGAAATATTCCTACTATTCTAGTGAAGACGAGCAACTGCAATACATTCTTCTAAAACAATTAAACCAAATGTATTATTCTCTACACATTACCAGCCAGAAACACAGTAATATCAGGCTTCCCAAGGATATACATAAGTAAAAATTCCCTTTTTTTTTTTTTTTTTTATTCCATTAAAGCAGAAATATCACAGCAATGAAAGTATCCATGTAGGGTTATCTTAATTAGTATTTTCAGTTCTCAGAAAAGAGAGAACTACTAACTCAAATAAATATATTTTCAGTTAATTGCTATTGCTGTACAACAAAGAATAAATTTTTGTGCATTTACAAGCTGAGGTGAATTTCTGAGGCTTATCTTTCAAATGAAGTACATTTTTTATCAAAAGCATCTCATAACTGCTGTTTGCAGCTTTTATCTCACTGCTGCTGTACATCGCTTTATCTACTGGAAAAGCTTGCACATTTTGCACAGCAATATGAGAGAACTGAAATTCAAAACATAAAAATCTCACAGTGTTATGGTTCCATTAATGTTTTGTATATTAAGTAGCAACAATACCAGTAATGAAACTTCTATGCTACTGTGATGAAAATAGTAGGGAACTTTTTAGTAAGTAAAATCCCAAGAGATTTTCCCACAGCTTACCTTCCCAGAGCACAAAGTTCTGATGTGAAAAAGTAAGTATTTCCAGAGATAGTACTATTGTTATCATTATTGGAAAGCCAACTTATTTCATCATCAAGAATATATCTTTTATAAAAACAATGTTATTTTTAAAATTCCTTTAGAAAACAAAACAAAAATTTATTTCCTTGTGACCCATCACCATCTGTTTTGTTGTGTTCCATTCATCCGTTTTGATCAAAAAGATGAAACAAGATTGTCCTTTTAGTGAGGTCATGTATCTTTAACTGCCTCTGTCTTAAAATAACACCTGCAGAATGAAGTTGGTGTTTTTTCGAAAGGGCTTTTAATCATTCTTGTAAAAAAGGTGAGAATTTTAAGACCAATATTTTCTTTTATTTATTTCTTGTGGTCTTGTGTCTCAGCTAGTATATCAGTAGTATATAATTTTATTTTTATAAAATAGTTTATTTTCTATTCCTTAAATCGCTTTGAGCTGTCTAACAATTCAGGGAGCAGAGTGCAAAGACTGCTACTAAGAGCACCCTTAAGAGAAGGAGCAAGACATAGTCTGAGAATCAGATTCTCATTTTGATGCTTATTTTGAAAAACCATGCATTTCCACAGTGCTCCAGAGAGTAGCCTCCAACCTCATTCACTCAATAATGTTTTCATGGGTTCCTGAGCTTGCAGGGACATACAAGCCTTGGAAGGGAATAGTTCCTCTGTTGCTGTCAGCAAAGAAAGTCTGCAATTTGTGGGCTTTACGCTATAGTCTTAATTCATATTTTGAGATGCAGTACCTTAACCTTTGTACTGTGGATAATTTCTCCACAAATGATTTAGCCTACTGACCATTTCATAGGCCTAGCTATATATCCTTGTTTAGAAAGCACAGTTTTCATTAAATTTAATTACTTTGCCCTACAGCTTGCAAGGGAAAGGTTCATGGTAAAGGTGCAGCTATTAAATAAGTGCAGCTACTAAACAAGGCCAGCTGCTATTAAAATCTACATAGTAAAGGTGAAGCTACTAAATTAAGGTGATTACAGTTTGAAGGTGTTTCTAGATGAAGACATATGGGTAAGCTTTTGCACCTATAGTGCATTTTACCATACACCATGTTGTACAACTTGTGTGAGCAGCTCAGCAAGATGTTTCCACATTTTAGCTGTTACAACAATGTTATATTAAACTAATTTCTACAAATATGAAATATACTATTTTTAAAATTTTAATCCATTAGGAATTCATTAGAACACTTGACTCTGCAAGAAAGTCTGAAATTCATAATGAATCTCAAAATCTCTGCTATACTTCAAAGTAAAAACTAAATTTAAAAATTATTAAATATTTTTCTAAACTGTATTGTGAATAGCACTCTTAAGTAGAACACAAATCCCTAGTGAATTGCTGGTAGCTGGCTCATCTCCAATTTCCACAGGCTGTCACACTTTCTAGCAAACTGGATTAATCTACTTCCCATAGTACTCAGTCTATATCTTCCCAAAATCAAACTTTACTCCTTGTAGTCATGAGATAAAAGTCTGTGTTCATGGTTTCTCATTTCATTGTACCAAGATAACTGCTTTTGCATCCCACCCGTGCAGTGTTTGTACAAGATGCCAGTTTCTGTGCAAAGCAGGAAGCCTTCGAAGGGAAGTCTCCATATACATTGTTTGTAGCGGTTGGGGGAGACAAACTTGGAATAAACCATATCCCAGACGGATATGTTTAGTAGAGGCTCTGAGGCATACTATCCCATCATCTGTGATCAGGTATTCTCTTTGAGGGAAGTAGTTGAGTCACTTTAGAAGAGAGTTCAGAAATTAGTTAGCATATGTGCAAAGTGTGCAGAGGTCTGGAAATGGAATAAGGAGCAAGTCAAACCACTCATGTCGAAACATCCTAAAGCTGTGCAATATGACTGTCCTTTGCAGAGTAGAACACTAATTAAATTGCTCATAGACAATAACATTCCCATTATAAAGAACAGTTTGGGGGATCTATCACTATTCTATTGTTAGGATCTCCCAGAATTTCCATTATTTTCCTGATAATGTAGTACAGACAGTTAAGTTCCCTTCAGCACTTCTTCAGACTGTAATGATTTTCTACACCTGGAAAATCTAATAGGAGTAATAATGTAATATTAAACCAATCTGAAATTCACTGAATTATTCCTGCCAATTTCAGTGGACTTTGAATGACAAGTCAGAAGTGACCAAGAGGTCACAACAGAGTTTTGGAGACCAGAGGATCTGTCAGACAACTACCTACATTCTTTTCTGAATCTCACATTTCAAGCCCTAATGTCTGAAAACTAATTTTGCTGTGATCCAAATTGAACTTGGTGCTGTGCTAAAACAAGATGAGATGCTTTGAAGAGGTACATGGTCTTTGCAATCCATATTATTTCACATATATTTCATAATAATAATAAATATATCATTCAAATAATAATGAAGCATATTTATTTTATTAATATTATTCTTTCTTTCCTTGATCATATTCCAAGGGTTTTTCACTTGTAGATCTTCGTGACAAGACCCAGATTCAGACAGGGCTTTGAGGAAGTTTATCTAAAATTTTTCTTTATGATGAATAGCCTAAAATATAAAATTACTTCTATTAATCTGGTTTCATTAATGTATAAATTGGAATACTTTATTTTTTAAATCAAGATGGACATTTAAGACAGACACAAAAATCTTTGTCTTCTCAGTTTCCTTGCTTCAAATTTTCCTATTCAGAGTGTTATACAGAAATACTACAGTAAGTTTCTGAGATGCAAGTTATGCATTGACTGTCTTTTGCCTCCTCCAAGGTCCATCATCCCTTCTCCCAGTAGTGTCTTCATAGCTCCAGGCTGCTGGCGGATTTCTTCACCTCTTTATCTCACTGCCGCATGCTGCGACCTGTCTTTCACAGAATCACAGAATAATGAGGTTGGAAGAGACCTCTATGATCATTGAGTCCAACCTATGTCCTAACACCTCAACACAGAAGCTAGACTATAGCACCAAGTGCCATGTCCAGCCTTTTTTTGAACACATCCAGAGATGGTGATTCTACCACCTCTCTGGGAAGAGCATTCCAGTACTTTATTATTCTTTTGGTGAAAATTTTTTTCCCAATATCCAACCTAAACCTTCCCTGATGTAGCTTGAGACTGTGTCCTCTGGTTCCGTCAGTTGCTGCCTGGTGGAAGAGACCGACCTCCACCTGTCTACAACCTCCCTTCAAGAAGTTGTAGAGAGCAATGAGGTCACCTCTAAGCCTCCTCTTCTCCAGGCTAAACAACTCCGGCTCCTTCAAACGTTCCTCACAGGGCTTGTGTTCCAAGCCCCTCACCAGCCTTGTTGCCCTCCTCTGGATGTGCTCAAGCATCTCAAGGTCCTTCCCAAACTGAGGGGCCCAGAACTGGACACAGCACTCAAGGTGTGGCCTCATCAGTGCCGAGTACAGGGAAAGAATGACCTCCCTGCTCCTGCTGGCCACACTATTCCTAATGCACGCCAGGATGCCATTGGCCTTCTTGGCCACCAAGGCACGCTGCTGGCTCATGTTCAGCTGGCTGTCAACCAGCACCCCGAGGTCCCTTTCCGCCTGTACGCTATCCAGCCACACTGTCCCCAGCTTGTAATGTTGTAGGGGATTTTTATGGCCAGAATGTAGAACCAGGAGCTTAGACTTATTAAACTTCATGCTGTTGGACTCTGCCCATCTATCTAACTGATCTAAGTCTCTCTGCAGAGCCCTTCTCCCTTCCAATATATCAACAAAAGCTCCCTGTGTCATCTGCAAATTTGCTGATGAAGGAGTCGATGCCCTCATCCATATTGTCTATAAAAATATTAAATAGCACTGGTCCCAGTACAGGCTCCTGAGGGACTGTCTGCCAGCTGGATGCAGTACCATTCACTCTCTGGGCCCGGCCATCCAGCCAGTTCCTAACCCATCAAAGAGTGCTCCTGTCCAAGCCTGTGGGCTGCCAGCTTCTCCAGGAGTATGCTGTGGGAGACAGTATCAAAGGCCTTGCTGAACTCCAAATAGACAACATCCACAGCTTTCCTCCATACACCAGGCAGGTCACCTGGTCATAGAAGGAGACCAGGTTGGTCAGACACGACCTACCCTTCGTAAACCCATGCTGACTGGGTCTGATACCCTGACCATCCTGCAAGTGCTGTCTCATAGCACTCATTATGAACTGCTCCATTATCTTACCTGGTACTGAGGTCAGGCTAACTGGCCTGTAATTACCAGGATCCTCCTTCCTATCTTTTTGTAAATGGGTGTCACATTGGCCAGGCAGTTTCCAACCTGGAAGGAAGACTCCTGTGGTCCTCTAGAGCAGCAACCTCCCACCTCCTTCCATCATTCATCTCTTATAAATATAGAAGTAAACAGGTAGATATCAAATATCATAATCTGAGTGAATTTTTTGTGTTTGGAGAAAACTGAACCTTACAATAGGACTTCCAAAGAATTTATCCAGCAAATACCTTAAAAATAAATGATGATACTTTCCCTAAGGACATGTGTGTGTCATCGTAAGATAAAGTGATTTTTGGAAATCAGTTAGAGCTGTTAGTTCCTCTGGATTTTCTGAATTAGTCTGTCTTAATCTGTAAGTATCTAAAAATGGTGCTTTGCCACCTCAAGTCCCATTTTTGCATTCCGACATTGCCTTAAAGGTTGCCATGTGTCTTTATGCTGTTTAGCAGTTTGAAAGGGAAAGGCTGAAGATAGCACTACTGAGATGACTGTTGAAGGCTTTCAGTTTCTCTCAACCTTCAGAAACTTCTGCAGATTTCAGGATCTTTAGAAATCCTTGCTGACACTGCTAGGAGCCAGGGCACTTCTGACAGGTACCAGGAAAAACATGCTCCTAAGAACATGAAGAACCCCTGCTGCTTAAATAGTCTGCAAAAGACTATTTTGGAATAGTTTTATCTGTAGATAAAACACCTGAAGAATCACAAAGACTTTATCCAGCTCTCACATGTGACTTTCTAAACACTTATGCATATTGTTTTCATGTTAGATACCTACTGGGTTCTCCTAACTTTTGTGTACTGTACACATCTTTTAGACTATTGCCCTTCTACAAGTACTAGGAGGCAGAATAACAGTTCCCATATGTATGAATATCTTGAGTCAAATACCATGCAACTTTCTTAAACAATTTTTTAATGTAATAAGGTTACCTCACAATACTCTCTAAAATACTGAAAAAACTATAATATTGTAAAAAGTGCTTTATTTCCAATGACCTTACAAAGCAGTCAGACTATTATGAGTAAGTAAATCAATATTAAATAGGGATTTAAAAATCTTACCTTTTCCAGACCAGTAACTCATGTTTTAATGGTACTGAATTAGTTTAGCAGCTCAGAAATACATTTAAATAATTTGTTTGAAATATATGCCTTTTTTAAGACCTTCTACATTCCTTCAGATTTAATAAAAAAAGAAACCTCAAACACAGGTATTGGTTAGCAGTACAGGTATGTTCCAAGCATTCTTTTATGAAAGCAATCCTATGAAAGCAATCCACAAAATCAAAGAAAAACTCCCCAGAATATTCAAGTTTGAAGTGACCATTCACATGGCAAATTTAAGAGATGAGTACATTTAAGAACAAAAGATCCAGGTCCCGTGGAAAGGAACAAACATTATAATAATAGAATGAACAATATGGTTAGCAAATGAAATTTATGATGGTGTTGATGAGCCTTTGGGATCAAAGCTGAGATTTCCCCCTTAGTATAATGGAAAATAAGATCTGATTTCCAGTATATTTATTCCAAATGTTTTTCTTTACTCAGCTGGTTTTCAGAACTTACTATAGCATACTGAGTTGTGCCAACTATGCATATTTTGTAACAAGATGACCTTCTAGCAACTCATAATGAATTTAAGTGCAGTTGTAATAAGAATATCAAAGGGAGTTTAAAAGTCATGTTTATAATCTTTTGGTAAGGCCATAGATTTCATTATCATAATGTTATAGCACAGATTCAAATCAATTTCAGTTATACTTCTAATGCAATCTCAGGCTTGCAACCAACTGCTTCAATTATTTTTTCAGTAATGTCTCATCTAAAATTTCTGGTTTTATTCCTGATAGCCCCTTCTTTTCTCTCAAAACAGACATATATGCAAGGGGAAAGCAGCCATGGAGTTTTCTGAAGAGCTACCACATTTCCTCTGGAATTACAGCATATCTGCTAGAGTAAGGGCCAGAAATGACATTAAGTTGCTGTACAGACTCTGTGATTAATTTGTTAAGGGCTCTCCCTTTCATCAGAAAGGATTTTTTAATTTTTTTTTTTTAAATGGCTAACCACTAAACCTGTGGAAAATAACCCACTTCCTTAATATGGATCCTTCTCTTAAAATTTACGTATTTGTAGCCAAATTATAAAAGACTAAAAGACATTTTCCTTAACATGGACTTCTGGTACAGAAGAGCTTTGCATTTCAAATGTGACAGAAGAAACAAGTTCTTTTTTGGGGTGTTTTTCTCCAGCTAAGGAGGGAAAAGGGAAGGAGGAGGAAAAAAAGACTGTTGTCTCATTATGTGGAACTATGCTGGCAGTGAAAAGAAGCTAATTTCGAAAGCATTGTGAATGAATTATTCTTTCATAGATTGGTGTTTTCAAAAGCACATCTTGTGTTTGTTCTTAACAGGGCTAAGAATTCAAATCATTCCAGGAGATCCTGAGCAGCACTCAGGCTGGAGTCCTGTATGTGGGATAATTCAACAGTGAATTTTCATTATTTCTTCCCAAGAAATATGCTTACACAGCAATTTGTTCTTGCTTTTGGAACCTACTGGAAAATGTCAATTTGACAGAAAGAAGCATAAAAGCAGGCACCCTGGGTAAATGAGGCAGCAATACCAAAATGTGCAGAGCCAATCAGGGTTGAGATAAGGACCATCATACACACACCTTACAACAGGATATTGGGTAGTAGCACCACATACATGGAGTTTACAGGCAAACAAGCTCAAACTTCTCCCTTGCCTAGGGCTTTGTTTCAGTTCACTGAACAAAGCACTAAAAAGTAATTACAGTCTTTTTCTTGGAAATTGTTTCAGACCCTCCTTGTAGGTTTCGGCTTCAAAGGCATTCCAAATTATAACAAAAGAAAGGGGGCTATTTGCCCAAAGTTTTGAGAAAAATTGCATTTAATAGCACAAATGCGGTTGGTTTTTTTGGGGTTTATTTTTTTGGTTTCTTTTCATATCAGGAAAGGAAAGCCAGATTTTTTTGAGGTGTTATGTTCAGTATAACATAACACTTAAAAAACCCCACCTTCTTCCTCCTGATTCTGAGTAAAAGACAGCTGGAATCCATCCTGAATGAGCCTTACACATAACAATTAAGCCAGATTTATCTCACAGTATTCATCACTTCTTAAGCTGAAAAAGCAGAGAAACAGCTCAAAACTTCTCAGGCCACAGACCTATTCTTTCTTCTGCTAACCCACCATGTCTGCCTCTCAGCTATGAGGCAAGGAGCAAGAGTGTAAAACAAAGACAAACTCAGTCCAGCACTTTTTTTCTCCCCCACAGAATCTTAGAAGCCCATCAATACTTCTTCCATCAACAGAATTCCTTGTGGAATGTATTTTCTGCAAAGTTCTTTTTAGGAAGTAGGGAGATGTATTTTTTTAGTGACTTCTGATTCACAGAATTAAAAGAAATTAAAAGAATTTCTAGAAAACAAGCCAGCTGAAATATTACTGGTGTCATATCTAATATTCCTTCTACTCAAGACAATTAAATCAAACCACTAAAAAATATGTGTTGAAAATACTGATGCCATGGGAAAACAGAGTTGAAGTTCTCAACTCAAAAAGAAAATGTAATTTCTAGGTTCTGTAAGTCTGTGTCTCATGGTCATTAACAGCTGTTTTATGCAAAATTTAATTTTAAATGGCAATTAAAATGGCAATAAAATTAGATGGCAATAAAAATTTAAAAATCATGTTAGTAATGAAAAATAAAAGACTACATGCAAAAAAAGGAAAATAAGCATTATCAGTAAAATAATGACAGAAAAAAGGGTCACCAGATTGAGACGCTACTAGTCTAAGTTATTATTTTTTTATATTATGATTAAGTGCATATGGTCTGTAGGAAACTCTCTTACACAGTCACAGGTTGTGCTATGATGACAACAAGAGAAAGACTTGCCCATATAGAAGTTTCTGCCCCTTCTGGGCTCCTGTACATATTTCAATTACACTGCAAGCATTTGCAGAGTTGATATAAGGCTTTTGCAAAAATCTAAGTTACTATTTGGTAGTTTGAAAGCTCACACAAACATTCATGACCTGACCTGAAACATTTGCCCTTCCAAACATTCATGACTGGAAAAAACAACGCCTACTGGATGCATTAAGAGACCTAAGAGAATCTCTGTCTTACATAAATCAGTTCTTGTACAAATAAATTCAAGCCCAGGACTTTTTGAGTAGTATTCAGCCAGGCATCTTGTCTAGTAACAATTTCACTCCTTTTCTCCAAAGCATTTGGGTTTGGTTTAGATTTTGATTGTTTTAGATCTTGTCTCTCTCTATTACATATAATCTCTTTCCAAAATAAATACTTATTTCTTCTTTAAAGGAGGCTAGTTAGCACTGGCAATAAGGGTTAAATTGCATCACGTTGTGTTGAAAATATTTCAACAACATAATTACACCAAATTCAAGTCACTTCTCCCATTTATCTTAGCTTGAAGCATTTTTGTTCAAAGAATGCCATAAAGTGGTTCTTTTCTTCTCTGACCATGTAGCACGGCCATCGTGCTAGGCTAAAGTACCATTGATGGATTTCCTTCTGTGTGGCTGTGCAGCCTTAGCTGTGATGTTTTGCATAGACAGAGTTCAAAAAGGGTTCTAAAATCCTGTCAATGTCTGCTTTCTGTACACAAGAGGAGTGGCATGGACCCATTCTGCGAAGTTGTGAGGTGGAGAAGTGGCAGAGGCAAAGCTTCTGGCACAAGTATTTCCGAATGCAAAAGTAGACTGCTACTTCTGATCCCATACTGGCATCTCAGGAAGCAGAACAGGAGCAATCCACAGTCACAGCAAAAGTCAGTCTCCCACCTAGTGCAAATGCAAGTTTGGTAAAAATAAAAAAGTCTGGGCTAATATAAATTGACTAAGGATTAGCAAAGGTCAGATCTGAGTTATATTGAGCCTTAATAGGAATGGAAGATAGCTAACAAAGCAAAGAATTGGATTAACATTATTCCACTCCATTTTGCCCCTGGGTTTAACCAGACTTGACTCACAACTAATTTTTACAGTTTTGTAACAAATGAAATTGATGAGACATATGCAATTAAGATTTGGTAAGACAAACAGTTTTTTTGGTTTTTCTGAAACCACTTAACAGAGTAAACAATAGGGTCAATATATTCCATCTCAGATTTAAACATAATTTCTGTTTGACAGCAATGAAAAGGAATCTACATTTATTCGAAGCCATGCATTGAAGGCATTAGATTAGAGATTAAAGAGCATAGCACAGTGATGTAAAGGTTGACTGGGATTCCAAGTTGTATTCTATGTTTTATTATATATTTGAAAAACTAATTATAACTAAAGCTTAACTGATGCCAGAGGAGGACTAAGAATGTTTATAAAACACTATAATTGAATTCTTACCAAGAAACTAGTATTGTGAGATGAGAAAAATCATCATGCAATATCAGCGTGCTATCAAATGTGTGAAATCTAAACCATTTTGGAGTTCAGAGCATTTCATTTCAGCTACCTAGTAATTCACCTTTAGCATTAGACACCATTATTGAATGATGAAGACTGTAATAGATGCTGAAATGTACTGCAGTATTCTATCCAGGTTGCTGCACAAAGGCCTCTTCCAGACATTTGGACTATGTATGCTAACATTGCCATATCTTCCCAGAACTTTTTAAATAGTCCTGTGTTTAAACTATCACAGTGATTTATTCCAGTGTTAAAACTTATATTTCTTTGACAAAACACTACTGGTTTTAGCACTTTCTTTGACTCCCTCTAACTGAGAATATTAGTGACACAAGTATAATGTCATACCTATCATCTTTTTACAAAAATGCTTCAAATTTTTTTCTTTATTACCCTGGCACTTGACATATTTTCCATCAGTATCTTCCCTTCCTCAAATTCCTTCAGTAATGACTATCTTCTCCTCTATTTTAAATTTTTTATGTTTCACTGCACTTGCAAATTTCAGTTACCATTCCTTCCTACAATACATTTTTATTGGCTAGATACATTATTCTTTTACATGATTCCAACTCTTCAAGCCTGGACTGTAGAATTTCCCACTACTGCGTCATTTCATAGAATATTCCAGACTTTCCTCACTTTGCTTATGTACTTTTCATACAATTTGATAAGATAACTGCATTTTTAATTTGGTTTATTTTTTAATTTTCCCAAGCCTCCCCTGTAAGTTCAAAGTGTGCCACATTACTTAGCAATACAAAATTCAATATAAAATTGAAAAGACTACTATGCATTTTACGTTGTAGAGATAGTGGAGCTGAGAACAAGATTAACCTTTGTCAAAGTCTGGACAATTTTCAGGCTCTTTTCTCATTAGTCTCAATAAAACCAGCTATGGAAGGCTGAGTAATCCTGTGTTCAAACTGAAAAGGATTTCACTTTGCAAATTTTCAGAAAGATTAATCCTGAAGACAAAATACGTTGTATCAGAGAAGAAAGAAACTAGCTCAAGGAAAGTGAAGCGGATTGTTTTACGCTTCAGTCCCCTCTGAATCTGGGGACACAATCTCTTAATACAATATTCTCATTTTTCTAAAGCATACGCATGGTGAAACAGAGGAAAATTCTATTTCTTAAATTCCTTTAAAATCTCTGCAATTTTCCCCGAAAACAAAATATTGTTGACAAAGAAACACACCCACACACAGTATAACCAAAACTGATTGCAAAAGGACAATGTGGCTTCCTGACATTCATCAAAATACATAACTGTGGAAAATCAATGTGCTTTGGGAGAGCAACCCAGAAACAAAACTAGCCATTCATTTAAGAACCCAGGTAACCATCAAAAAGGAAGCCTTGGTGAGCTGATAGTTGTTAGAGTCACTATTGGCCATTACACAGAGCTCAGAAACTGAAATCTGGTTTCTCAGACATCTCTGTGATGCCTGATGTTTCCTTCTCAGAAGTATCAGCCCTGGTCTGATCAGGCTGTGCAGAAATCTGTTTCAGCTCTCAACTCATATTCCTATTTCTGTGTTTGCTAGTTTGACAGTGAAAAAATCTCATTTGGGTGTGTTTTCTCAAATTCTACTGAAGAGCTGACATAGTAATAAAACTGATAAAAGCGGTGTTTTCCTAAACAGCAAATTGGACAAAAAAGGGAAGTAGATGATGTTTATAATTTGAAATTTCACCTGAAACTTCACAAGCATTGCTTTGAAATTTGCCTATGTAAATTTCTTGTGTGGAAAATGGAACCAATCTTTTTCAATTTCTCCTATTCCATTTGGTCACTTTATTAGCATTTTATGTATTTATATTTTGTAATTTAAAAAAAATATTTAATAGCTTAGGCTATTTCAGTTCTCTTGTGTTTGCTATAGATTTTTCTTTTAAATTGCAATTTTTCCTGCAATATGAGATAACTTAAATTCATTTTAGGATGGTGCTGGGATCACTTTTTCCCTATTATTTCATGTATTGTAAATAAGAAGAAAATGCTTTTTTACTGTAGTCAATGTGTAACGTCTCTGCTTGCATTTTGAATGTTAGCTCATTGTCAAACACCAGAATTTAAAAAATGGGTCTTGTGAGGAAACCAGAAGTACAGTAATATTACACAAACCAAAAAGAGGTATGAAATTTTATCAGTCTTAAAGTGCTATAACTTTGGCTCAATTAAAACTTTCACCAAGTTCATCCAATAAATTAGCCATAACTGGATTACAGGATGCACTAATTGAGAACTCTGAAAATGGAGGATGCTGTATGAAAACTGCTTGTTAAAACCCCATTAAAACCCCAGGTGTTTTTTTGGTTTTTTTTTTTTTTTTGGTAGGTGGAACAATTATGTTTTAAGAAAGGATGACCAAAAGTCTGTATTTCACTCCTGTCTGTATCTGTTACCAGTAGATTTCTAGGAATAAGACCAAAAAATAGCTTAAGTATCAGTCCCATTCTCTTTTTGTTTTGTTTAGTCAATAAAACAAATATTTCTGCACAGAGTCAGGTGGAATATGATCAACAGAAGAGACTAAACACAGTTGAAGTCAGAAAACTTGAATGTAAATATAAGAAAAGTTAATCCATTTCAGAGAGGCAAGAAGCATCCCAAGCAGATTCTGACACTTTCAGCATAGCATGACACAACCATTTAGAATAATTTTAGAAAAAAAAATAAACTATTAACTCTTCCCTAAACTGCACACTAGGAGGAAGTGGATGTGCAAGAAAGTACCCAAAGGAGAAATTAATAAAATTGGAAGTGCTTGCACTGTTTTAGTAAGAGATAAAACACTTTAAGCATTCCTATATCAGTTTTCCATTTTCTGGATTAACTTGCAGATTTTGTTGGTACTCTAGCAAAAGCCTGCTGTGTTCTCTTCATTTTTCAGAGCAGAAGATCTATAAATAGGGGAAGACACAGCTACAAGCACATTTTCAACATCAGTCTTCCAACTGGGTTCCCTGTAGATGGGACACTGACACAGTTTGCTTCATCAGACACTGAATTTTCCCTTCATGTATCTATGCGGTGAGCACATGCATGTTGACAACAAATACATACATATTACACGTATAAAGTTATAGAAAAATATAGGTGGAAAGGGCCCATTTGAGGTCGTGGCCCCTTCAAAAATTGTTCAAAGTGCAGTTAATCTCAAAGTCAGAGCAGGTTGCTCAAGGCCTTGTCTAGTAGAGATACATACAATAAAGCTAATTTGCAAAGCTCATAGCCAACCACTCACTGAAGTATGCTATTTTCATTCAGCAGTTGATTTGTTCCTCCCTATTAGAGGGAAATAAAATGCACCTGATTCCATTCAATAGGATGCTGATGACTTGTATAGAGGGTAAATGAGCAGATTCTGCATCAGAAACCTGAAGTAGTAGAGTTTGCTATCTAGATCATTAACATGAGAAACAGTAACGTTTATTTATTCTAGTGTGGTTTCTGTTTCTGGTTGCTGTTGGTTCCACAGGTACTGAATAAACCTCAAAGCTGGATGAGGGACTGCAATGAAAGTGATGGAAAAGATGTCAATATTCAAGAGTGAAAAAGGCATGGAGAAAGAAAACTTTTTCTTCAGACCTTAAAAAATTTCTTTGAATTTTGACAAATATCTGTCTGCTGAAAAGAGGCCTGACTGTTTATTTTCATATCAAGTATATTGAAACTCTGTTTTCTCTGATCTCGTAGTCAGAAATCTCACTAGTTTTAAGGAAAAAAGAAAGAAGTGCTCTGTGACTGAACAGCCTATTTAGTATTTAGCTACAAAAGTGTGAGTGCATATGAAGGAGTTTACAATTCTGAGAGCTCACTCATTTAAAAATCAGGGCACCCTTGGAAGTGGCATTGAAGGAGTTAATATAACAAGTAAAGAGTAGTGCCAATTGCCACAAAAAATTATACCAGAAATGCAGATGGAATGTACAGTGTATGCAGTCCTATTTAGACAGCCCTGAGTGATGGGGTTGTTTTTTTTCCCTTCGGGGATTTTTTTGTTGGTTGTTTGGTTGTTGTGTTTGTTTTATTTGGGAAAAAAAATTTAGAAAAATAAACTTTGGCTGCAAACAGTCTCACTCCTGCACTGGCTTAGTACAAGCATTTTAACAAAAGAACCACAAGTTTTTAGGTGGATTGTATTACTTCTCAGAAACATTCCTCTTCATTCGTAAGTAATTTTTCTCTTGAAAATCATCCCCTTAGAGAAATTACAACATTTTTGTAGATTGTTCTGCAGCATTTTTGAAATAAATTATTCCCCTTCCCATGACATTTTCTCCTTTTCACACTGTAGACATCTATTTGGAAATTTTAGAGGGAATTAATGTTTCTTGTCTACTTCCAATTATTTTCTGCAGGCTTTGTTCACCCCACTCTAGACAAGAGAAAGAGCCATGGTAGAATCATCCTACATGCAGATACATCTCGCTGTAGACAAAAACTATAGATTCCAAAGATGCTTTCCCCAGGAATTGTACAGCTATTCTTTTTCCCTAAGCATATTTTTAAATCCAGAAGATTGAAGTTAAAAACTTCTAAAAGCTTGAGAGCTCTATACTATAAGGATGTATTAATGACTTTATAGACTATTCCTGAGCAAATAATCACTTTTTGTCACTACAGATCTCTCACAATGACTTGATACTTTTGGCACCTGAACTGTAAATTAACCTGCTGACCATCCAGACAGAAAACTTTTGAAAGTTCAAGACCTATCTAGGCACATCGGGACCTACCTGGGTTTGCCACTGACAAGAAGTTCCTGATTGTAATCAAAAGAAAAAGCATTTATACCAACAATTTTCACTGGGATAGTTCATCACAAATTTGGAGTCTCAATAAAAGCCAAAACAGCTCCCAAAATACTTACAGTAAAAAAAAAAAAAAAAAAAAAAAAAAAAAAATCAGGGTTTCTGACTTCAGCTCTTCCAAGTTTTACACAAACTATTGTGAAAACTTTCTTCAAAGTCAACTTACCTATTTCAAATGCCAAAGGGAGTATAAATTATACAGAGGATATTAATAATATTTACATTCAGCCCTTCTAAAATGAAGCCAAAGAAAGAAAATGCATCATTCTAATAACATAGATACAATCACCACCAGTCTGTACAATTATTGGAAACATCACACATTAGTCCTCTTTGGTGATTGCAAATCAAACAAATAACCAGTTATATTATCCATCAGACCATATTATTAGATAATAAGGTGTGAACTGAAACAAGTCAGATTCTATTCTTCATGATAAAGTAGTAGTTTCCTCATTGAATATCACATAGTGGTGAGAAAGAAGCAGTTATACATGTTAAAAAGATGGAGCCAGAAATCTGTCTGAAATGAGACAAAATTCCCTTGTCGTATGACAGTTATTGTCACAGTGAATGAGATTGTCCATTTTAATTGAATTTTTGGCTAGATTTTTAAATATTATGGTATTTCAGAATTGATTGATGTCAGTTGCAGCACAAGAAAAGGCACTATGTTACTTTAGCTTGTGAATCTGATGGTTCAATGGCCAGGTGTCCCTTCTCATAGACTAGAATTCAATTTCCTGCTTGTGACTGGGTAATGTATTTGCTTTCAGAAAAGTTCTATTGCAACAGTGAAATGATTGACATGAATTCATGATGAAGCAGGGCACTACATACACTATTGCTATAAACACTATGAAGTGCTATGCTTTCCTTCAAAATGTATTAGCAATAACAAATATTTGTTTTACTGACAAGAAATGAACTTAACACTTTTTTAATTAAAAACTCAATGACAGTTTGTGGTTTTAAACAAATCATCCACTGGGTATCTACTTTTTTCAAAGAAAAACAAAGTATCTAAGTTAAAACAGAAAAATTAAAAGTAATTCATGCAGAAGTACCACAAATTCCATTTTCCATTATTACAAAATTATGAAATACCTTGATACATTATTACTGTGTCTAGGCACCCTTCAGAATAAATTATTTTCTGATGTCCCTTTATACATAAAAGACCTGACTGTTACACCTGATGCTGTATGCCTGACAAAGGCACTTTCAAAACCTTGACTCTCTAACAGTTTAATACAAATGTTCTAGCTTTAAAATGGCAGTCTCTGGAAAGCTTAGCTATTCCAAGAAAGATCTTCGTGCCACTCTTCACAGTGAAAGAAAAGGCTCAGGTAGGTGTGCACATTCCCATGGGATGAAGACCTGGCTGTATCAGTAGCAGCACAGGAAATGTTTTTGGCCTCTGTGATTGAGGAACAAGTACTTTGAAATGGGGCAAGAGTGTTTTTGCAAACAGGGTGGTTAACCTGAAGAGAACTTTAGCTTAGATATATTGGGGTAGTGTTTTCATAATCCAAAGAGAGGGCACAGCGAGTAAGGAGTGTAAAAAAAGCATTAGGGCACCAGAGGGAAATAGAACTTGCATCTTTTCATTCTTCCTCTACTCTACCCTTGAGAAAACAAGGCCATATGGGATGGAAAAGCCCACTTTTGAGAAACACATGGGAGCTGCAGAGGTACGACCCAGCTAGGTTTACAGAGATGTAGTTTAGTAGGTCTCATCAGAGCATCCCGATAACCTGATGCATGTTTTTTTCAGCAGAAACAGGTTGGAAAGGTGGGGAGGAAGGATTTTGCTGTACACAAGGAAATGGCTGGAGTGCACAGAGCTATCACCACTGAGGAAGTGGTGACAAGTCTGCTGAGAATTTATGTGTAAGCTTAGAGAAGAGACTGTCATGGGCAGCACAGGCTTGTGCTGCAGAAGAAATTAAGATGTAAACGAAGCTTGTAGACAGCTGAAAAAAGATTTGCTATCACAAAGTGGCTCTCATAAGGATCTACATCTGAATGTCCGCTGTAAAGGCTGGAGAGCTGGGTGCAAACAATCCAGGAGATTCCTAGTGTGTGTTTAAGATAATTCATTGTTGCAGGTGATTGATCAGCCATTCAGTAAAATACTTTCTTGAACTGTGGATCACAATCAGTAAATAAATCACAAAAATATGAAATTCAAGGATGTACTTGGCTGGTAAAATCATGAGACTGTGCAGTTTAAAATCAAGAGAAGTAAGGCAGGCAGCGGAATCCCAAATTTGGACTTGAGGAAGGCGTATTTCTACCTATTTAGGGACCTGTTTGGTAACTTCTCATGGGATGTTGCCCTAGAGGGCAAAGGGCACCAGAAGAACCAGCTGATCTTCAAGGACAACCTCCTCAGAGCACAAGAATGGCTTGATCTAATGTCCTGTAAAAAACAGAAGTGTTACAGAGAGCCAGCATGATTCAACAGGGAACACCAACTGAGTTCAAATATAAAAAAGTACACAGAGTAAGAAATCGTGAGAAATTACCCAGGAGAAACATAGAGTGCTTGCAGATATTGTGATGGAAATGTGCAAAGCTCACATGTTGCTCAAACTAGCAAAGGATATGAAGAGGGCTTCTGTAGGTACATTAGAAACAGAAGAAAGGCTGAGGAAAATGTGGGTCTGCTGCTCAATGGGGCAAGTGACAAAGTGACATGAAAAACTCTGAAGTGCACTACCACAGGATTTGTAAGACTGTCTGAGGAACTGTGAGGGCCAAGGGCAGACCATAAAACTATAACAAGTGGCTAAAAACAACTTAAACTATGATGAAGTCTAATTTTGTATCTAGCTTTTATAATCTTATTTCTCTCACATGCTTTTATATTTAGGATTATTATATTATCCAAGACAAAATATACCTAGCTTTGACACAGTCATTCTGAGACCCTAGACAAAGGCTCCAAAGATTCCTGTACTTCCCCTTTCTGAACAGAAATTTTCTTCCAAACTTTGTCTGATATACTTATGTATATTGTTGAACCTATCTATGTTTGGAAAGGAGTTAAACAGTTTTGCAGCAATGCATCTAAGACCACTAGTGTCTTTGGCATTTCTAGGCATCATTTAAAAACTATTAAATAATTATCATACATAAAGCTTTGTAAATCTTTGCTCGATCTTGAAAGTTACTTTAAATTATAGTAATTTAAATTAAATTATAGTAATTTAAATAGTTTAATTTTTTTGAGGTTTTTTAATGCTTCATATTTCATATATTCTCTGAACTCACTTTGCTACTTATGCTTCATTTATTTTTTAATTGCTACCCATTTTTTGTAGCTGGGAAGGTAAGAGGCCAGTATGTTTTTCCTCTGTTGAGAAAGCAGGAAATGTTTTCACATTTGAAGACTGGATTGTACCTTTTCTTCCTTATCTCCTCCTCTCCGGAAGGTGACTGACTCTATCCCCTCTGTAACATCACCGTGCAACTATTGATTTCAAGGATTCCCTAAAAGCAGTTTCTCCTAATTGAAGCACATCAAGCTGTAATCTCATCAGCTGTATTAAGTTTAAACAGTTTTTATACTCTGTAAGTAAGAAATTTTCATCAAGAACTTTTTGGTACTTTACCAAGATCTTTTTTTTTTATACTAGATTTGGCTTGCTGTCTCATATTGAACATTTAAACTTCCTTGGAGATATATCTACACTCAAAAGTTCTTCTGCTGTACTCTACCAATCTACATAACACAGTACAACTTTCCAAATGTGGATGCCACCATGTACAGCTGTAAGCATCTGCAAGGAAATAACTGAGATAAAAGACAGAAAATAAACCACATCAGATTAAGATATCTTTAAACTAATTTGCCTGAACCCACACTAGACTTTTTTTGGTTGCAATTAATATAGTCTCAAAACAGAGAATAGACACTGCATGAAAACAGTAAAGGTATAGCCTGGTTCCTCAACTTTTGGAGGTCCTTGGTGTTTTTATACTTTCCCATCATTTCTGTATATTTTCCCCACTTTGTGCTGTTTTACCTGAGGGCTGTTAAATCTCATTGAATATTAATTAATCCTTTATATTCAACTTGGTCAAATATTATCATGAGACACAAGGGAGTATGACACATATTGCCATGGACAGCTTGAACAATTCCATTTACCATGTACCAGCCTTGTTTTACCCACAGATTTGCTTACCCATGGTAGTGAGCTATTGCTGAAATTAGCCATTCATCTATACTTTGAAGCAACAAATTTCAGATTACCTTAAATCATTACAAAGGGAGTGATTCACTCAGCTGAAGAGGGTAGCAGGGTTTTAAGCTCCCTGAACTCACTCTGTAAAAGCACATAGGATTATGTCTATAACTGGGCTGTTTTCATCAATCTACTGACCTGCTCAGCTCTGTAATGATGAGCTTTCACTTCATTTACTGTTCTTGGACTTTGGCAAATTTCACAGCATGAGTTATTAGATCAATTTCGCATGCCATTCTCTTTCACTTGCATCATAACCCATATACCTTGTGGGTGACGAGTATTTGGATCTTGTATTTGGTTTTAGCTCCAGTGGCTATCTAAGGTTATGTAAGAGATTTTGCTCCCTGTGAATGCACTTATTTCTGAACCACAAACACACCATTGCTTATTTAAAAACTGTTACCAGGCACTTCAGATAATTGTTTTGCTGCTCAGACTTAGTTGTGAGTTTCCTCAAAATTTATGCAAAAAATACTTTTTTTCAAGTCATGATATTTTCTTCTTCTCGGCAACTAAAAAATCTAAACACTTTGTTCAGAGTGATTTTATATTTTTTAGCCATATGAATACTATAATCAAGAAGAAGACATGGGAGCTCCTTTTTCAGAAACGGTATTGTGTCCCAAGGAATATTTTCAAACTTCCAAAGAATTTACTAAATTCATCTGCAAATTCACTTGTTTTGGACTTCTTTTTCAAATAGATTCTCTCCGAGAATTACCACTACCTGCTATTGCTCGCCAGCTTGTGACTTGCACCTTTCTTTCCTAGGAATGGCTGAAACTGAATATTTTTCTCATTGAAGAAAATGTTCTTGAATAAATAGTTCTCTCCTTTCTTCATCCATTTCTGCTATGCTGCTTAAATTCTTATTCTCATGTTAAAGCCACCATTTTAGCAACACATTTGTAAACATTCTAATAAATACCATGACTTTTTGGAAAATTGTAAGAGCAATATTTTATTTTGTTGTGGAAAATAAATGCTAAAATATGTTTATTTTTTTACTATAGCTCCTGTAGTAATTTAACTGTTTCCTGATACTTACGTTTTTGAAAAGATAGTGCCTCCAAAATCTTTTGATCATCGAACCCTATCAGTAAAGACTTTTTGAGTGCACATCACTTACATATATTTATATAGATTTATTTATAAACCATACACAGGCATTACTATGCTTTTGTATTATGCATATTAAAATCTTAAAAACATTTTAAAATGTGATATAAAAACAAAATAAATATCACATAGGTTTTTAGAAGCATAATAAAATATGTTTTAAAATTATTTTCTTCTCACTCCCAATGGCTTTTCTAGCTCAGTCCCTGAAACACACACACTCCATTTTGGAAATCACTGTTGTAAATAACCATTTCAGCTTGATTATCAGTACTGAAGCAGAGATATGCAGAGATTTGAAAGCTGACTTTCTTGTTAAATTTCTTTCCTACCTTTGCACACAATATCCAAAAGGACTCACTAGACTGGTAAAGGCTGCCTGTGGGAAGGAAAAGACTGTGGAGCAAGCACCTGTATATCTAAGTGCAGTTTTTAGATTGGCTACCAGAGCTCATAGAAAGAACCAGTTCAGGTATTATCAAGCTTATCTTGTCACAAAGGTGAAGGATGGTTGGTTGTAGCACTCTACTGATACACAGCCATGTAAGTCGTTTTTTGAGTCATCAGAGAGGGAAGGAGCTGTTATGTCTAAAAGAGAAAAACAGAAGCTTTGAATTTAATATTCATGGGATTGCTTTTTTTCTATCTAGACAAGCAAGATGTCTAAGAAATATTTAAGGCAAGAACACAGGGGTGTGAATCCAGGATGTTTTGGAAGGTAAAAGGGCTGGAGGCTTGTATTTTCCAAAGTCAAAGGAGCAGGTTCTGTTCCCAGGAACTGAGGAGGGAATAGGATGTGTGCTCCATCAGCTGTACAGCACTCCAGGCAGGCCTGTGGGATATACAGAATTCATGTCTTGATGATTACCCATTTAAAATCTAATTCTTGTTAAGACAGACACAGGTGACATTTGCTTAACCTCTACTATGAGAGATTAAAGTGCTCTTTGAGCAACAAGAGTTTTAGTCAAGGCCAGGTTCTGAGTTACTACATTGAATACATTCTGTGCCAGACATAAGGATACAAATTATGGCTGAGATGAGAGCAGAGTTGAATCAGCCATTGCCATCATTCCCTTAGATGATGAGTTGCTATCCAATTTAATATTAGAATGCAGCACTCACGAAATTACCTCACAGTGAAGCAGAGGATAGGAGGGAATGAAGAGGAGAACCCTTTCATAATCCCCAATTCTGCTTTTGCTGTAAAGGCATGTAAATGAAGCTTTTACTGGGACCCCAGCTGAGACTGAAAACTTGGATAAATGCAAAAAACAAGAATACCAATGTGCTATACAGTTCATTATACAATAAAAACTGTGTAGTGCAATATAAAATAAAAGTTAAGGGATGGGGAAATAGCTCATTTTCTCTCTTGAACGATGTATCTTCAAGGAGTTCTTAATAAGGCAGGATCTAAATATTAAACTAACCCATTCAAGATGCTTGATTTGTATAGGCCATATGAGTTTTTTAATATATTGATTTAATTAGTCACTATTGAACCATATTTAGAAGATAAGTGAAAGCCTCTAAAGACTTATTTATTGGCACCATATGGCAGTTCTTAAAAGTGATGTTCAAATTAGGTATAATGAGCCACATAAAAAGAGAGGATGTGCCATAAAAAGGACTCCCAAACAAAAATGATGCTATTGTTGAAGGATATAAGTTTTAATATGGGATTTTAGAATCCCTTCCAGAGATGAGGTGCCCTACAGCTGACTGAAAATATTTGCAGGTAGTGTTCATATTACACAATGTAGCTGCAAAAAGCACATTTTTATGATGGATTAGAAAACAATGGTAGGAATAGGCAGAGAAGATGAGTCAGGAAGACATGAAAAGCTGAAGGAGGATGGCAAATCAGAAAGATATACTGCAGTAAATGCATCTCTCAGTTTAAAAGTATCTGCTCAGGCATCAACCTGCAGTTACCTACTTTGATACATGATACTGACTACAATTTTCATGAAATAAACTCTGTCTAGAGTATGTCAAGTGATCCTTAAAGCACCACTGTGGTATTACTGTCATGTGAATTTGGTTTCATTTATGATCATTCTTTCTGATGTGTTTCTTAGAAAATTTTGATAACTCAAAATAGTTATAGAAGGAATTGAACAATAAGATGTATTAGACACACACACACACACTCTCTAGATTTCAAGCTCTAGCAATGAAAAATAGAAAAACTAAAATTTTGGCTTCAGCCTGAGGTCCTTGTGCTGTTGGTATTACCTGACTGGATGACATTCAACTATTCCTGAACAATTTGAGAAGTCCAGGAGAAATATTTTCTCCTCAGTTAATTTTTTTCACAGAACCTCTGCCTCTTTACGTAGCTCATTCTTCACCTGTCTACCTTTGACACAAGCAATTTCCTCGTTGCTGCCTGGGAACAACCTGGAAAAACACTGACAGTACAGGCCACAGACTCCTTAATCTGTGTGCATAATTTTTATAGACATAGAAGTAGACATGGCAGAATCATTAAAGAATTCCTGTCCCTACACCTCTGGCTGGCTGGAGGGAGCATAAAATATCCTGATTTTTGACAACAAATATTATGACAGCTATGGCATCAAAGTGTGAATGGCATAATTGAGCTCATCTGTGTTCAAAAACAAAAGATTAGCAACATTATAGATCCTCGCTGGCACTAAAGAGGAGCATGAAAGAAGAGCAATCCTTCCTGAAGGGACTGCAATGTGTTAAGCTGGTATTGCTACACCTGTATCACAAAATTTTGTACTAATTTTTAATGGCAAATGATAAGGCAATTCACGACAATAAAGCTCAATTACAGTCCAAGTAATTCCAAGTATTCATGCAGTCTTAGACTGAAGATGGGGGCAGTAATGGAGGTGGACAGTCTATTTATCAAGCAAGAACTGGCATGGATTGGAGAAGGTGCGTTTAAACAAACTGAGATTCATTTCTCTTCATTGAATGTGTAACTACATCTAGGCAAATTTTCATTGAAGAAGCACAAGCACATCCCTGAAGCCAGGGCAATTCTTTCCCATTTCCTGCACCAATCAAATTCAGTGTGATTGCACTCTCCAACAAAAGGAACAATACCTGTGTTTACCATGCTACCATAGTCCTTCTCCCTTTTCCCAGCCTCACAAACTGAAAAGGTTTGGTTAAAATACCTAGAAAAAAATTTGGGCACATGGGCATTTTCAATTTGAATAGTTCAAGTGGAGCAGAATTACAATAAGGTAGATACAGGATTTTAAATGAGTAAATATCGTTTCCCTAAAGCAAATGTTATTTAGGTCTGCCATTTTTGATGCGGAATACAAAACCCAACCTAAACCAAAATAAGAAAAAACTCCAACCAACCAACCAAGCAACCAACCAAGCAACCAACCAACCACAGCAACAGCAACAAAAATAACCAGCCAGCCTAGTTCTGGATCATAAAGTATCTGGAAAAGCCTGCTCAGGTGAAGTCTCTGTATGTGGATGTGCCCAGAGTATAGACTTAATAAGGTTCACCAAATCAAGCCATGTTAAAAAGATGCTAGGAAAGGCAGAGTTGCTGTTGCCCCAGCTGTCCCATTTGCCTGACATTTCTCATATTTCTGAAAACACTTAGAGCACTTGTCCTAACAGCAGTGAAAAAATTTTAAAGAATAAATAGCTTGCACACTAGAGATACTGTGGAAGTGCCTTGGCTGATCCTGTGGCCATGTCCCCAGATTTAGATAACTTTAGATCTTTGAGGAAATAAAACAGAGTTTGTCCATGTTAAAAATATATTTTTATTCCATTTTAGTGGATAAAGTCTAAAATAATTCCATCATTAACTGAAGACGCTTGACTGTACCAGTGTTCTCAGGCTTGATCAGGATAATATGCACCTTTCACCTTTACAGAGAAATTACATGTTTTCAGCCCAGTGTACAAAAAAAAAATCTGGCTGCACCTTGTATCAGGTATTTTATCTAGAGCTGATTTTGGAAGCTGAGTTGAGTACAACCATTCAGCATTTTGTTATAATTCAAAGAGTGTAAATGGGTGGCTCAACAGAGGGAAGTAGACTGGAGCAAAGATTACACGGAGACTAAGATTTATGTGGAAGGAGGGCAAAGATCAAAAAGTAGAGAAGAGATCCTGGGATTTAGCAGGTAGAAGACAAACTAGAGAAAGTATAACAAGGAGCTGAGGTTGGTAATCAGACCAAAATGGCATAGATTCTTTCACAGGGTTAGTACAAGAGAGGAAGAGATAAATACCTTGATAAGCTGTGACAACATCAAGGAAGTAGACAGAGAAAATTGTGCAGGAAGGGTGATGGAGGGGATAAGCAAAGAAGAGCAAATTGGAAACATGAGGATGAAAGAAACAAATTGGATTAGGTGGATGGGATGAGAATTCAGGGACAGAACTTTAACAGGAATGTTGCAGTCTAGACAGTCTATGTGGAAAGAAAACAAAGGGTAGTGCAATGCGTAAGGACCTGGCTAAAGAGATAGGAGAAAGGAGACTGTGGCATCATATCATAGAAGTCTGTTTCATAAATAACCTGAACAAGGTGGAAAGATACATTTCACAGGAAACCTTATTTAACTCTGGCATCTCCTGACTTATGAATAAGTGACTCTTTAGCTTTAAAATCATAATTTAAAATAATTTCTATGAGTGCTTGGGAGTGTACAAGTATTAAGCAAAAATAGCAACAAAGAAAAGATTAACCAGTTGGTGTGTTTCAGACATTTCCACCTAAGTTAACAAAAATATTACAGCTTAAGCTATGTAAGCACATTACATATTTCTTTTGATCTTATGTCACTGTGTTTTATGTGCCATTTTTACTTACAATTGTTTATTCCAACAGACATGCGATGCAACTTTTCTGTTGCGTTAACTATATAGTTAATCAAATAACTGAATTGTTTTCTTTTGCTACAAGCTGAAACTCAAATATGCCTTCACTGGCCATGGTCCATCACAGACTTAAAAAAACTCTTAAATGAGAAATGGACTTTACTCGTGAACATACATATTATGATGGGTTTCCAGTATAAATCTGCCTCTTCATGTGTCTCACATATTTGGCACAAATAGCTTTTTTCCGCCTTATTCTTCAGTTGTCAGTAGATTTCTTACTTGGAAGATGTCTTACTTGGAATCTTTTGGATCTCCTCCAATGATTTGGGATCCCCTAGGGTATCTGGTACAGATTGATTTATTATAGTAAATATTATGCAGTTTATGCCTCTGAATAGCTCTTGCTGTAGCAGTGTATTTGCTCCAGCAAATGATTAATAACAAAATGGGTTCACTGTACACTCATTGCCTACATACACGCAGCTTTTGGAATGATATAGTATTATGAGTTCTTATTGCTAACCAGGGGCAAAAAGCATCCTTTTCTATTTCTATAGCTACCCCAACAGAAAACACTGAGAGCTGAAAGGAATCTGAAAAAGTTGTGAAAATCTGAAAATGAACTAGAAGGCAGAAAACAAAGCACTAAGCAGACAAAGGTTTTCAGTTTCAAATTACTAATAATTTTCACCCACTTTTAACACACTATTTCCCAATCCTCCATTCATTCACCTAAAATGATTTTATCTGAAGCTTTTGAAATGACTCCTCCATTCAATAGATACTTGTTCTAGTGTTTTGAAACAAACAGAAACTTTGAAGTTTCTGTTTGTTTCAAAACACTAGAACAAAAAGTGTTTTCTTTCATTTATAGGTAATTTCTTTAAAAATAGTTTCAAATTCTAACGAAGCATCTCTTCCTACTTTACGCAGATAAGAGAGGTAAATTTACAGAACACAGAATTTACAGGTAACACGGAATTGTTATACAAAACACCTAAGCAATATATCACAATATATTTACATTGCTTTTCCAAAAATTTATGTTTCCCTTTTTATTGATTTTGACTGTAATGATTACTTTTTCATTGCAGAAAATATTTCAGAACAGAGCTTTCTGCACTGAGGTGTAAACGTACTGCAAATGTACCCCGAGGAACTAGTTCAGTTCTTTCCAAAGCCCAGCTATTAGTATTCCAGTTTGTTCTTAGGACCAACGTGCCTGAGGGGCAGGGTAGAAACATTTGTTCCTTTTATCCACAACTGAGTATCCAGTCTTACGGACAGAGAATGTGCCTCATGACCAACATATGTGAAATAACCACAGTCACTGCCCTGAAAATTCTACAGTCCAAAGACATGAAGAGGACAAGAAAGTGAGCAAAGGTACAAGTTGAGGAAGAAGTGGGCCTAGCATAGCTGCAAGTGATTTTATCATATAGTTTCTCAAAGGACTGCTGACTCTAGCCCACAAAATATGGCTATGCATGTTACAGAAAAGCAAGATAGTTCAGACAGTTTAGCATCATGGCCTGGCATAATGCAGGTATATAGTCCTGAAAGCATCTCAATCTGCTAGGAGAGGTATTCCAAGTGTAAAGGCCTAGATAAATGTCATGCTCTGATTTTATGTGGAAATATTAGGTCTACTTTCTTACTTAAGCAAATAGGTTCACTGATTTATTTGGGATTACTTGCACATGAATGAAACGGCAATAGGTAGAGCTCTCTCAAATAGAACCTGGAGAACATTGTGGTGATAGGGTTTTAATCAGTGATCTAAAAGGCTTAGATTAGTCACTGTCTATACTCTTTCATGAAAATGACACATAGTTAGTCTAAACCAGTGGTAAAAGTTTAGAATATGTGTTTTAAGGTAAGACAGACCTACAGCATGGAGAAAGAAGGAAGGGAAAACATTTTATGATTCTCTTTATATTAGGTCCACTATGAGAAGACTCACAAAGAACTGAACAGTACCATCCTTCCTCCTCTATTCTCCTCCCATTCAACACACACTTTTAAAAAGCTGTGAATTTTAGAAGGTTCAGCTCTTTGAAAAGAATGAATACTAAAGTTTGAATCATAAATCGGGTACCTTCCATTGGTCCACTTCAGTTTTAAACTTGAACTGAAAGAAACCTAATTTTATACTACATATTAAAAATTAGTGCTGGGAATGCTGCCAAAAGCTATACATGTGCTCCACTGGTACTTCTTCGAAGATACTATCTTTTTCTTCAGAACTTCAATGTCATGAATTTTGATTAATTTCTTCTGACAGCAGGGAAAACCTTAAAAATAATATGACCAAAGTTAAAAAGAATTTTAAAGAATAGATGAATTATGGTAGCTGCTGCAATAACCTGGCTAGATATTAGAACAATGCCTTGGACAGCCTGATCCTAGCAAATCAGAACTGCCAAAATTCAGCCATGATTGGGCTTTAAAGCTGCAGTAAAGTGTTACTAAGTGCAGTGTTCCTGACAGAGCCATCATGGCATTTTGCACAGCACCCTCGTCCATGGTTAGGGAGACAGAAATATTCACTAAGGATGGACCCTGAGAGATAAATCTCTCCTCCTCAGATCATCCACACTTCAGAGATCTCTTACAGGAGATGCAGTCTCTCTGTCCACCCACCTGCAATGCCCTTCACAGCTTTCTGTCATACAATTGCATGTGTTTGACTGTGTGAGAAACCCCTGCAGCCCAGCAAACACACAGCCTAAGTTTGACCATTTCCACAGGACTAATCAAGTCATTTTGCTCTTTATTTGTGATTACTGATATGGAGCTTTCTGCTTCTCAAAGTGCTTCTTCACAGTAGTTGTGGTAGGGATAAAATCACAGATAACATAAAATAACAAGGCTAATCAAATTCCCTATTCTGCACCAAGAGCACAAAATTCTCCACTTGATATTTTTTGCAAAAATGCATCATAAGTAAATTCAGCAGCTAAATCATAACACACAAAGCATATCCAAATGGGTACAAATTTCCTGACAAGATGCTGGTTTCAGAGGAGCCTTAGAGCTCATTTTCTCTCTTCCTGTCACAAAAAACCCCATAAATTTAGCTTCCTAGAAATATTATGATTCCCAGACAAATTTCCCCAAAGCAAGGACTATATTATGTCTCTAATGTATTGCATCAGCAAGTTTTAATACTTTCTACAAAAAAGGATAAACAAAAAGTATTTACCAAATCACTACTTACATAGAGCACACAGTAGATAAATTTTCCATCTGCTAATTTTAAAGCAGTGAAAACTAGGTTTCTGAAGTCCAAATGAAGGGTATTTCAGTGCTGAGGGGAGGGCAGTTTAAATAACGACCCAAGTTTGGTATTAAGTAACCTGAGCACTTTTCAGAGCTTTTCTTTCCTTTAAATTTGAAAATAAATGTGTAAAATACTCGATAAACAGTGGAGGAATAGGGACATGTGGTACTCAATTTCAAGATAAAAAGCAGAGGATGCAAAAGCAAGCAAAACTTGTCACAGCCTGCACTGTTTCGATCCTTATGTCAATGTTCAAATTTTCAAAGTCAAATAAGCAGTTGTGTTATTTTCCTTAGTTTTGAGGGCCACTGTGTATCTAGATGTCACAATCAGCTTTGAAAATCCTCACATACAACAATTTCAATTCTGAAGCAATTTTATTCTTGGTCCATAATATGAAAATGGAATCAGGATCCTTCCACCAGATTTTTGTTTACACAGTATTATATGCTGATTGAGAATAACCTGATAATTTGTGAAAGAATTACCTAATATTTTGTATACTTATATTTTTCAGAGTTTTCATGATCTGTAAGTTTCCAGCATGAGGCTACAGGCATAACTATAAATTCAGACCAAAAGAAAGATAGATTCATAACTTTCAGTTTCCCAATTGCCCTTTTTCTTTTTGAAGAAAAAAAGGAGTGCAAGTCTTTAAGTGTCTGTTTGATTTATTAGTTCCTCACAGTTATATGCAATTGTGAAAAACTGTTGATGGTTTTATCACTCTTATTATTCCATACAGAATATGCTCCTGTTAGGCCAAAAAGGAGTCTGTCAGTTCTTTCAGTCAAATCATGTTTAGGCTTAGACCTAGCAGCAAGTTTTAATGTTGAAAATATATATTGACACTTCAGACTCATCATCATTTCATGCAGAGCAGTGCTACTACTAATCCTTACTTGTTTGTCTGAAGGAGCTTGTTAAATCCAGGTTTTAACATTACTTTCATATTGGGTCTGTCTGGGATGGAGATAACTTTCTTCACAGCAGCCTGTATGGTACTGTGTACTGGTCTTATTGTTACATAAATAGAAATTATTATTCTTTCTTATTTAGGATAAAAAAAAATGCAAGTGAGAGGAAATGGGGGCCTGGGGGTGCAAAGTAAAGAAGTGTGTCATGCCTTCCTGCATCAAGCATTATCTTCTTGCTTTCCTTACACATGTGTCTGATCACCAATGGTTTAGTGGAGTCTTAGCTGCAACAAACCCTACCAAGTCCTCTCTGAGTCTTTAGGAACAGTAAAATCTTTCTTTCAAATTTCTTTTGAAATTTGACTTGGCATTCAGTATATTTTAAATATTATGTCTCGTAATCTCTGCTCCTACCATGAGCTGTCTGCACGCAGTGTCCTCTCACAGGTACATCTCAATTGTTTAAAAAAAATGAGATTGACTCAAATATTGTCTTCCTGATTAAATATTATCTAACTGATGTGTTTTCAACCATCCCAACTAGCTCTCTACAGAACAGGTACTGTCCATGCACAACTTGGGGAATATATATGCCTCAAAGTACTACCAAAAAGTTACACCAACAATCATGTACATCAGTTTTGGCAATTAGCTATCCTATTACAGTACCTATTACAGACCTCATACAGCACATACCTGCAATTTCATGGTAAAAAATACCGCTGTCATGAGCCGCAGCACATCTTAAAACCATTCAGGACACTTTGAACTGGAAATATCCCTGCATGCCTCGCCCCCTACACCCACCACTCTCAAAATTCAGACTTGGGAACAGCTGCACAACTTCAGTGCGGTTTGAATAAACTAATCTACTCTAGAAGGAGCCTACTCTGTGTGTAGCAGTAAGTCTGAGCATGCTGTCTTGAAGATAGCAAGACCTCTAGGATTCTCTTTACTTTAGGCGCAGAGAAAAAACCTTTCAGAGTGTGTGTCTAATCCACCTTTGTTTTAGAACATGGAAGTTTTAACTTATCTAGGAAAACACAGTAAAAATTCCACAATCAGCTACAAACTAACAAATAAAAGAGATTCCATCAGTCATATCTGTATGTACAACAGAAATACATTTCTTAACAAAAGAAAACAATAGATTTTAAAACCCATTATCATTTACAGAGAAAGGGAATATCTCTAAAAAAACTATTTAAGGGAATAATTCATTTGCACCAAAATGTCCCCCAAAAACCTCTTGACTTCTTTCATTTATGTTTTATGTTTCATTTATGAGAATATTTCTTATTTGAAAATTATTATAATCATACAACATGGCATAAATTTTATTTGAGCAGTCTTAGGTTTCCATATGAAATGAAATCTTAAAAGAAAAGATACTGATAACCATACATTAATTCTTTCTTTACTTTCCCTTCTTTCTCTTTGTTTGCTGTGGGGTAGGTGAATACACACAGTCTAGGAAAAATTGCACATTTATTTTCTCAAAACTCTTTCACTGGCATTTTGATAACTAGTTCACTGTTTTTGGATCATGCAGTCTAAAGATGACACTGAGCCTTCCAGCCCCACAGAATTGCAAGCAAGGCAGAAATGTAAGTAGGTGAGTACTTCAGCCAGGGACTTGGATAAAGTACCACTGTGCTGTGCAAGCTTAAGGTGAGAAGACCAGTACCTTGCATGATTCATCTCAACTCTTTGGTCATGTTTGTTGTATTGAGAGAGTGAAATATTATCACTCTGTAGTGACTTCAAGTTTGCTGTTATGGGAGAAAGCAGGTTTTATAGAGGAATGTTGGCTTGAAACCCATATTTATGATTAATAGACATCATATTTTGGGGGAGCTAAGCAAATCGAGAGGAGTATAGTCAAACCCTGAAAGAGATGCAACTTTATATAAGTTGTGTTATACTCCTGCCCTCTGTTTCAGTGTTTATCTTCCATAAAAATCTACTCTTCTGCTATGTAAGATTTATTATTTTGTATCACCTATTCAGAACTCGTTGAATCAGGGTGCTTTTATTACAGACAAAGGGAGGATTTCTTTATTCTACACATAAATAAGCACTGTGATCAAGAAAGTACTGAATTCTGTAGCATCTTTTTCTCTAGAAGGATTTCTGCAGAATCTTTATTTTAAAAATGCAACCAAAATTTCCAGAGTCAAATAGGCATCTTGCCAACCAAATGGAGAGCTTTACATGCACAAAAATTGGATTTTAGCACTGCTAAACAAGCTTGATGGAAAAATATAGAGAGCTACACAGAGATGTGTAAGTAATGGGATAAAGCTCACTATTTACCCAGTGCTGTAAAGGGAAACGTGCTTCATGGGAAACACGGCATGCAGCAGCCCTTGCAGCCTGAGTCTAGAACAATCACTGACCACCTGGATCCAGAGTCTAATGCAGATTACATTGCTGGTGGGGAATCAACAGAGCAGCAGCAGAACTGAGACTCTGAAGTGGAGCTAATAACACTACAGTGGGTTGATCAGCAGTTTGCCTTTTGGGTGGCACACATATGCCTCGAGCTCCTGTGAAAGATTCATAGAAGTAATGTGACCTGAAGCAGAGTATCATAAAATAGTGTTTGACAGCCAGCATTTAATTTGTCTTTTTTTTCCTAAGCCTTTTGTAAGAAGAATTACACTAGGAAATTGTAGTCATTAGCAGGTAAGTCATAGCTAATAGACATTTGGACTTTTCTGCTCCATAATTGCCACTCTAGACAGTAAAGGTGGTCCATACTTCATCAATTTTGCATTTTTACCAAGAGGAAATCACTTCTAATGAGTAAAAGGAAGAAAGAAGATAAAAAGGTGAGGAAAATCAAGGGGTTTGTACTTTAAAAGTTGAAGGAAGAGGAGCAGAGAAGAAGACTTCTGTTTGCAACATTAACTTTATGAGTCTGGCAAGGAGCTGTCATTCCAGGAATAAAGTGTGAATGTCATCTGTGTTAGACAAAATCCAATACTGACAGCATTTACCCTAATCTTGGTGTTGACTGATGAAACTAAGAAATTGGCACCTAAAAAATTGACACCAAGAATACCTTTTAAAGAAGTAAAACTCATTAAAGTTCTTCCTTTCCAGTATCTTTGTAACTTACCAAACTAACTACTACTAACTCCATGCTACAAGAACCCATTTGGAACACAGAAAATATTCCAAATTACTATGTTCTTTGAATAAATGTTGTACGATTTCATTCTTACTGAAAATTGATGCACGTGTTACTTAGAAATTAATCTAATAGCAACGCTGCCAAAGGCCCTGTCCTTCAATGGTTGATTTCCTGCTGACCAGCATTATTTAACATGAGGCTCAGCCAAATACCAGCAGCTAATCCACACTGGTTGAAGCAAAACTTTCCAATATGTTCCCATTGTTTTCCTTCCCCAGCCAATCATGAACTCAATGACAAGAAATGTTCCTACTTGTGCATCACTTCAAACACTCATGAGGCCAGGCAGCAGGGGCTAGAATTAGGTAATCTTTAAGGTGCCTAAAAATGATTTTTTTTTTCTGACAACGTGAGAGTAACCATTCAGATTCCTTATGAATATTCTACAGAGAATTCTTCTTCATAGCAACAATCAGTGATAGTAGTATTACTGATATAATAACAATCAGTAACAGGTATCCAAACTGTCCACCAAACTGGTACTAAAACCTTTTAATTTTGTGTTAAAGGTTTAATCCTTAGAATATTTGTCACTCATGTTACAGACCAAAATGGTTTTTGCTTCCTAAGTCATGCTTTTACATACAGTAAGTCATGTTTTTATGTCAAATCAGGATGTCAAAGGTTCACCATCAAGCTTTTGTCAAATGTTTTAAACAGTGCATCACAAAATAACAGCCTTAACCCAGGGTGATATATTAACTCTGTAAATTATACCCTCCTGCTTAAAAAAAAAAAAAAAAAAAAAAAAAAAAGGTCTCCATAGCACAACGAGAACATTTACTGAATTCCTTTCAGCAATTTCTAAAATGTATTGGTCCTGCCATTCAAATTGATCACACCTAAATAAGCTTCATTATTTTAGGCTTACAAACTAAGACTGCTGCTCCAGATAGACACATAGCAACATTTTTCCAAAGGGACTAATGCTGAAGTAAAACAATGGCAAAATCCTCTTAATATGTCAAACAAAATAAAACAATAAAATAATCACCAACTCTCTTTCCTAGAATGCTCCCCCTTGTAGGTAAGGAAAGATATCTTTATTTCATGTTTATTCACCTTTTTTTTCAGTCTATGTGTAAGGTGGAGCCATTTAGTTATTTCTCCCTGCAGAGAACAAGAAAGATACTAGTAGTGATTACTTTTTCTTAGATATTGTCAGAAATTCTCCTGAACATCTTCAAAAATCTTCCTTCAATATTTTCTCACTTGCTCTTTCATTAAAAGCAATCTTTTGACATCCTATCAGGCTTTTAAGGCAATGTCTGCCAGCTAGTATAACATGAAGTTTTGTAATTTCACTTTTTAAATTTATTTTGAGTTCAATATTATTAAGTTTACCATTCTGCCTCAAAATATCAGGCAAAAAGATTGTCTGTAAATCTCCACACAGGTCTTTGAAGATTCCAATTTTTGCCTCCGGCTTGGAGTCTTAATACCTCCTTAAACCCTTAATCTCTGGGTGTAAGTGCCCCTTTATGACACAGGAATAGTATTGGGTTTTTATCTTCCTCCTTTACAAAACAGGTTGATGTGAACATAAATTAAGACTGCCAACTGACTACTGCTTAGATACTGGAAGTCTGTAAAATGCACACAGTTAAATAAGATCATGTAAAACAAATACCACACCCTGCCACCTCTAATCACTTGTTAAATAATGTGTCCCAGAAAGACTGGCATTTATTCTTCAGTTCAGTGTCAAAAAAACCCTCAGATAAAAAAACACCCGGAAGTTTCTAAGCTTTTCAAAGTCAAAAGTTTAAACTTAAGACTCCAAGTCCAAAAAAATAATTTGTACTTAAAAATGGACACCTAGGATTGCTCCTGCTGAACATGTGCCACTGAGACTTTCGCCTCTAGCAGAAATAGTGAAAGGATTGGAGGAAAAAAAGAAAATATCTTTATACATAGCAAAGATTTGCAGCAGGGTATTCTATTCAGTGCCACATATGGCACATGCATTTTCACTGCTGGGTATGTTTTATTTACAGTTCTGATTTCTTTTGCTGTCTCTTTTCCTTTTGAGTTCAAAGTACTTTCATTTTCTTGTGAGCTCTATTCTTAGCCAAAAAGATTTTTCTAACAGAGCATTGAGGGTAGTGGAAGGGAATCGCCCAATACTGACAGCACATTCAGAATTGCTGAAGCTTCTGTAACTAAAGTAGGTATATCTGATGGCCTTCCTATCTTTTTATTCCAGTTAATTAAACCAGCCTGTTGTGCTTTTGAATGTGGGAAACTTCAAGACAAAATAATGAGGTAATGGTGCGATATTAAAGTTGTGAACTTTCTGTCAGAGTGAGTTTTCTGTAATTATTCAAACACCGGGAGAATTAATTTACCTCATCCTTGAGTCAGTTTGTTTCCTGCTCATTTTTCCCCAAGAAAACCATTTTAGTTCTTCAGTTCCCGCTGTGCTCCGTCACTGGATTTATACAATGTATAAATACAAATAAGTTTTTCTGTTTGGGGGCAGGGGAGAGACCCTCTACAAAATAACAGTACTGCAGGTCCTTTATATCCAATCAAGCACAAGTTACAACTAAACCTGTCCGAAATCCTGAGATTTCATTGTCCGAATTGATATCTCACAGACAAACAAAAGAAAACCCTCTCCAAACCTCCAAAATATTCTCAGACTTGTTTAGATTTTGAGAAGTTTAACTCCTCCATATATAGAATTGAGTCAGATTTAATAATGAAAGAAGTTGCAAAGACAAAAAGTTAATGTGTGATTTGTTTCATGCTTTTTTAAATTAAGCTCAATTCAATCTTGATATAGGTCAAATTAATATTTTTGGTCACTAAAATTTACATTTATACTACATGAGCTTCACATGACAAAATTATTCCTTTCTCCTATAGACCAACATCAGCACTGCTGGGCCATTCTTTCCCTTCTTCAAGGCCTTTTTTTGAAAACTCTTCAAACATCTTACACAAATTAGTGTTCTGAATTTGATCAGATACCAGACTCATGACTTACCCTCTGCCTACATACTGCTTTAAGGAGTGGTAACTTAAAAAATATGAGGTTTTCATCACAATCCAGGATAAAATCACATGTAGAAGTGGGAAAAATCAAAGCTGAACAAGTGACTGCATTTGCAGAAGTTTTTGACTTTTGGCTGTCTACTACTGATGCCCACCTATTGTCATTTGAATTTTAATGAAGCACAACTGCTATACTTAAATACATCCCTTAATAAAAGAAAAGGACTATACTAAAAAGTAACAAAGACAAGTAGTGTTTTCTGTGATGAAAGTTATTCTATGTAGTTTGTGTCTCATGAGAACAAACCCATTTCAACACATAATTTTAAATTTTTTGTTGGACTAACCTGTTTTTACTGTGCAGACCCACATCAAAGGCCATTGAGACTCACGAAAACGTATGGAAAAGCCATCTGGCTTTAAACAATGTGGTTAATCCAGAACTTGGATCTCTCATAAGGAAAATTAAAGAAGTTGACTTATATGACTCTTCTATTGCAGAGTTTTACTTTGCTTTTTTGAATTAATATGCTGAATGCAGTGCTTCACAGGGTAGAGTAATCAGGGGACTGGAACTGTAGTGTGAAATGCATTATGATTTACAAGGCACTGTTAGGGAAGAAAGAATGATTCATGCCTTCAGAGACTGCCTACTGCATCCCCAGAACTACAGCTACAAAGTACTCACTTCTGTGAGAAATTCTTGATTCTCTGCTATATCAGTGACAATTATTGGCATTACAACAGCACCTACAGGACCCACTCAAGACTGGAGATCCATCGGGTGGAATGCTTTTCAGGTGTATAATACCTAGTGAAAAAGAATAAATAGGCTGGACAGACAGGATGGGAAAAAGACAGAAGATTGAGTTCAGCTCCTCAAGGATAAGTCAGCGAAAGAGCCAAAGCTAGAACCCATCTGTCCTGACTGCCATCCACTTGTTCATTAGTTCACGTAGCATTAGATTATGTAGCCTCTATTTGACATTTTTTATTATGTTAGGTCATATAGTCACATAAATAGCTTAACCCATATTTAAATACCCTTTTTTGGCAGATACATTTATATCCGTTTGTGCATAAAGATCTTTAGAACAATACCTAATTGTGGGTAGGAATATAGTTTCTAAAAGATAGATGAAATTGTTTTTCAGATGTATTTTCCAGTTTGAAAAGAATCCTTCTATTTTCCAAAGGGGGCCTGAACAACTTATTGAATTTAAACTATCACCAAATTCATTAAAAGCAATTTTAAAATTTAGCAGTTTGTTTTATGTCACTGGAATGTCTCAGGTACTTGAAATGACATGTAGTTGTCACTGTAAAAAACAAAAACAACATGAATCCAAATAAAACACAATTTCCCACGTGTTTTTTCTTGAGCTGCTGCTGCCAACCCGCGTCTACAGACAAGATATGTGCAAGTTTGTCAATCTTCAAAGGCATGTCTTTGCTTTTATATAGAAAAATTATCCCATCTCACACATTCCCAAATTACATATAACTTTAAAAGCTGCTGGACTATCGCACAGAATTTCACTTATGTTTTTTAGTTTCTCCCTGACCCAATTACTTAGATTGCCCTAGAAGATAAATGAATTTCTTGCCATTTCTATGATACTGTCCATCAGCATTTGCCCTATGGAAAAGGTCTGTCAAGGATTTCTGAAATTGACTGTGCAAAAGCACAAAGTTAAATCTCGTGTTTACACAGTACACTTCTGTGAAAGGCAATAACTGTGCATAGCCTCTGAGCAAGGTGAGTCAGTATTCAGACTGCTGCAAACAAAAGAGGTGTGCAAAAGAAATTGTACAAAGATCGCTGTTCACTGATTATGTGCTAATTTCAAACAAACAAAGCCCCAAATCGGGACCATCTTTGGAGACAGTAAGCAAACTTCTGTGATTTATGTACCAGAGTAGTAGAGAGAAGACTGTTGGTCAGGCATAAGAAATATGACACTGATTATGCAAATGATTATGGTTATATTTATTGCTAACACAGTATCTAAATATTGCAAATGTGGTATATAACATAAGCAGCTTGCCCTAAACCAGGACACAGGTCTAAAGTGTTATAATAGAGGGTTTAGTTAGAAATGTACAATTCTTTGGCTTTATTGAACGAACAGTTTCAAAGCAATGGAGCACCTGTGGAGCTGCTTTAGGAGCTTATCTCCATATGTGCCTGCTTCTTAGCCGTTTTACTCATCTATCCAAAAGTTAGTATTGCCCACCTTTGAACTGGACTTACCTTGCAGGTGTCCCTGCCAGAGTGGAGAGATCCACCTGAAGGCTACCTGCAATACTGGGAGACCAGCCTTGAGTTAGTCCATCTGGCCCAGTCTCCAGCAGCATTTTATGCCCTTTTCTAGGTCAATGTGTGCCAAAGTCAATTGTAACCATCACAGCTCCCCCATCTCTGGAATGTATCAATTATGCAATCATCCCCGGAGAGCTTCTTCTGCAATTCCCACCTGGTCATCTTATCTTAGGACAGCTCCCACCTGGAGTACTATTCTTAGGGCACATCACATTGCCATCAGAGACACTGCCAAGGGGGAGGGGGTGAGGGAGGAGGCACATGAACACCTGACTATCTTTCATCACCATCACAGCTTAAAAGTATTAATACTTTAGGTTTTAGCATCATGTTATGCACTGTTATCATAAACTTCCACTCCACAGCACAACACACTTTGGATGTCAAAGAGAAAAATGTCCTAGTTAATGAAGAGCTGTTGCACTCAGCTTATTTGACTGATTGTACCTTCTTGCTTATATGCCAAGGCAGCTCTAAAACCAGAGTGACTGCCACATATGACTTTCAAATCAAGGACATTTGCATTTTGGGAACAATCAATTAGTTCATATTCACCTCATAATTTTGTGTCTTCTATATGAAAATGGACAGCATCACTGACAAAAAGCAATTTAGGAAGTAATATAATCATTAGACATTAAAGAGGATTTTTTGGTTTTGCTTTTAAAGACTGACATGGTTTATATCTTATTCTAAGTAGGAATTACAAGGGAAAAAATGCAACATAAAACATCCCATCTTTCAAAATGGAATCTTGACAAATGGTGAAGGCAAACTCTAGTTACTCCATAACTTTTCTTTTGCACTCCTTTTTTTTTTTTTTTTTTTTTTTACTGTGGGCTTAAACAATAAAGATTTGTCTGATTCTACAATAACTAATTCAGTATGCTATTTCCAAATACAAGCTGTGGTTATCTATTTTCCTTTTTTTACTGACACATTCAAATACTTTGAGTTTATAGCACCTGTACTAGGATAAAATCAAAACAATATTCTTTCTATTGCAATTCTATGGAACACTTATAAAATTAAGTCAATCCTAGGTGAAATGGAGAAATAGATCCAACAAAGGCTAAACTTCTGGATAAGAAGGCATTTGTATATACATTGTTTAAAGAACCTTGTTTCATTCTTTTTCATGGCATTTACAGAGGGTAAGTGCTGCACCTTGACAGTGGCTACCACACAAGTGAAACACTTTGCAGATGCTCAGATGTATACTTTACCCCCATTCTTGGCATCTCAAATAAATCTCTCCTCACACTGAATGTGTTATTCAAACAGATACCACATGAGCTCAGTAGAACAAGAACATGTGGCATAAGTACTTCTGGTTTACTAAGAAACATTCTCCCAGGACTCACCCACCTCTGCATATACATATAAGTACAATGCCTCAATAGGTTCCAAGAATAAACCTGCAATTTTATTGCTCCATTTAATGACTAAATGTATGAAGTGATAACAGAATATTCCATTAGTAAATGGAATAGATGGAGATAGTAGAGATTCAGAAATATTCCTTTCTAAATGCACAGGAGGTATTTGTCCTATGACTGACTCTGCCAACAGAGAGATGTTTCATAATCAAAAGAATTACACTTAAATCCCAGTCTCTAAAATACTGATATTATTCCAGCGTTCTTTAAAATATAAGACGAGGACTGAGATCTGTGGAGAGTCTTCTGTTATATATGCAAAGGCACTAAACCTACTGTAGTCTTTTCATGTGAGAGGCAATATTTCCAGCTAAAAAATACCAGAATAATAAAAAGTAGAGTGAACTCCACCTATGTATCAGGCATGTGTAAGTTGTGATCTTAGTCAAGTACAGTTCAGAAACAGATAGTAAAGAGACAGGTGTTCAACTAATAAGTCTCTTCAGCTATGTTTCTGCATTTTCAAATGTGTATAATATAATTTCTTTTGACCCCATGTCAGATGAATGGGATTCTCCCTTCTGGCAGCTCTCCAGACACTTGGCATACTGCTTGCAACTGGTGCAACAGTGTCCCATGAGATTAAATGCAATGGTACGCTTTTGCACTTGCGAGTGATTCCCTCAATTTTTCCTTTTTGACAATCTTGATTTTTCAGACCTTTCACAAAGTTCCATGCTCTTCATTGCTCTCTGATACACATCCCAATCTCCAGGGAGCTAAAAAGAGCAAAATGATAAAGAGGAAGAAATTGTCATGTCCTGTGGTGAATCTGCAAGCTGAATGAAAGATAATCAACATACAGAACAAAATACCAGAGCTAAAACGAAGACATCTATCTTGTCTATATATTGACTGACAGACAACTACTCCAGTCTATAAATTTTACCACCAGGATGAGCCCAGTTTGAGCTTTTCCTGAATAAGACAGATTGCACACCAGATAATTCTCCATTACTTGGAACAGATCCTTCCTAAGTGACTGACACCATGCTGAATTAATAATAAAGAAACAATTCTAATCCACGTAGGTACTCAATATTAATTATTACAAACTTTGCATAGATAAATCTATTAGACATAAACACTTTTCTCAGTCTGCAAGTAAGATCAGATGTAGACACACATAAGCTCCATAAGGAATTTAGAAAGAAAGAGGGTACACTCTGAACCTCAGGACTCGATGGTAAGGTCCTCCTCATCCTTTTGAATCTGTGGTCATAAAATAAAATATGGTTGTTATGGTTTTCTAAATGCTTGCCTTTATATCCACAAAAAGGGAAAACCGTAAGAAAAATATTTTCTGGATATCTTTATGATGCTGCAAATGGCTACATTAAATTGGTTCTGTGTATATATAAGCATGTTTCCAATTAGAAGAGTCATTGATTAGAAAACAGTTTTGAAATCCTAATCATAGGAAAAAGGATGAAGCAGTGATTTAAATTTCAAAAATATATACAATTTTGAAGTGCAATTCTGTTTTTCCTCTTCACCTTGAGCTGATTAAGGACTCCTGAGAATGCAAGTACTGGAACTGAGACAGATTATGAGTAATGTGTTACAATTTAAGACAGTGTTGAAGGCGTAGATCTACTGTCTGTCAATATCTTTACTCCAGTCAAAATTATTCCTACTTTGTAAAATTGCACTGCTTGAGAAAACACAGAGTTTATAGAGAGGTAAAATGAATCCTGAGGTTATTTTGTGGGTGTTCCTGCCTCCTCTACTGGGCAGACTGAGTACAAACTCAAGTTACTAAATCAGTGCCCAAATTTTATGAAGCCTTTCAAACTGTGCTTAACTGCCTAGCAGCAGGAAGGCTTTGTTTCTAGTGTCACCCACAGCAGAAGTATTATATTGCCTTCTGAAAGCCACAAGTAGCACAGAAGGCTGGATATGAAAAAAGTTATCCTTTGCACTTGAGAACAGATCCTCTCCACAGCCAGTGAATCGCTGGAGTTAACTGGCTGTGAAATGGGAAGTTGCAAGAGGGATAAGGGAGTTGGATTTGTTTAATCAGCATTTTGCTAACTCAGACATGGAGATCCTGTCACTTCTATCTCAACTATATGATATCCATGGATGATGGCACTGTTGCCCCTGGGTCTCATATCACAATACACTCAGAGCTGTTAGCACTGTCCTCCAACTTCTAAAATTGGCATAAGTTTTAAAATAGGACAAGGGCATATTGGTTTAACAAGAAGAGGTGGGGAATACACATTTTAAATGTGTGCACTGTAAGCGGTAGTCTAAGTAAGGACTACTCAGCACTTGACCAATGAGAATTATATTCTTACTACTTCTGTGTATCTGCAACAGAGAGACCCCAGTAAACTAAAATTTGTGTCTGGCAAACAAATCCCTCCATGGTGCAAACACTATGGACCAGAGTGTTGTCCCAAGAGACTTCACAAAACTGCAACTCCAAGCCAGGCTGAAGCAGATCTGCATAGTAAAGGTGTCACCAGACCTATCAATCACACTTCACAGGTATGATCAGCTATGAAAAGAAGCACCCACAGTCCTGGTTTTTGGGCTCTGAAAAAATTGAATCTGATTTCAGCTAATGAGACCTGCGTGAGTGCACTATCCAGTCACTATCCCAGCCTAAGTGCTATTGAAAAGAGCTGTACATTTCAAATATAAAGGTACTTTAAAAAAGAAAGGTAAATAGATCTATCTGTGATCTATTTCCCACTTTATATTCAATTTTCAATGATTTCAAAGATTAAAAACCAAGATAGCTGCCTACTGTCCTTTTGGGCATGCAGCAACAGAAGGATTCACTTATGCAATAAATGATAGAAGGAGTCAGAGAAGTAGATGGAGGAACCTCCAGTTGCACAGAAGTAGTAATTCAGAGAAGGAGAGAAAGACAATCTGTTCCCCTTAAATCTGAGTACAGATTCTTTATTTAAGAGAAATTAACGTGCTTCAAAATGTCCCAGTTAAGCAGTTGTATCTTCTAAACAAAATGGATATAAACATTAGCATGTTATTTATATCTGCTTCGCTTTCTAACTAATTTGTTCTATATAAGCATTTCTTCTGACCTTTAGCCATTGTCTGAACACCTCTCATTGGAATTGGCAGAGCAATTTTTTAGTTGATACTGTCTAAGATAGACAAAGCAGTAGCCTGAAGCACTTGCTGACCTTTAACTGCCATATTAATATCTTTAATTGAAATTGAAAGACCATTTAAGATGAATATCACCTCAACAAAGAAACGTGAACAATTATGATTATCTCATTAAAGCCATGGACCCTATAATCCTCTGGAGAAATGGGGCAAGAGAAAGGGTTCTGAGAATTAGCCCCATTAAGGTGATTTTCCCAACCTTACTTTAGCAGTTCTAACGAAGACAACAAAGTCAGTTCCTGTTGTTTGAATTAAATGTCTGATTCAAGTAATTTCTAAGTTCATGTTTCAAAATGCCAATAGTCACTGTCTGCAACAAATTAAATTATTCAGAATCATGAACAATTGAACCCTATTTTCAAAGCTGTAACACCAAAGTCTCTTACAGTAGCAATTGGCATACTACATTACATTTTGTTTCAAGAAGTTTCATCTGAGATAAGCAGTAAAAACTACTTCCTACTCTTTAAGGACATGGAAGAACCTAGGAAAATTTTCTTCCAAAATTTTTGAGCTGCCAAAGGTTTGTCCAAGTCCTGTCCTCGAATGCAGGCTATGAATACAGCAACTTTACCTATAATACAGTACCATGGTGACATAAGTTTTTCTACCTCATAAGCAGGAGTTTTATCTGTGTCAGGTGAAAGCATCTGATCCCTCAGAAGAGATAAAGATGGTTGCTGTTTATCAGTGATTGCACTCTAATTACTCCACTGTGTTCCCTACACTTGGCCATTTTCTTTATTTTTGCACATGGATGAGAGAATAGAGTTTGTTCTGCACCGTCCATTGCTTTTAGCTTTTATTTTGGTTCTCTAGGTACCCTGTATTTCAGGCCCATCAGCTACATGAGATGGACTTTTAACAAAGAGTCCCACACTGAAACAGCTCCAAGAAACACTCTGAGAAAGGTTAAGGCACCTGAGGTTGAGTTCCGTGCCTTGGCTCTCTGAGGATTCACATGCTAATTGAGCAAATGGACAAGCAAGCAGAGCTCTTACAGTAACAGATTTGTGCCTCCAACTTTTCCATATGTTTTTGGAAAGTGGCCAAAAGCCACTTGTGACTTGCACGTTGACTAGCACGGTTTGTGACTTGCGAGGTCTTAATAGCCTACGCAGCTTCGGGCACTTGCTGTTGTGAAGATTTAGTGCTTCTAAAGAGGTCTTCAATACTGCTGTCTTCATGCCTACCTGCAGCAGCACATTTTGCCTTCTTGTGCTCATACACGGGCTGCCCAAACCATCCCAGGAACTCCTCCACCTCTGCATCTTGCAGCGGCGCCGGCTTCCCCTTCTCAGGCTGCATGGCCTTCCACCCTTCCCCACCCAGACACAGCTGGGCAGGGGAGAGGTCAGCCCTGCTCACCTGCTGGACTCCAAAGAGCAAGTCTCTATGCGAGTGCTCTGCTTTTAACCCCTGTGTGTTCTCAGAGGCGTATCCAAGTCCCCAGTGGCCACACCAGGTGCCAATCTGAAATTTGGCCACTGATTGGTTTGACCATAACTACCCAAAACCTCACTTCCGGGTCAAACCATGACAACTGCCATCAGCCCTGGAGGAGTGGGAGTCCTATTAGGTATGGAGGGGATTAATTTTTTTGTCTGTGAGCTACCATTCACTTCTTCCAGCATGTTGTTGTTCTGCAGATTTGACAGGAATATCAGGAAGAGATTAACATGCAGGAACAGAGCTGACCCCATTTACAACTACAGCTTCCTCAGATCACATCATGTGATGCCCCCTCCAGGACTGCTGACATTTTTTAAGCTCCCTGAGATGTAAGAAGGGAAGGATTGTGTTCAAATAGCACTGGTCACCAGAGACCACACAGAATCGTCTAATATATCCACTACTCCCTGTTCTGCCATCAAACATAAATGGATATGCACTTCTTCTGCCCAAGGGTTATTTCCTTGGTCTTCAGTCTTGGGTCAAGGCAGCTCTGTTGTCTAAAGATTAGATCCAAAAAAAAGGGAAAACCAAAAAAGCAAGAAAATAGGCAGGGACTCAGAAGGAGGAAGGGCAGGAAGGGCAGGAACCAAAGCAGGCACAGGACTCAGGACAGGAGTCAGAGTAGAAAGATAGGATGAGCATTAATACTAGAGCAGAAGCAGGAACAAAGTCAGTGGTAAGGACTAACATGGGCAGCCAGATTGGGAGCAGGGAAGACTTGCTTGAGATAAAAGATTGAGAGTCAGATATAAATGGGGGGAAACCCCAACTCAAACCAAAAAGAAACCACCATCATTAACCACAGATAAGTTTTTAACTGAAGTGTGCTGCAGCTCATTTAATCCCTCAGGAATTTAGACCAATTTGCCTGTCAGTATCTGTCCATTGTGACTGCCTCAGTAACCATCCTGTTGAGAGTTCAATTGCAGTTCACAACCTGTTGGATTTAACTTCACAAAAATCTGGCGCTTTTATATTACTGAAGAAAAAAGAGAGAAAAGAGAAAGAGAGAGGAGAGGAGAGGAGAGGAGAGGAGAGGCATGTTTTTACAAGCACAACGTAACAAGACTTAAATTGATCTCGAATAGATTGGAGGAGGTTCTGTGCCTAGCTATCACATGTAGGTCTTTTTTAGTAAATTTAGGCTTGTTCTGCTGGATTCATCTTCAGAAGCACTGTAATTTTCAGGAGAAAAAAAGGAATTAGGTATGTTGTATAATAACATGATTTCCAACTTTTAATGGCAGAGTGATTAATTCAGCCAGAGGAGGTGCTACAAGATGCCACTCTTACTTCAATGTGTGAATCAACAAATAACAAGCAAAGTCCAAGGTTACTTCTGGTTTAAGGTTGAATAGGCATTGAAGTTCAAACCAATGCTGAAACTGCTGTGAGCCTGGCAGCCCTATTTTAGTAGTGCAGAACCACCTCACTTACATGGGTTTGAACTCCATTCTGAGAGCTGGTTGAAGTGAGAGAGTGGAACATGTCAGACTAGACCAAGAGTAATGAGGTCTTTCCAGAGTATATGGATTGTTTCCATGACTGAAGTTAGCTGCAGAGTCACACCCACACTGAAATTTCATTCATAGGAAATCCTTTTTCAATCGTCTAGGCTAAACACTTCTTCTCATTAGGTCTGTCATCAGTGAGACCAGCAGGATAGAAGTGAGAGCTCTCACTCTTAACAATAACTCAAAAAGAGAACTTGTACAGTGATCAATAAAAACTGATTCAGCTCCTAAATCTATGACAAACTTAAGCCAACAGCTACAAGTTTGCACTAGAATATGTTTCAGCAGTTTTTATGTTTGTATTGGCACAAGTAAATTTTTGGATTTTCACTTCCACAAGTGTTAATGAAATGGGAATTTTATTTCTACCACCCCATAAACTAGGAATTACACTTCTGGTGGATGCATCGCTTAAAAAAAAAAAAAAAAAAAAGTGTATACCCATGCAAAACCAAAGTTTTCATAATAGAAAGACATGTCCCCTGATGACATTTCTTTCTATCATGACACAAGTTTGAGACTTGCTCTTGCTGTCCCTATTCTAAAATCCCCTGGATAATCATTATACATAATCACTATAGATTTTGTTTTGATAGTAATCAGAACAATTAATAGCCAATCTAGCATTTTTTCCTGGATTTCCAGCTTTATTAATTTGGATTGAGAAATGAATCAACAGTAAGTTGGAGTATGAAAATATGGCCTGATTTTACCATTTGCTTTCCCTTTTTTTTTTTTTTTTTTTTTTGCTGTTTCACTCTCCTTCCTAAACTCAATAGGTTTATATCAGAGATTAATTTGAGCCTCCTCATGCTTCAGAAATCACTTTGATAAATGAAGAAGACATTGCATGTGTTTAACTGCTTTATTTTTCCAGATACCTTAGTGGAACCCTTTTTTCAAGGTGTAAAAATTTATCCCTAAAGCAAAATACACTTAATGTTAACAGCATTAAACTGTTTTTTTTTTCCTCTTTCTTATTTACATGTCCTGAATGTATGGTAAAAAAAATTCCCAAACTCAAAACCACACCACATTTTGTTCTTGTGATATTTAATATTGGTGGGGTGGTATCACTTTAAACACCATTAAATAATAGATCAGAGAGAATAAAAACATTTTCCAGCCCCCTCAAGCTTTTAACCTTTAGGGCTTCCTTGAGGGGAAAATGATTCAAATGCCAAGCTCAGAATTATGCATTCTCTACGCAAAAAAAAAAAAAAAAACCCAGACACTTACACACAGAAACTATGCAATACATTTCTGTTACATTAAGGTTCTCAACTTTTCTGTTCACTAATTTGTCTTCTCATAACTTCCCCAGATACACTCAGAGCTTTCCCAGGCTCAGAAATCACACTATCTTCCCCAAAGTTGCATTCATTAGCAGACTAAGCTTTCCAGCCTTCTGGCTGCCCTATAGATGCAGCCTGGTAATTAAGGAGAAGGTTGATAAGTAATCAACAAGTACAGAACGACACAAGAGTGGTGGTCAGCTTTCCAGCCAGGTAGAGGTTAAGAGGTACTCTGCCTTAGGATGGATAGAGGATCTATTTATTCAATTTTTAATGGGGAAGGTGATAGAAAGCTGTAGTCAAATTATCAGCTGCATGGGAAGCTTCAAGGAGGAAAGAAGAGGGGTAGGAGTGTCAGCAAGAGCCATTTGGAAAAAATGTTGCTGTTACTCTATTATGTGCAGAGGACAGGCTTTTCTTTGAGCCCACTCTGGAGGGCTGAGGCTCCCCTCTGGACTTGGCTGCTGCAGTAAGAGATCTTTCCCCTAACCCACACATCAGCTATATGGCCATGTATAGCCTTTGAGATGTGAAAATACACATGGAAAAAGCAAATAGAATAAAGCAACACGGGCCTAGACAGAATTCTTTACCATTGCATTAAAAAACTGCATTGAAACTCTGCACTGGAAATATTCCATTAGAAGATACAAAATTAGTTGAGATACATTTGGGTTTGCTGTTCAGTACCACTTTCAATTAACAGAGTAAATGAAAAATTTCCTCTTGTGCTTCTTATGCCAATGACAACTCTGTCCTTAACTATTGGTTCCCTTTCCTCTACAGCAGTTACTGGTTTGCAATTAATAATTTCAAGACAATATGTATCTTTATTACCCTGAGTAACTATCAAGGACTTTATTGTCAGGCACAAAGAATACAAAAACATTCTAACCACTCTACTGTGCCTTCTTGTTTTCAAAGGCAGCAGGTGAAAAATGTCTAACCTGACTCACATTTGTTCATACTTTTCTTCCTAAAATTAATTGGCAAGACAAAACCCTCACATTCTCTGATACTAAAAAGTAATCCAATTTTAAAATACTATACACACAATAAAAAAGAGTAGTATTTTAGGATCAGTTTATTAACAAGAGTGAAACACTTGACGTATTCATCCTTACCGCAGAAAATTCGTTCACCGCCACACAAATGAATGTGTTGATTAATTGTAAAACACGTATAATTTCCCTGCATGAAGGTTATACCATCAAAGAGGTATCATCTGCATCTGAATTACTAGTGCATCACTTAGCACCTCTCTGGTGTCTGGACCATATGGCTTCAATTGACAGCTGATGAAACCAGTAATTGTCCTCTTGCATTAGTCATTGGTTATATTGTTGCTTAGGTTCTCAATGGCAGAAGGAGAAACAACCTTCCTCTATTGGTCTTGATAATGCACACTAAAACTGAGCCAAAGCCAAAGCCTCCTCTTAGCTGTTATTATAACTGGCCTGGAGGTAGGAAAGCATGCATCAATGTGGCTACTAAAAACTGAACTGCAGTCCAACGTTATTATTCACTTTTTATGAAAAATGGGATCATACTTATTCATGGAAATATCTGGGAAAATCTTATGTCAGAGGGACTTACACAAGGATTTGTCACTCTCTTTTAACAGAAGGGATTTTTGCTAATCAAGAAGTAGCATATAATGGATACTGAATTATTAACTGTCATCATGAACAACAAAGCTCAGACACAGTGAAAATTAGGAAACCATAATATCTGAAATTTAATAGTCTATGGTTTGAGAAATTCCTTCCACCCAACACACACATTTTCAAAACAGAAAACTGAGGTGCCAAGACCCTGATACCAAAACAATATGGAATATCCACAAATTGACTCTTCAAAAAGGAAGGTATTAACTCTATGAGGGGTAAAACCACAGTCCAGGGCCCCTCTGTGCAAATAATCCTTCTTGTCAGTGCAAAAACCCATGTACGTATTGATGTAATGGGTGTGCTGTGAAAGTTCCAGAAGAGATGAGCAGAGTCTGTCTAAGAAATTCTAATTCTATTACTACATTACCCATCCATATAAAAAATGTGATGTATATTGTAATCAAGTTCAAGTTCCAGTTTACTAATCTATTACCAATTTATTTTAACAAAATCAAAACACTGAAACATTGTATATTTACAGACTGGTAAATATAAAGTATTTTTAAATAACTGGTTCTCTATTCTTTGTTAAAACAATTCAAGTCAGTTCAACTCAAAGCTCCTTTTTTAAATGCATGAGCCTTACAGAAGCCTGAATTCACCATTTTTCCCTTAGAGTAAGTTCCTTATGAGACTAGCTTTGTTATACATGTACCTTCCTTTACAGTGAAGGAGGTGTTGCCTTGCATTTCATGAGAGAAGCAGCCTCACAAAGAGGCTAAAAAACAATAAAGCTGAATATATATCATAAAGGAAAAATCAATTTACTGTTAAACTGCTTTATTAAGGCAGACTGGACATCAAGCCTACTTCCTCCAACATCCCGAAGTGGAAGAATAAGGAATATGAAATGGAGGTTTTCTACTGAAACTCCCTGCTTATTTCTCTTTTTCAGTTCAGTTTCCTCCATTGAGTAGTTCCAGGATTTCCTCATACGGAGGTTGCAACCCCATCATTACCATTACTGAAAGTCTTATAGATTCTGTCATAGCTTGTATGAGTTTGGATTGGTATTGTACCTTTCTTAGTCTATTAAATTTCAACTTGCATAGTTTCACATCACTAGGAGTTCCTCATTGCACTGACAAGGTGAATGATCCCTGCTCAAAATACTGTGCTGCCTCCTCTGACAGAAAGAGTGCTAAGGTTTGTAGATTTCTCACAGAAATAAAAATACAAATTTTCTAAAAAAATAGTGCTGCTCAAAGGTGGTCAAGCAAACACTCTAGCAAGCAAAGAAAAACATTGTGCAGACAGATTCTATTTGGCCCTGAAGTCTTGTGTTGCTTTAAAACAAAATACCAACAATTTGTGTTTGTGAAGAAAAGCTCTTAAGAGATCTGAAGATAGCTATTCACCAAGTGGTCCACTGGTAAATTACAGGCTTTTTGATGTTGATTACTGCATTAACAAGACCAAATACTCAGGGGGCTAAGAAAATAGCTTAGTCTCCATAGATGTTTCAAATGTGCATCTCTGGCCAAGATCTTTTTTTACTAGCTGTAATCTATTGTCATTGATTTTATGACACTGACCTCTTCACTCAGCCATAGTGTCATAATACTTGCTGTTTTCACATATTTCACAATTCAGAATAGCTGAACACCCTTTGGAAGTCCATTTTAGCAAAAAATACCTTTTCAATAGAACATTTCTTTCCATGCCATGAGTACTTCAATGTTCAGGAGCAAGACACAAATGTACTGAGTAGATCAACTGTCAGAGTAGCAAGCTCCTTGTTTTCTGCCAGTCATGTTCTGTAGGATATGTTCTCCCTTTTGATAATCAGATTTTAACAAGTTATAGCTGAACCTTTCCACATGTGAGTATAAGCAAAATCTCCTGCACTATCTTCCTTGCATATTTTGACAAGATCGTGGTCTTGATTTCTCTTACTCTTGCTCTGCTTCTGCCTTCTTTTGTTTTGCATAGTTTTCTGAATGTCTCAGGTAGAAGAAGCCAATCAGGTTACACAGGCAAGGAGCATTTCTATCTTCTGTCAGGTGACATTTTGTAACAGTCTATCGCTGGACATATCCCTAGAGGCCTAAAGACCCTGCCACAAGTGAAAACTAACCTGCTCTGCCCATTATAACATGTATAATGCACTTACCTGCACCAGCCTGGTACAACATGACATCTGCTGAGCACTTCAGCTTTTGCTTTTTAAATGGAGCATATTCTTCCTTTCCACCTCAACAGTATTTCTGGAAATCAGTTTGTTTTGCATACTCTTTTAAAACAACAATATTTTAATTTATTTTCACTAACTTTAAGCTTTGCCATGCATTACAAGCTGTGTTCTCTCTTTCAAACACATTGTCTGCTTTTCGACAAAAATGTAACTGTATAACATTGATAAATAATACCTAAATGTAGAGCTGTTTCCAGATTCCAAATAATATACTCCTTGGATATTCTCATACCCATAATTATTGCCTGATGCTCTCCTCAGTAACCTCTAATGGCTTTTTACTTCTCTTGACTAACAGAGAGGAACTGGAAGCTTAGATTATTGTCCTCAACACCATCAGCTAGATTCTTAAATAAATTCTGAGGTATCTATTTTTTGGCATCTATGTTTGGGCATCTGTTGTGTAGATGTGCAAGCAAGGACCTTGGATCAAAAATCATTTGAATTTTGGGAGCTTTCAAAGACCTCAAATTGAATTTAAGGTAAATGTATTCTTGGGTAATCCAACCCTCTGTGACAATTTTCCAGTCACTGATCTCTACAGTGATTTTCTGACTAATCCTGTCTATGATGTATCTCATTCCTAGGCTGCACTGGCATTTCTTGTTACATTTGTATGTAAGATGATATAAACCTGCAAGCATAAGCATATGTTATAGAAAGATGGAAAATGGCCTCTGCTGCACATTTCATTCTGAGAAAGAAAAAGCCAAAACCAGAACTGACCAAGTCTGTTGTATGGCCAGTGGTGAGTCTGGGCGGTCGGAGGTAGGAAGTTTATTCCTTCATAATATTCCTTCATAATATCCTTCATATTCCATTCATAATATGTCAGTATTTTCCTCTCCCACTTTTAAATTAAATTATACTAGCTTATAACCTCACATTTTGTAAACATCTCTATAAACTATTTTTTTTTTTTTTTAATTGGCTTGGCTGTAGGGAACATTTTGTAGAAGGAATTCTTCATTTTATAGCTGTAGCAAAATTCAGCAACTCCTGAAATGATAAATTAAGGCACATTGTGTCTTTTATCTTTTTCTAGAAACATTTCAAAAATAACTGAAAGGCCAGGAACAATGATTTTTTTTTTTTAATTTAAAAGACCATATGAAAGTTAGGAAAAATTTTCAAATTTTATGTACAGAAAAATGATCCTGATTCTGCATCCAGCTTACTATGGAAACAGAAGGACAGGAGAAACACTATTCTTACACCAACCACTGTTCCCCTACCACTAACATTTCTGAATGGGAGAGATGAGAAGGAATGCTTTGTCCTTTATTGAGAGTGACAGAGGTTTCTGTATTTTTTTCCTAGCTTTCGTATTTACTGTCTCACTAGTGGCTGCCACTTTGCAAAGTGGATCACTGAAGACAAAAACTTAGACTGAATAAACAAAAACTCTCCAAACACCAGTCTTGAAAAATTGTTCATGTACCAGGACTGGATCTAAACCACCCTTTGGCTGAGGAAGGAACCACTACACTGGAGCCAGTCATAGAGGAGGCTGTTAAAACACACTACTCCTGTCCACACAGCCTATGCAGCCCTGAGTCAGAAGGACAAAACCCTCTTAATACTCCCTCACTCTTTAAAATCCGAAGCCCAATTCAGCCTTACTTTAAAAAGATGCTGAAGCAAAAGGAGAAGCTACAGATCACTTTTTTGAGATGACCAGATTACTAAATACCAAAAGCATGTTGTGCCTCCAGGCTATGAGTTTTTCTGGTTTAACAGGAGGATGCACAATCCCTTCTCTTTTCCAGGAAGAATATGTTCAGTGTTGCAATCTTCTCAGATTATTTTTGTGTTTTATATTGACTAGCAAAGGAGTAGCTATGGAAGGAGATCAGGATATTCTTTTTCCCAAAAAAGGACCACTGATTTTGAGTCACCTAGTTTTACAACTGGATAAAATTGGAGAGCCAAGAATTCTTTTTTCCCTCATAGGGAAAGATTAGTTTGCAAAGAGACAAAAAAAAATCTGTTCAAATTCTACAGCAGCCTAGTAAAGACAAGATAAAAAGATACTGTCAGTCATCAATGTCCAGAATTTTTCTTATTGTGTCCAGATATTTTTCATAGTGAAAAAGTTAAAATGCATCTCTTAAAGTGGCTCTTTTTTGTTTTTAAAATTAATTTAAAGAAATAAAAATTGTTAGGAGGATTAAGTAATTGGAAAAATTCAAATTTGATTACAGATTTTATAGAAATACTTAATTGAGTTGAGTAATGTATTTATTTCATTGTCAAATTTTGATTTGACTTTTTCTGATTTTCCAAATTTTTTAGTTCAGTGACAAAACATTTAAAAAATATAGAATAAAAAGATAAAAATAACAAAACCTACACACGTTGTTCTCTTAGCTCCAGTGGAAATTTGATACAGTTTTGTTTACTGAAATGCCATAGAAGATAAAGCTTATTAGTTCTCAGACTCCAAACTCAGAGCTTCATTTTATTTTCATCACTCTGAATGCAATCCTGAAAAGAATTAACCCCTTGGTGATTAATGGAAACAAGGAATTATAAATCTGACAGCAATTTTTTAAGACTGAGGACTTTATGTAAATGATTTATAAGTCTTAAGAGAATTTGTGATATTAAAATACATATTTTTCATTTTTTGTCAAAAGGAACTTTTAAAATAGAAGCCATTATAGTTCCTTGATTCTATCTATTGACACTCCATTTTCTAAGGAAAAGATCAGCATTAATGTAGGATGAGAACTCTTCTAAAACCTCTGAGGTTAGTTCTATGTTAACTTCAAGATATGAAGCATAAATGGATGAGGTTTTTTTTTGACAGGTGAGTATAACTCGAATTCAAATATCTGCTTGTGCTTGGTTCCTAATCATAACTAAATTTAGAAACTGATTTTACTGACTACAATGTACATGACTGCAGGATTAGTTTCTTTCACTTTTTGTATTATACTTTTTTCATATAATTATCTCCTTTTTCCCTTTCTTGTCTTGTTACCCCTGCTCCTAAAAATCACCATACACTATAGGAGACAACAGCTCCACATGTCCCTCCTATGAAATGAAATTTCAAGGTAATCTCTTTCATCATAAATAATCCTAAATCTCCTAGTAGCAATTCGTCTTCTTTAAAGTTTTATATAGTGGTTAACTTATTCCTTTTTTCACAAGCAAGGACATCTGCTTCTGTGCTGAGAAAGTAGATTCTCATCCCATAAAAAAGGTAATTTTGTCATTTTTTTAGTTTTACCTTTGGAAGATGAAAGAGATCCAATGATAATTATGTTCTTTTGTTTTTAATATGCTAAATGCCACAGAGAGCACTGCAAGAAAAGTGATTTCTCAGCAATTCTTTGAGATTTCTCCTTTCTTCTTAGACTATCCTAAGTACCTCCTCTTCACTTTTCCAGGCTGCCTTTTCGTTACACCAAAATATTCTCAAGGTAACCTGAATACTTCCCTGTGTTCTGAAAGAACACATTTCTGATGCTCCCATTATAGTACTGTTTTATCACCAGAAACTATGCTCATCTAACCTACTTTTGGAGTAGCAAACTCAGTGGCACCATGCAGTTCTGATAAATCTGATGATCAATTTGGCTTTCTTCTGGAGCTGGCATCTTGTATAACATCACCCTTCATCTATGTACATCTGTGGTGAGTAATGACTCCAACACATGGGAACAGACTGTTACCTTCTGTTATATGGCAGAAGGCAAAATAATGATGACACTACATAAGGTTAATTTCAGCTGTGCTCAATACAGAATTTCTGCTTTATGTGTCTAGCGTAGCGCATTTAGAACCATGTATGTGAACGTGCGAGTGCCGTTCACATTCATTTTTCACTAACTGTGAAACTTCGCTTGAAGGTGCTATACAGAAATGCTGAGGAGAAATGATCATTTCCATCCATCTGAGAATCAGCCCCAACTAAAAAGGTGTGAACTGTGTATCTTGATTTAGGGCTTGCTGCAATACACACAGGAGAAAAAATTAAGAATTTTCACTGAATATCCCAGATCCATAGCCTAATACAAACTGATCTGCCGCTATAAAGAGTCATCAGGTTCACTCTTCAATATTTCAAGTTCCCCTAATTTCTCCCGTCTTGTTGTTACATGCTGAAATGAATTCAAATGTAAATTAACAAAGTGCAGCAGTGACGTTTTGAAATTATGCCAAATATGAAGTAGCATAAATTTAACAGTTTTCATTAACACAAGAATATTCACTAAACATTTTTCTATATTAGGAGAAATATTCTGTACTATAAAATTAAATCCATTCTGGCAGTGACCCACAAATAACCTGTTTCTATAGTCCCTTTGCTATTCAGCTAGACCTCCTGGTGGTGCAGAGCTGTCGTTCATTAATTTTACTGATTGCATAATGAGAAGAAGTCATGCAGCTTAGAATATTAAAAGCTGTAGGTCGATTAATCACCATTTTGAAAATAAAGAGAGATAAAAATATAAGGCAATGTGAAAACCAACAGGAAATTTGAGGAAATTTGTATCTATTGTAGGAGAAAGGGAAATTCACCTACTGATTCACGGAGTATCATGTACTTGGCTCAGTAAGTGGGCTGAGAAATGACAATAGTTTTTATTGGTCTTGAAAGACCATTTACAAACTGAGATATTTATCAATGCTGGAGCCAACGTCTACAGTTAAAATGAAGCACATTTTGAAAGACTCTCTGGTTACAAAAAACGTTTAAATCCTTGGAAGCACTCTCCTAATAGAGTACAATATTCAGACCTTCCACTAGACCTAGCCAATCATGCCACTTATTTGCTAATACTTTTATGTTTTCTGGACCATGTACCAAGGAAAAACGCAGTAATGTCCTAGTTGTTCCAAAGCAGACAGCTGCACGTTATAACATGCCACAGGTAATACTATTTATCTCAAACACCCACCACTATTCAGCTATTCAAATTTCTCATCACCTTTTCAACACGCTATCAGTAAATACCCCTCAAATTATTTTCCTTTTTGGTTTTTATGACAGCTAGAAGACACATGGATTAGCTGGGTCTTCAAAGTCATTCCACAAGTGTTTCTCCACCCTGCACCTCATCCTTACCCAGGTATATAAGGTCCTTGCAGCAACACAGTTGTGCTGCAAGCTGTCCTTGCTGCAACAACAACAAAATAGTTGTGCTAAAGAGGCCCTAGGAGCCCCAGGCAGGCAGCTTACTACTCCTGAGTGTGTCAGGAGCATCCCCTAGCAGCAAAAATACCCAGCAAAAATGCCCATCAACAGCAGCCTGGGCCTCACAGGTGCAATCCTGGTGCAATCCTGTTCCTCTGCTCATTAGATAACATTAGATTAGACCATACACAGGTGGTCAAATGCAGGGACCTCCCAACACAGCGAAGGTGCTGACAAACTGCAGCAAGATCAGAAAATGGATCACAGGGCAATTGACACTCCAGCCTTTGCACTACAGGCTGAGGCTGAGGGATTAGGGCTGGTTCAGCCTGAAGAAGCAGTAGCTCCAGCTGGGAAGCCATTGAGACCAAGTGATCCAGGGCAGGGCATAAAAGGTATTAGTTTAAAGAAGAGAGTCTCAGAATGGTTAGGAAGAGACTTTCACCATGAGAACAGCCAAGCTTGATAATAGATGCCCAGATGGGGTTTTTTTGCACTCTGTGGAGCCACTCCGTCCTTTGAAGTTTTCCAGAAGTATGTCCTGAATACACAGAAAGAATCAGCTAACGTGATGTTATAATCACAGAAAAGCTCCTGTAAACAAAGCACCTCGCTTAAATAACCCCTTAGTGAACATGTAGAGGTGCAGCAGTGACTTTGGCAGATTAAATACTTCAGTTAGCTGTAATAAAAATTAGTTTCAAACTCAATATACACTATTGTTCCAAGCTGCAGTTATAGTAATAACCAATTCCCAAACTTGCATACTCTAGCTAGTAAACAACATCTTTATTTCATCTGATTTTATTTCAGTAGGGGAATTACCATCCTTAAATGCATTTGTCTCCCTCAAATATCTTTTGCAGAGGTATATTCAAACATAACAAGCATAAAAGAAGAACTAGGTAGGTAAATGCATGCTGCTTCACAACTCTGTCTTTCTGGTTGTCCACGTTGGTTGTCCAGTCACTGGTATTGCAATCCACCAGGAACTCTGACCTGGCCTTTTCCTAATGCATTAGAGAAAAGGATACTGACATTATAAAACAGACTTTAATGGTATTTATGTGAGGAACATGCAACCAAAAAAATTCCTTTAGTTCAGAATGTTTACAGCCTTCTTTTATCTTACTTGCAAGTGCATTTTAATCTCTGCAACATATGGCTATGTATATGTCATGTGACTTGGAATCCATCTTAGTTAAATTCCCCTAAGTTTGAAAACACTTACGAGGAAGATACTGGATATACACAGCGGGAAAACAATAACACATATTTTAATACTTGGAAAAATAGGCACATGAACAATAATTGATAAGAGTTACAGATATGTTGTTTGCAAATAACTTTGAATATTCAAGGCAAAAACCTCAACTGAAATAAAAATGCTCTTCCAAGGACACCAGGATTATCACAGAAAGGTCCAAAAAATGAATTTTTCTAGAAAAAAAAAAAACATATTCATCATGCTAACTGTAATATAGCAATTTATAAAAGTGTGAATAATTCTTCCATTATAATTTAAGCTCTTTAAGCACAGTTTGTGCTAGAAAAAGCATAAACAAAGAAACAAATATTTTTGAAAATTGCAAAAAAATTATCTGCACAACTGTTGATAGAAATATTGTCTCATGAAGAATTTTTTCTTTTTTTTCAATGCAAAAGCCTTCAGCCTGTTAAGTCTTAGATTTCCTATCTTCCACCTTTTGTTTTTTCCTTTCTTTCTGCTTTTCCTGGTTGGGAATATGGTTGACAACATCCCATCCCACCTGTCTTTCATGCAGTTTTCATCTACTGTGCTCTAACACAACCATTTTTAAATAGTTGTAGGCAGATCAAAATCTGCACATTTCATGTCATGTGTTCATGAAAATTTTATGATGTCTATTTGTACAGGTTTCTGAGCTTTAGTCAGCTTCCAAGGCTATTTTTTCTGATTTTGGCATATTCATACCTAACAGTATTTGAGTAGGGAAACTCTGTGCATGTCAATGACCTTCCTTGATCTGTCCAGACTGTTGTACTTTTTTTACCCAATATGAATCACAGAAGAAACCCAACAAGAGCAGAAGTCGAATAGGAAGTGAGTCCCAAATAAATTTACAGAAATTTTGAGGAGGTTCTGTTCTATTACTACTAGCATTAAATGCATCAGAAATATTTCTCTGCTGAAACAATTCAGGAGGGTACCACAACACCTTTAGAAAGCTCTTTGATTTGTACACACCTCTGTGTTATAGGGATGTAAAATCAAATGTCTTCAGTGTAGAGGCAGATAAATAGTCAACTTCATCTGCTGCAATTAGAGCTATTTATTCATGCAGCATAATTATATAGCCAACACCACACTGTGCAGAAGGCAATCACATGCCACGGTAAACAGAAACTATAAAGAATTTTATCTGACATTTTTGTGTTTATTTATTTCACTTGCTTCTTTCTCCTTCCTTACTCTTCTGGGAAATTTTGTCTAAATTAAATAGGATTTAAATATCATTGGCTGTGAGTTTAAAGCAACATATGTTTATATTTTCATCCAGTTAATTTATTTTTTTTCTTTGCTTAACAACCCTGCCAAAGTTGTTCTTCTTCAAACAATAAATTGATTTAGACAATGATTGTTTCTAGTAAGATCTTCTGCTAATTCTGAAATATTCCAAAAGGCTACGAATTGAGACTAAGAATATATCAATAAAAAAGCTTCAATTGTTTCTACACTGCCTATATATTATCAAAGAGAAGCAAAGCTAAAAAATTAAGTAGTTTGACTGTGAATGAGGGAAAATGCTTTGAGATGTGGAGAAGGCTGCATCAACTTCACTGAGTTTTGCGATCTCACACCTTAAACCATATAATGGGATGAGGTTATCTCCTGGTCAGCTTTAAACTTTCTGATTGTTGGGGTAAAGAACACAAACACATCCATTTCTTTGTACATATTTCAAACGTAAATTTGGACAGGATGAACAGATATTGTGTTTTTCTGGTTCAGTTAAAGATTAGAGTTTCCATAACTGGAAAAGGTGCTTAGGCTTGGTATTTGCAAGAAAATCATACTTGGGCTAAACAAGTTAGTGCAGCTAAATTATTAGAGTTGTATCAATGTAAAGCATCCTAAAGTCACTTTCTTACAATTTGTTTCTTTTGAGCAGGAAAGCCAGAGAGACCACTATGATATATCATCAACTCATCTTTGTTTGTAAATTTCTTTTAGGAAAAAAATCCAGTTTTGTTTTTTTTTTTTTTTTCTACCAAGAAGCACTTTAAAATACTGACTCTGAAGCACTGCTGCTATTCTACCAGTTAGAAGTATCTAGAATTATGCTAATCACTAAATCCAAGCAATATGTTATTTAGTTTGGTTACTGAAGACTTGCAAAAACCTTAAATGACTTCATTGGGAGTGCTATTCCATCCAATCCAACTAATTTTTTATAAATATTCCAGGATGCCAGGTAATAAGAGGTTACCATAGCAGTGACTGTATCTCTTTCTTGTTTTCACTTCTGGAACCTTCTGTTGATTGAATGAATTATGTAAATGTATAGACACACATCAATTTGATTGTCCAAACAACATTTTTAGCAGAAAGTAATTTAATTTAGTAATAACTACAGTTGCAGTGGAACTAGGAATAACACCTCAAGGGATTAAGTCCTGTTCTCCTCTAATAGAGAGGTTAAATGTAGCTGCTTACATGAAATACCTGGAAATATATTTCCATTTCTCTGAGAGAGCTGTCAACCCTAAAAAGAAGGAAAGGGAACACTGAACTCACTTCAAATAGGAAAGAAGGTGATTGTATTAAGTTTTAAAGATTTGACCTACCCCTCTGCAGAATATGAGCTTGCATTCAAAATATAAATTGTAATGCTGACAGGCAACACTAATTACTGGGAAAATTTTGATCTCTTTTTTTCCTGATTTTTAAGTATTTAGGGTTTCCTACAGTGTTTCCATCATGTCTAGATTATTCAGGCAGATTAACAGTAAAATAATACATAAATTAATTTCTCATTATCAAGTATCTTGTATATATGTTAAGGGGGAAAATTTTCATTTCTAGGAGAAAGTCTCTTTTTCTGCTCATCTTTCTGTGGCTGATAACAATGTCTGTGCATTCCTCCAAATGCGACTTTACTATTTTTACTTCCTTCCACCCAGCAATTTTCCTTTCCAATTGCCCATCAGCCAAAGAACATTATTCAGGAAAGGACACCACCAGATTATTCTAATTTAAACCCTCCAACAACCTGAACTTATTTCTATGTGTTACTCTCATGAAAAGCAAATGAAAAATGAAAATAGATCATTATAAGTAGATCAATTAAGTTACTGAGGTTAAGATGACAGACAGATCCAGTTCTGCCATATATCTCCTGAACTTCTGTTAACCTGTCAGGTCACTTGAGTTCTCCATGCTTCAGCTGGCTTCACAATTAAGAATAATATTCTTTTTCATCACCATTGGTCTGATCTCCTCAAAGGTTCTCTCCTCTCTCTGTAAGGTGTTTATCATCATGAAGCTCAGTCTTTTGACATTAACAGTAGTCATCAGAACACTGAAAGTAGCAGAGAATTCTTGAGAATTTAGATTTAAAAATAAAAAAATCTGTATTATGAATATAATAATTAAATAGGAGTTCCTAGACCATAACATACCAAAGCTCATATATCCCATTCTCTCTAATATGTCAAGAAAAGTTTGTTGCCTGTCTGTCCAGTATTGATCGCCAAGGTAAAATAATGTATTTCCTTGTCCTATAAAGTGAATTTCCAATTAAAATTCAACAGTGCAATCCCATTCAAAATAGATCTAATATAATTTGAAGTACATTAATTTGACTTGGTTACCTTTTTTGTTAATTAAACTGATGAGGCAATTTATTTGCTCATTCCAGACCTGACATTAAATGACATTTCATGTGACATCCGCTATTTTTATGTTAATTGAGTAACTTTTGATTTGTATATACCAGGCTGATTTGTGTAGTACATAAGTGTCAGGGAAAAAAAGTAATATCTGCAAATAATAAATAATCTAAGTGATTTACAAGTAGAGTTACTAGCATTTTGAGCACAGGTGGCTGTTTATTTTTAGATTTCCCAAGAACTGTAGATGAACTGTCACTCCAAACTGCTATTTTTAATAGCATTTTGGAAATTAGAAATACAGAATGCAATGCTGGCTGTTTCTATATTAATGGCCCTTCTAAAAGTAGAATTTCTTTCCACTAGCAGTTCTCACAGAACTAGGCCAGTAGAACCAGTCCTTGAGATTAAAACATCACTGATAAGTTTTTGTCTTCATGAGTAATTGATTTTTATGAAAGAATGACAGGCTTTAAGAGTTTACTTCTATGAAGCAAATATTTTGAACCACTCTTGCATGGAGCATGTGGAAATTCCTGTAGTTTGTTGTATTTCAAAGACTGCTAAGCACTGCAGAAATAAAAATACCATGACAGATGTAGCAGATATTTCCTTCAGTGTAAAATTTGGTATATCCATTATGCTTGGATAAGATTTTAATGGCACTATTACTGGCAACATAAGACTAATCAGTAGGTCTTCATTCCGTATTAGCAACTGAGGAGGAAGTCCTCATTCTGGTTTAAATTTGCAGAAAAACCAAAACAAACACCAGGAATAAACTCTTCCTTTTCCCAGATTTCATGAATGTGCTTTGTGTTTGTCAGCTGGGAATTCTGATATGATCTCTGTTATACAGTCTCTATTTCAGCAGTAAGTGAAAAGGTTTTTCTTATCTGAGACACCCTGGGAATTGCCTCTGTTAGCTTCTTTCAGGATTTTTTTGGTCACGGGCAAAATCTTCCTGTATCCATATTTTCTTCCATGCAAAACCAGCTAAAACTTTGCAGTCATTAATAGGAACATACAGAAATCGCAGCTCAGATTTCCTCTTTTCATAAAAAGGTGTCATAAAATTTATTTAGGAACAAACTCCAGCAAAAAAAGCAGAAAAAAAAATCAAAATTAATCTAGTATTTTAACATAACAGTTTCTAAAATTATACATTAAATTTAAAAATCTTTTCAGTCTTACATAGCATGAGAAAAAGATACACATATCATATCACTAATAATAGATCCCTGATATCCCTGGGAAGCCGAAGTAAGTAAACTAGTACATATTTCATATTCTTTACTCTATATCAATGCCATAGTTCACTGGAGCTTCTGACTTTGATGTACACAGATTTGGAAGAGAGTGCCTTAAAGTGATTTAAGCATTTTGTCTTTTCACTCTATTCCTTAAATGACTACACTGAGGAAAGAGTCAGGATAGTTGGCCTTTGTGCAAATTAAGAATAAAACATTCAGAATGTAAAGACTTCTCTCTAAAGTGTGCTGGATTCCAAACTAGTTTCCTGCAACCATTTATGTATTCCTAAGTACTAAAAATGATATATTTCAGTATCACTGAAATTCATTAATGTTTTGCAAAGAAACCACAAAGAACAGATTCTGTGATTTTTGCCCAACCAAAGTATGTTATTTTAACAGGCAGGTGGCAACAAATAGCACTCATATGTACTGTTCCCTTATTTCTTTCCTGACACTCTCCACCACGCACTTCTGATGTGGCTGTCTACTTGTCACAATGGAAGATCACATTGAAAAATTTGGACTGTAGAGAAAATAAGTGATTGCAAACAGGTCAGTCTTTGAGTCCATAAAAACCTGCAGCGCTTTAAAGGAAAATCTAAACCTTAATTAGGCCAAGGAACAGACAGCAGCTATAGTAATACTTGGACATAAAAACCCAAGACAAGGAGTAAGTGGATGAGAAAAAAATTTAAGATTGGCCTAGGGTAGCTAGTTCTTTGATTTGAGTCTGGGTAAGGAAACAGGACAAAGAGGTTGCTAAGATCTTTGAATACAAGGGGAAAAAATTGAAAAAGTCAGCAACTTGATACACCAAATTTCTTAAGCTTCTAAACAACAATTCAGTACTCCTAATTTTAATAGTGGTTGGCATAAAAAAGATAATGGTGCTGAAGCAATTTGAAGAAGGATAACCTACATGAGCAATTTTTCCCTTATTTTGGGAATGTTGCAATCAGCAAAGGCATGCAAGGAATTCCAACACTGGAGGAGAGCTGAGTTGTTTTGGATTGTAGGAATGATGTGGTGAGTATAGGAAAAAAAAACAAGGCACAAAGATGGCATAGAAAAGAAACTGCTGACCAAACCAATTTTTTTTCTTCATTCTGTCACATTGTGGGGTATCACTAGCTAGCTGAGAAACTAATTTCACTGCAGTTACTTCTTTTACTTAGCAGTATTTCACCATTGTTGATTTTAAGCCTGTCCAATTAAGAATTTTCCTTCCCACGAAAAAGATATTAGAAAAGGCTGACATAAATATCAGCACAATATCAACCAATAAATGAAAAATTTAGGAGTAATTCTCTCCTAGAAAAAAAGCAGAGTTCTAGGGTCATGCAATTACAGGACTTACATTTTGTCCTGGTGAAGCTGTTTGACGCATTTTCAAACATGTTTTAAACAACACGACTTTGAAAGTTGTTTGAGTTCAGTTTGTTTGGTTGGTTTTTTTTTTTTTTTTTTTTTTTTTTTTTTTTTTTTTTTATCTGACACTCAGCAGCTGGTTTTGACAAAAGGAAAAAGTAAAAAACACAGTAATAGAAGTGAAGGGATAGGTATGGATCTTGAGGCTGGTTTGTCTTTTCAGTCACTGAAGGGTTATGTGATCTGACCTTCATCATGTTCATCTTTCCTCCTTTCCAATTCTGCCTGATCAGCCCTCTTTCTCTCTCCAGCTATTATCTAGTCCAGTATGTATGTTTCACCATTATAATAACTCAACTTTTCCATGACTTTGCTATTTGGCCATGAGCGGAGTGGACACCATTCATTCTCAGACATTTCTTCCTATTGCTCTTGTGGAGTGAAACATGCAATATCAATGCAAACAGAAAATGTTTATTTTTTGCCTCCATTTTCCATTAATTTCTACATTTGGCTCATAGCTCCTTTTCTCCTGCCCCTTTTGCCCATTTTCTCTTCCACACAGAGTTAATAGATCCTATTAGGGGATCTAGTCCAAAATTCACCACAATCACCTGCTTCTACCATTCTTGTTCTTCTACTAAATGCTTTGAATTAAACTCCGGAGACCACACTAATTTGCTCCATGAAATTTGCTCCATGAAATTTGCTACATGTCAGTCTACTTTTCAAGCTGTAATACACTGCTTTCCAATTTGAAACTGGTTCCAACATTTCAGTATCTTTTTCTGACTCTTTGGTTTGCTATACAGAAATATGTTCTTCTAGGAAGAAAAGTACAGTTTATGATTCTCAGTTTCTCTCCTTTTCCCATTCTTCTCAAATGCCTTTCATTTAGTTACAGAAACATTTCTCTCATCAGCTTTATAAGCCAACTCTTTCCTGGTCTATTTGTTCTTACTCTTTTCTTTCTCTCTCTCTCTACACAGAACATATGGGCCTTACTTAAAATCCTTCTTAGAACTTCTGCCTCCTGAGAGTGCTTAATGTATTACAATTGACGTGCTTACTGATCAGCCCAAACTATTTATTTATTTATATTATTTATTTATGTTATTTATTTATGTTATTCTTGTTATTTATTTTATTTATTAATAAATTTTATGTTATTTAAAATCTTGTTTAAAAGCTACAAGAATAAATCAGAAAGCAAGATGTAAGTCCTGAGAGCTTCAGGACACATTTCCATCCTTAAGAAGTTTAAGCATCCATGGGACACCATTGTGCCTACTGACATTGGCAAGTCCTCTGGCATGGCTTACATATCAGCTCCATCTGAGTGCCCCCTTTGAAAACATTACTACAGATCCAACATCATATTTTAAGTAGCCTTAAAACTAAGCACAAACATAAGCAAAACCATAAGCAACTGTACATTTTAACTGCACAAGAACCATTGAAAACCAATAGGATTTCTAGAGCTTAAACTGCAAAATAATTTGGAAAATTCTTATCAGAACAAAAACATCATGAAAGTTGCAATTTCCAATATTAAAACTTCACCAAGCTCACTCTGATGATCACCAGCTGATGCAATACTCTGCCTCTTGAAGTACAATAAGAGCATGTCTCCATCAATAACATCATCCAACACTAATCAAACACTGTTGATCAGAATATCCCTGATCAACAGTGATCAGGGATATTCTGAACACACACATGTAGCTTGGAGAGCAGAGTTTTAATTTACCATACTCCTTGTTATTGCACTTCCAATCTTTTACTAAATAGACTGCCAAACACTAATGAGACTATCTCACTCTTTGGCACCAGGTACAACAGACCATTAGACACTGGACTGAGGAATCCAAGCCTAGTGCTTGTGTTCATCAAAGCATAATTTAAGGTTGCATTCCCACAAAGACCTCTGAAGTAGAAGACTAGCAAAACTGTTCTGACTGATTGAGAATTCAATTTTCCAAAAATTGTTGAATGACCTCTACTTCCCTCAGATTTTCAAAGAACAATATTTTCCATTACTTAATCATATATGTCAAAAACTTTTTTTTTCCCATTTCCCATAGTCACAATCAGAGGAGTGTCTTGTTTCTGGTTGCAGCTTGCTGTACCTGGGGGTAAAAGAAACACTTCCACCATACTTGGAAAGATTGAAGTGGTTAGCAAATGTGTAACTACTTTCTGGATTGGCTTCAGTATCACAACTATAAAATCTATCAACCATCTGGCATTGAGTGCTGTGCCAAACCACTATGCTCCACACTCTCCTTGTAAGCTTGTCATTATCCTTCTAGCTATTCAATCTTAAAACAAGATGTGGAAATCTTTGTACAGAAAGATTTGTGTACAGCAGAGCATCCAAATGACTCAAGCTGACGAAAAGTGGAAGATTAACCTTTTATTGATGTATATGTAAAATAAGACTCTTCTCTGATCACTTTAATTATTTATATGTACAAAGCAAGAGAATCTATTACAGCTCTCTGACCTATTCAAGACTTCTTTTAAAGACAAGACACGCAGCAGTCAGACAAAGACCTGAACAAATGAATGCAGCTTTGAATATGCCTCTCTTTTGACTGTGTAGTTGGAGCAGATAGTGTCAAAAAGTCCTTTAGAGTCTTCTGGTTTTTTCCTTATTATGATTCTCACTCTATTGTACACTACTTATGTTTTGCACAAGCAAAAAATGAACACAAAAAGTCAAGCAAAAGAAATTTTTATCAAGAGGGATAAGATTGTTCAATGGTGTAGGGAAAGAGAAGATCTTGTAGTATAACTATTTTTTTCATTACTCTAATTTCACCTTTTTTACTTTTGCCATCATAACTGAGTAAATGCCTAAGGATAACATGCAAGGAACTATTATTATTATTATTATTATATCTACCTGTTAAACACAAAGTATCTGCTTCATTTTTGAGAAGAATATGAATTCAACTAATGAAGTTAATCTAATATTAATGATATACAGGAAGTGGATTCAAAATTCATATCTCTAAAGCAACCTGTTGATAAGACACCTCTGTAGGGATCCTTGGTTTTCAAGTTTGCTCTTGTACACATAAAAAAATCCATCTTTATACTACACTCTGAGGCTTGTGAGGAAAATTTCAGTAGGATTAATCAGGATATAAAATTAGATTTTAAAGTATATTGATTCAACTTCATAATTTATATAATTATTTCACAGACTCAGAACTCTGTCTTATATTCACCAAAAATTAGCAGCTATAAGTAGCTGTTATTGTCCTGTACAAGAGCAACTTGTCTTAAACTTTTATATTAGACCTGAACCTTGAACCTTGTAGAAGACCTGATGCTATTATTGAACTTAAAATTTTAACTGAAAATAACACTCGGTTCCTGCTGTTTCTCAGTTCTTAAGATAATAAAATAATGCACAACTTCATGTATCTCATTCAGATTTAGCAATCAATAGCAGCATGCCTTTTGAAAAACAATTAGCGTATCTGCACCTGATTCCTTCTTTTACTTTTTGGTGTGGGAAAAACTACTGGCAGATTTTCTCCTCCAACTCCATATTTTGCTGAAAGACAAGGAAGGCAACATAGGATTTAATGAGAATCAATATAATGTATTATTTTTAGAGCTCCAAATCTCTGAACAGATTTTTACTAAAGTACTAGTGCTGAATTATTTCATTTCTTCATATTTTAAGCATTCAAAGAATTCTAATGAAATGACAACCGTAGTGAACATAATTTAAATTCATTGACAAGCTATTATATTTAAGGTTACAAAAATAGCCACAGGGGTCTTGGCTTTTTGAGGACAAGCATTTCAATAATATATTGAATTTTAGCACTCAAGGCCAAATTCTGGCACACTCATAAGAGGTTCTATTTGTACAAAGTCATTAATCATCTATTTCTATATGCTTTGCAAAAGTGATAATACAAAACTGCTAAGTAGCACAAGTAACAAATAGCATGTTGTTCCCTATTCACTGCTCATATTTTTAAGAACATTCATTGTTCATGAGAGGTGGCAGACTGACAACCTTGCAGGATATTTGTTTTCTGTTATAAAGTGTAAGCAGGACTGTGGCAATACGCATGTTTTGCCCCAGCAGTACTTCTGAGGTGCTTGCTTTAGTAATCACAGTCACCTATCATTTACGTCAGTTTAAAGGAAATTAATCTGTGACCAGCCATGCTGGATATAATATTAACTTGGCAATGATGGTCTAGAAACAAATTTCAGAATTTTGCCCATTGAGCTCTCTTGTCAACTGTAAAGACTTCATAAATCTGTCAATGAAAGCAATAATTTGCAGTCTCTGTCCTTATTTTGTTCTGGAGACTTAATCTTTGACATTGGTTTTGCTGTTCGCCTATTTGCTTCTACCTTGAAGAGAAGGGCTTTCAGTACAGTTTATCGAAACCAAACAGAAAAGATTTTGGAGTTTAGATAAGTAATAGTGTATGATATACTTATAAGAAGATAAATTTCTTCACTTTAATAATAAACTCCCTGTCTTCAAAGTGGACACTTAGTTCCTACCCAAGTGCTGCAGATAAGGCTTGCTTCAAGCAGGGTGAATCCCAGTGAGACAGCCATACAGCAATGCTGTAGGGATAGTCCAACCTTTATCTATGCCTCACAAGTTATTATTGGTCTTCACTTTATTACAACATGGCTCCACCAGAGTCAAACTTCTAAGTAGCACATTATTTTTTGAAAGCACAGGAAAGCCTTGCACAAGATGAAAAAGCTTTACAGTTTTTCTTTCAGTCTACTTTCTCCATGGAAAAAATGAAATTTCATTCTCTGCCATCTGTTTGTCCTTTCTTCCAAAGTAAATGAGTAACAGACTAAATAGTAACATGTAAGAAAGAACACTGTTCCTACAGAAATGGTGGACAGCTTCTGAGAGAAGTAGATCAGATCAGCAAGCAGATACTGCCAATGCACATATGCAGACACAGAAGATAATACAGCCTTCCCTTTTATAAACATAGACTGTTTCTACATACGATACTGTTAACCTTCTCTCAGAAGGTTGCCAGCAACCCACTCACAACACAGATTGGATGCTTCATAAGGAATACAGTAGGAATTCTCTATGCCTGATTATTCATGATACTTCCTGCATCATGAATACTCAGGAAAGAAGATTAAAACCAGAATCAAGATGAAATTCTCCTCTGCAAATTTGTTCGGTTTGTCACTGGACCACAGAATGACCCAGCCTCTGAGGAGGCTGAATTACACTCATCTGCAGTTTGAGCATCCTCAGTTTTCATTTGGAGACGTGTCTTGGCAGGACAACTTCACTTATCTGAATTTCACAACACTTTAGGTGAACAGCCCCTGCTATCAGGGTTCACATAGATATCTCTCAGTTAGCTGAACTAACTCTTTATTCCTCTCTCGTTAAACTATTTATTAATAAACCAAATAATACTAGTCAAAATGGAAGAAAATATAGAAACATACCTTTCGTACACATATCTTCAGGCTTTCTGAAGTACTAAATCAATTTACAGCAGTGTATAAATTTTCTGTGCTATAATCAATAATGCTTTAAAAAGTCAGCACTTTTTAGTGCTTAAGTAACTCAAAAAAACACTTCAAAAAACTACAAGAATGCTTGTAGAAAGCTGAACTTTGTGATTGCAGTCAGCCCAAGGAAAAAACAAAACATGTTTTGCTAGTTCAAAACAATTTTATTTAAGGAATAGCATACCTAGGAGCAAGAGAAAATTAGGCCTTGTATAGTACACTGTTATGTATAATGACTGACATAGGTACTCCCTGCACTGAGCATTTTAGATAGATGTGTGGCAAGCTTATAAATAAATACACCAGGAACTCTATGCTATTAAAACATAGATAAATCATTTTACTAGCATTCCACATATACACAAATGAGGCTTACTTTGCAATGTCCAACTGCAGAAGGCATTTATATTTTTGTAGCATAATACTCAAGTATAAATTGCATGTCAGTTAATTCCTATGGCCTCTAAAATGCCAGTTCACATCCTGGTGTGAACTCAGAGGGTTAAGCAGCAGCCATCATGGGCTACTTTTCTTTTTCAGTTTCAGTGTTCAGCCATGGTTTTGACTATGTCTCAAACATAGAATCATGTGGTATCTGTTTCAGCCTGCTTAGTTAATACTGTTAGCTAACCACTGTACTGTAGGTAACCCCTGAAGAATGAAGGGGGTTATTCATCTCCCTTCTGTGGAAATATTACAGCAACTGATATCAGAACATATCTCTTAATCTAAAGCATCAAGACTTGTGCATACAATTTCTCAGGTTCAAATTCTTGTGAGCTAGAATAATTACATTTTTAGTAAATACGCAGTCTTGTTCTACCCTTGCCCCTTACAGGTTGCAGGAAAACACATTCTCATGACCTTGAGATCCAGCAGAGCTCTTTAAATGCAGCAATGGATGAACTTCTGTACTACAGTATGATTTCCCATGCTTCAGTTTAGGACACATACTTTAGGAATGCAAACCTCAGCATGCAACTATTTCTCACTGAATAGCACTTCCAGTCCAGGAGATTGAGCAATTTTTTTTTTCTGTGGACTTCAGCCTAAATCCCACAGGTGACACTTTCTACATACTTCCATAGAAATTATTTTTTCACATAGGCTTATAAGATCACCACATAACTTTCAAAACAAAAGTTCACATGAGAGGTTTCAGTATCTTTTTTTAAGGTTAAAGTTATGATGACACAAAATTCTACTGTGAAATAGAGCAAGTTCATTCAAGTTCAACAGTCAAATGAAAGCAAGTTCTGCAACCAAACAAAAGCAAAGGTAGAAAATTCTGTTTGATATAGGAATTGAAGGCAATCCTGGTCTCTGCACACTTTCTTCTAGCCACTGCTGAATATTATTCTGATGTATGTAGAAGACTGATTATTTTATTGAAGTAATTAATCAAGTAATGACTACACTTGTGTGTTCAATTATAGTCTTTATGGTTGATTAATCTTTATAATACATGTCATTACTGGCTCTATTTTTTTCCACCCAGGGCAAAGAAGGCCAATGTAAAAAATGAGAAGATAGCTATAACAAACTTGTACATTTAGAAGGGAAGGTAACAATGTTAAAGACACATTTTTCAGTGTCAGAAATATTGGTTTGCTTACTGAAGCTGAAAAATAAAATGCACACTTGCTAAACATAAAATTCCTTTGCAGTAACACCTGCTTTCTTTGTAGATGTTAGAAAGCAGGGAAAGAAAGAGAAGAAAGAGAAGAAAGAAAGAGAAAAGAAAGAAAGAAAGAAAGAAAGAAAGAAAGAAAGAAAGAAAGAAAAAGAAAAAGAAAAAGAAAAAAAAAGAAAAAGAAAAGAAAACTTTTTTTTACCATCTGATTTTACATTATCTATATTAGTTCTGGTAGTTTTTATTAAGGTGAGGTAACATTTTCTTTATCAAATGGTTGACTTGTGGATATAGAAGAAAAGTAGCAGCCGATCCCGCCATTTTCACAAGTGTAAATGAAATGAGAAAATTCTCCCACCAACACAGCCAAGAAGGAGCATAAGGTGTGTAAGTTCAAGAAACCATGGTGCTAAAGGCAGTGTCTTCTTCTGCCTGCCACTGAACAAATAAGGAGATAGCTGAGACAAAATTTGTACTACTTTGCTACCCTTTACTTTCACTCATTTATATCTCTCCCTGTTGATGCGAAGCACATCTGTGTGTTAGCTTAAATTCTAGCCCGTCTTGTTCCTAACTGGAGTTGAATTTATACACACAGATAACTTAATTTGACTAATGGCCATGGGAATATGGGCTGAAATCTGCACAAGCACAACTCATCCAGCATCATCACCCTTTCATACTGCAGCCACAAATTTCATTGTCTTCCAATGTTTTCCCTTCCCTTTTCCATAGCTCTCCAGGTTGGTGAAGGTCATCTATAAATTCTAGCTCTGGCATATATTCTAAGAGGTGACAGGTAACTGAGGCAATTCAGACTGTCCAGCAAAAATTTGGCAAGAAGTCATTAGACTCCAAGGAAAAATGGTTGCTGCTTTTTTTTTAAACCACTATGCACCATACAACTTAAACGCTATTATCAGGTGCCCTCTCTTCTTGCTACCAATTTAGTAAGAAGAGTAAAAAAAAGAAAAAAAAATCAGTCACACATTATCACGTATTATCAGACAGTCTCCCCATAAAAACATTTCAGGGAGCTGTGTTATTTTTGTTTTTAAGATGGACTAGTAATTGTTATATGTGCAATCCCTGAAAGCGAAAAAAAAATAGGCATTTCTCAATGGATGAAGATTAAATACTTAATTAAGTAACTAATCAAGATTCCTTCAGTTAGAATCATGCACTTTTTCATGGAATGAAATTTGGGTTGACTGAACACTGTGAATTGTGTTGGAGCTCTGGAGAATTTCAGAGCCTTCAGGGCGTCCAGACATTCTGTGTGTCTCTGAGAATACCTGTGGTCTTACCAAAGACAGAGACTTAATTTCCTCCCACCCAACCTTCCACAACAGCATTCTGTGAGGCACAATTTTTTCTATCTGTATGAGTACATACACTGGTATCTTCATTTCATTTGTGCTCTATATTGTGTAGAGACGATCACCTCCCATATTGATATAGTCTTACTGTGTGGTTACATTTAACATGGAGTGGTACCCAAGAGAATTAGGCCCAGAGAGAAGTCACACTTCCTCAGGAAACCTCTGATAAATGGCTGAGTGAATTTGTAACCTGTCTGTGCCTTTATTTGTAGATGTACATGTGTATCCTGGTCCATGCAGCGATAATGAACACTGATGGATTAATCAAATATTTTCTTCTGCTAGCAAAAGTAAGATGCCATCCCTCCTTCTCATCATAGATTAATTCTCTTCAAATGCACATGAATTGTGTGATACCTGAGACATCTTTACTGTTTCACTCTGAAACAGGATATCAAGTGTATAGTATAACATGCAACAGGGCCCAAAACTTCCTGGGATAATCAAAGCACCAAAGACAGGCTGAATTATCACAGTGCAGGTACCCCACCTTTTCCTGAGTTTCCCCTCTGCCACACTTCATTGTCTCACTTTCATCAAGGGGAAGAGATTGTCACCAATCCATGTGCTCTCGACACTTTGGCGAGCACATCCACCTGGGCATTATAAAGAGTCGTGGAGTATGTAGGGTATTAGTAAGAGATTTGCAGTATCTTTTAAGAGACCCAGAGAGCTTCAGACTTCAGGCTAAAGATCTGCAGCCTAGTCCCAAGCCAAAGACTATTATGGCTCCAGAATGAATGAGTATTTCACATTTCCTTTCAAAACACTATATAATTCCTCTCCTAGAAAGCTGTGCTTTAGCATTTGCCAGCTTAAGAGTCAAGGGGATTCTCTCTTCCCCAAACTTGCATCTCCTGTGCAAACACACTGCTGTTCTGTCTGCCAAGTCAGTATAGTGCTTGACAATGAACATTTCAAGGGACAATTATTTTCAGCTCAGGAAGCTGTTAGCCAAACAGAGGTTTACAAGCTAAAAAGACATAATAAAAAATGAGCAGGTATTCACCAAAGCAGAATTATTGGCCTCAAAATTGAAGCATGCTGCTGTCACAACCTGTAAACACTAATGGCTGAATCTACACTGAGATTTATAATGTATTGTATTTACTATTGGAAAAGAAAGATAACTTCAAAGTACTAGGTTAGAAAAGTTACTTCTTCAAAGTGACACCCTGGTGTTGATAAGTGTTCTACACCTATGACAAAAAATTGTGTTTATTCAGCTTACCAGTCAAAATTAATATTGTTCTCAGACCTACGGGATCAGTGAAGCTTATGGAGAGGAAAACAAACAAACAAAAAAATACCCAGTATCCTTCTGCTTCATAAATTATAAACAACAACAACCTGATAATAAAAACAGTATGATCAGGGTCATCTTCATGTTGGCAATTTCAGAATGACAATAGATAGAGCCAAGTAGAGCTTGCTTTTCATAAAGTGGTCCGACCCTTCAGGGCTAAGAATAGCAGAAATCAAATGAAAAATAATTTGTAGTTTTGCTGGTAAACGGAGCATGACAAGGAAATAGTATAGGATGAATGCAACCTCAAAATGTTACATCTATCTATACACCTATCTTAATGCATCATTTTCTTCTATAAAGAAGAGAGTCCTTGCCAGTCTGACAGACTAAGTATTGAATTGCTACAATTTTGAAGACTGTTTCTTTCATACTCAGAATTTCCTCTGCAATGTAATACTTAGTTTTAATTATAGGTTGTCATTGTACAGAAAAATCTCACTATTTACCAGTGTTTCATTTGCTGAGGTTTCCTTTCAGATATGACAACACAACATTCTTTTACAGAATTGGGATTCATTTGTTAAAGGTGTCCAGAAAAATCACAGTTGTTTCATTTGACAGATACTAGCATACTGTGAAAATGAAGGTGCTAGGGAATGTGCCTTAAAATATGAGCTCCATTACTTTTGCAGTGTGCAGATTAAGGTTCTATCTATATTGCTTCTTGGGGTTAACTGTGAGGTCATCCTCAAAGAGCATTCTTTGCTTTTCCCCCTATCTGTAGTGAACTTCAGAGCCTACACTATATCTTTCATATGATACTCTCTTATTTCCACAGCAGGACTCAGCTGCAGTGTGTAGATTCCTTGCACACTAGCAAAACACAGCACTTTCCCCAAAAGTCTGGTTTTTCCTCCATGTTTGCTTATACCTATGATTAACAGAGAGGAAAGGGGATACAGAGAAACAGAAAACAGAGAATCTGGGGTAATGGTGGCAGACTTATGCTGAAGACTACCCAACACTGGTACTTTTCAAACAATAGGGCTATGTAAGGAATTGGGCTTGATCTCATGCCTAGGATTTAACTTCTAGGCTCCAAGGAGACAGAGTGAATCAGTATGTTTACCTCTGGGAGATGAGCATATAGGTTTAAAATGTAAAGATGATGATGATGGCTTTGTTCCAGAGGATATATTCTTAGCTCTCTCTTAATTCAAATACAAAACTCACTTTGACTTCATTTGCATGAATAAGAGCATGAGAGACATTTACAATAGGATCAGTAATTTGCATCTAAGCATATGGATGCTCATATTCATAACTTATCTTTTATGCCTGATGGTTTCTTAAATAAACAGTGTTAGTATCTAGCTACTGTCTGAAATTTTTAATTTTATATTTCTTAATATGTCTAGGTATTCTGGATATACTGAAAACCCTGAAAATCTTTCAATGTCTATGTATTCCAGCACACATTAAATATTCTAGGAGTCAGAAGAAGCCCAGCTTTACAAAATATACTTTATGGTTCACTATCCTCAGCCACCACACTGTTTTTAAAACAAAGCCCAGTAAAGTGATATGCTACTGATACACACACTCAAGGAATGCACAGACGAACACTTCTGCCACTTCTGCCACAATACATCCTGAACAAGCACAGGATAGGTCCCCAAGGCTGACCACTGCTGTTCCTTCTTAGAATCTTTGCCAGCTTCCTTACTGCTCTCTGTCTTGTGCTGTAAAACTTCAACACCTCCCTTTATGTCTCTCTCATAGTGTCCATGATGTCATGATACTAAGTTCTGGTAATGCAGCTAAAATTATCATATTTTGAGTATTCATGTCATTTATTTACCAAAGTGTGTTCATACAAGCATGAAAACATATCTCCTCTTCCCACTGACTCAATTAATCTCTTCATTTCATATTATCAAATTTCTATTTCTTGCAAGTTTTGAACATAACAACGACAGTGAAAAAAACCCCAAAAAACCAAAAACCCAGCCCAAGATGTTAAAAGCTTCTGAAACATTCCTAAAAATTTACTTCAACTAGAATCGGCAGATATAGCATATTTCAGTACACTTATATAGACTTCTCACTCCCTTAAACACTTGTTGGAGCTGGGCATCTCACTGTCATCACTTCTTTTTATATTCCTTTATATTCCTTTATATTTACCATCAGAAATACCATGAATAATGCAAACAACAAGGTCATCTCACTGAAAATGCTGAGTTATTTAAAGTCTACTGCAGTAATCCTCTTCTTCCAGAAAGATTTTGTCATTATTAGTGTCAACCATAGGTCCCTTGAATATAAGACTTCATCAATGTCAATTAAACCCTATGACCTTCAGTAAAAGAGTAGAATCAAAGTTAATTCAAATGCTAACAAATATAATTCCTGTCATCATTTAAACACTAGTTTTATTTAAAATTATTTCTTCATATGATAAAAGTAATGGTCAATATCATCAGAAAATTTTCTGATGGATTACAGTATTAGATTTAAAATAACTGTAAATTATTTGTTGTCATTTTCCAGATAAACAAAGATTAACCACAGGTATCTGTCTAATTAATATCTAAATGATTATTTGAATGCATTATAGTAAAATGTTTGACAAAACTATAATTCTTTATTGCAGTTATTAATTTTCTTTTCAAAATTAAAAATATTTTATGCTTTTATGATCAGTGCTATTTAAGTCATACCAAATTTCAGGCTCTTTGTACAAGACTTTGGTATAATTTCAGACATAAAGCAGTTTTATGAAAACTGTCCTGGCTTTGGTATTTTCTTCATAGTAGCTACTATGGGGCTGTGTTTTGGATTTGTGCTGTGGAAACTGTTTATAATTCAGGGCTTTTTTAGTTCCTGCTGAGCGGGGCTTGCACAGCATCAAGGCCTTTTCTGCTCCTCACCCCACCAACACCAGGACTGCACAAGAAGTTGGAAGGGGACACAGCCAGGACAGCTGACCCCAACTGACAAAAGGGATATCCCACACCACGTGGTGTCATGCTCAGTATCTAAAGCAGGGAAAGAAGAAGGAAGGGGACGATATTCAAAGTGATAACTTCTAGGCAAGAATGGAGTCTTGAATGATAGATTTGAGATGAGGATGTTTGTCAGCCTAGACTTGGAAGAGAATTCCCATAACCAGTCAGCCTCCCGGATAATAGTTGTTATTTCACCTCTAATTTTAATACACCTGCATTTTGGTTTTGTTTATTTTTTTTCCTAAACTGTCTTTACATTTTTCTCTGTCCCTTTAAACTTGTTTAGAAACCTTTATTTCATATAAAATTTTTCCACCTGATTTGAAATTTCCAGTCTGGATTTAGCTATTCTCCAAGGAAGAGGAAGGTGATGATATTTTTGAAATGCCCAAGCTATGAAGAAAGACATAATCTGAGGAAGAAGTTGGATTCAGATATACTGATTTCTTAAAAGTTATTTCCAGAAAAAGGAGAAGGAAAAATAACTTAAGATATTTATATCTATATATCTATATCTCTATATCTATATCTATGTATCTGTATATATATCTATATCTAATCTAGTTGATATCTATATCTAATCTCTCTATATATTGATATAGATATAGATAGATAGATAAATAGATAGATAGATAGGTATAGATATATTTTAAATTCTCACTATTTCTTCTCAAGATAAGATGTAAATGCTATTTTAATCATGAAAAACTATTGTTCACTGCTATATTTTCCTTGTGCTCCTTCCTCACATACTGACATTTCAGCCTACCATCTCTCTGTTTCTGTTTCTAAATAAAACTTTACAAGACAGCTAAAAACACAGCATAGACAACAGCTGCAACTGCAACTTACACTGTAAAAACAAGGCAGCAGAAGCTAGCACATGTAAGTGCACAGATTCTTTTTGTGAAAAAATCTGAAGTGCAAATCTAATGACCAAAAGCAGGAAAAAAACCTGTGCTACGTTTATTTCCAGAAAGAGTAAAAGTAACCATTGTTAGAAGAGGCATTGAATGACTGAAGCAAGAAAGCTGCTGAAATGCACCCTGCACAGGATCTGAAAATAACACGGGTCACTATTGTGCCTGTTTACAAACAAAGCCCTGCCATTAAGTGAATGCAAGACTTTTGATCAATTAATTTGAACAATTAGGATTAATGTGCACATGCATAAACTCTGAAGCTCATGTGTAAGAAAGGTTTGCTTTGGGATTAAACATTTCCCAGACCTGTAGGAAAGAGTGCTGTGCTCTGTACAGCTATAATAGGTTCCTGAAAGCTTGGCCAACCATGGGAAAGTCGTTGTTAAATTTGTTAAAATAAAGATTTATTGACCAATAATATCTACCTCTTATCTGGCCACCTCGGGCTTCCTTTATGCTCACTTAAAAGATAGTAGTATTCCTATAGAGTAATTCATCTGAATGTAGATATCTAAAATAAAGCTGATGACTCATTCCCCAAAAATATGTATGTTGTTCTTCGTTCACAAAGGAACCCAAAGGTATCTAAGAGACAAACCTCTACGTGCTTCTATAATTCCAAATGTCTAAACTAGGTGAGATGAATGTCACCCTGTTTGTCTGGCTAGGTGAAAACTATCATGGCTCTGGCATTAGCACCTACAAAGAAGGAATAAACAATTTATGTCTAGGTTAATGGAAGGATATATTTAAAGAGGAGAGAGTTGAGTATAGATTATGTTCTGAAAAACTGTGATGAAAGTGTAAAATATGCTGGGTTTAAGATCTATTCCCATGATACAGCCTGAAAAATTAAAGGTTGGATGAGAGCAATGCTCCTTGGCTAGGAATACTATGAAGTACTTGCAAACTTATTGCCATAATCATATAGAAGCCAGATAGCAGAATCACAAGAACAGAAAAATTGAGAGAGAACTCATATGCTAGACAGACGTAAGCATGGAGTTTCATTTATTTTCTATTTTTTTCCCCTCCCTAGTCATCCCTTCCTTACATTTTTCTGGATTTTGTATTTATGTATTTCTATTTGCTTTCAGCTTAATTTAATTCACAGCAAGAAATGCTTGGGATAAGCAGCTGAATCCTAAGGTCATCCATCCCTTTGAATTGTTAGTCACTGCTGTTGTTTGAAATAACAATCTCCAATTTTTTTTTTCTAGAGCTGCCTGAAGTGTTGTGTGTCTTTAGCAGTTTGCACAGGCTAACTTGAGTGACGGCCAGCTCTCCTGTACACCCTCTTGGACAATTAAGATCCAATGAAGTGATATTTGCTTGCAAAATTACTCTGAATTGATGAGCATGTTAATTCTTACAGCCAGTTCTGAGAATCACAGAATGCTAAGGATTTGGAATGGACCTTAAGAATCATGTAGTCCCAAACACCCTGCCATGAGCAGGGACACCTCCCACCAGACCAGATTGCTCAAAGCCTTATCCAGCCTATTCACTGTGGTACACTGGTCACAACACGGACAGCAGGTATTTGCCCAAGGTATGCTCCTTGTGCAATTCTGTTGCCATGACACACAGTGAGATACAGGCAGAGACTAGCCAGCTCTTGCTCTGTCCTCTATCACATTTCTGCAAATTGCCCCTTAGACATATGTATCTGACATGTTTCTACTAAATAGATTTTGCAGTTTTGGCAGAAGTTTTTTAAAGCAGCAGCTTCAGCCAAAACTAGCCTTTCATTGGCAGCTGACTAAATGACATTAGAAGGGCAGAAGAAAGGAGGTACTACCTAAGACAGAGAAGAATTCTTCTCTTGGAAGAGTTTTTTGCTGTGCAGTACCACTTTTGAGCTCAAGAAACAAACTACAGCTAGCTGGAAAGGAAAGCACTGTCCTCCTACAATTATCCTGCAGAATTGCAAGCGGAAAAAACCCCAAATATTTTCCTGGATATTGGAGCAAGGCTCATTCCAGAGCTGAAAATAATCTGTTTTCAAAGTTTGGAGTAAGAAGACTTATAGTTGCTGTGCTTAAATATAAATATCTCTATGTATACAATGTATTGTTCTTAGAATGGGAACTGCAAGCGCTGGAGAAGTGCAGCACCAATACAGGACTTCGACAGATTGGGGTAAAAGGAGCCTAATTTCCCTCTGCTGAGGACTTCATTGTCCAGCTGAAAGGAGCTGAGACTTTAGACACTGCTGAAAAACTACTGCTCCAAGAATGGTAGTATTTCTGTACAGAAGCACAGCAAGAAGTGGTCAGTGTGCCTGACAACCAAAGTGACCCACGGGACAGTGAAAACACACCTGGCTGCATGAGAGCGTTTAAACACAGGTGACAGCCACTCATTGCTGATACATCCAGACTCATGCAGAAAGCAGCACATCGATGATGCTCCTGGCTGAAATATGTTAAACCCATATGAAACATAATAGAACAGTTTAAGCTGCATTAAACTATCAATCATTTCCACACCATTCAATTTTTGAGGCAGAAGACTTGAGAGATGAAAAACAGAGAAGTAGAAGCAATTGCTTCTAAATATTTTAATAGTTTTTATTTCTTTTAAGGACAACATGAGCTCAAGAAGAGAAAGATCTGTTACTCAAACTATAAGTTTCCATTTACAGGAGCATAAAAAAGAAAAATGAAAAAAAATCTGTAAAGACAGCAATTCTTAATACTACATTGCATAGACAAATATTGGTTGGTATTCTTGTCATAAGCATTTTATTTATTTTAGTGTTTCTACTGTTCAATAAAGGACAAAGACAATATGCCTTACAAAACATAAAAAACTTCTACATGAGCCCTTTTAGTGTGGCAGTTAAGCTACACAGACAGACATTCTATTATTCAGATTTTTTTTCTATTCCTCTCTACAGTTTCACCACAAGAATATATGCGCCTTTACTACAGGACTTGTGAGATACAGGCAGAAGATTTATCTAATCAAGCAACTGAAAATGAATTGACAGAACATTAGAAACCACCACTTTTTTGAAAAAGGAGAATTATGCTGCCACAGACATCTGTCATTTTACTCTTGGTACAAATATTTGGGGGGTTAACAGTTTTTAGTTTAAACGTATTCATATTACATTTTTAGTTTTAATTTCCTGAATGTTCTGTGGTAACGAGATTACCCTATTGCATGTTTTCTAGGCAGATATTTTGCCTGCTACCTAGCAAATCCTATTATTTCTTGCTTTTCATCCAAGACATATTACTGTGTTTATTGCCTTTGCAAGAGAATGGCAATTCAGATTCTGAAATTGATAGGTGTGTGCACAGGTAGTACTGCAGACTTTGCCCTCTGCTCTGTGTCATAGTAAGCTTACTTTTCTTATGGGATGGGAAGGAAATGGCTGTAAACATCATGGGTTTTTCCCCCTTCTTCTTTAAACTTCAAGGTTAAGATTCTCAAATAAATGTTAGACTGGAGTATGGATAGAGTGGTTAAAAACAGCATTACATTTTTACAGCACTCTTTGAGAGTGGTTTGAAAAACAGTCATATAATTCTACTGAGATCATGGAAGTTTTACTTGCAGTGAAACCATATTTTTGTTCTTGCCAAAGGACAGTCCCTTCCAGGCTATGGCTCACACAGGTTGATATCTGATTTAACCACATGGATAACTTGAGAGTGAACATTCAGTCTAGTTCAGGAATGTGTATACAATTGCATTTCTGTCAAATTAACCACTGTACATGGCATTAATTTTATGCTAGCTTCATGCCAGTTGTGAGACAACAAGTGATATCGTCTCCAGAATCAAGCTAGAATTAAGCTTCTGGACAATAACTGATTCTGCATAAAGTGTATAAGTTGAAGTAAATAATTTTTTTTCTTTTCTTTTTTTTTTTTTTTATTGGTTTCCATGCACTGTTGATCCCATAGTCAGTTTATATCAGATCACCCTTTAGCAGCCCATAAATTCAGTTTATATTATCTGTAGCAGGAATGTAACATTGTCTTTATTTAATCACAGACTCACAAGCTCACTTCTAAATGCAGTAAGAAAAGGAGAGACTGATTCCTTCTTTCCCCTGCAGAATGGTAATGCATATTAGTTTAATTACTTACCAGAGGAGCTTTGCAATAATTCCACTGGAAGGCAAATTCTAGCCTTTATCTGATAAACAATAATGAATATTGTCAAGCAAATGAGTATATTCAGAGCCTATAAAAATCTCAGCACCAGTATGAGGATGTTGTGTTCTCAGAGTTCCCGAAGCTGATTACCAGCCTTTGACAGACAAAAAACAAAAAAAAAAGGCTGCCCATATTAATTTAGTTGGCTGGAGTGCAGAAGTCTAACAACCTTGCAATGAGAGACTGCAGAAAGCAGCATAGATGACATTAGGATTTATTGATTCATCCTGAATACTTCTTCTGGAACAAAAGTCCTCTATATACATCTTCAACAGTCAGTCCAGGTATGAAAAACCAGTAAAATATTTCTGTCTTCTGCATTTCTGACATAGCATAACAGAACCTGGTGTTTGCTAGAATAGGCAGTAATTTTAATATGCTTTATATAGTAGTATCTTTATATGTGTGTATGTGTTACAGCAGATATATGGTGCACTCTGTTTGCTTGCATATCCTTGAACATACATAGGTCTCAAGATTATTACAAACATTAGGGTACTGTGGAAGTTGCTGCTTTTAATACCTTCTAAACACAAGTTAATATACAATAATGCTGCATTTTTATACTTTTTCCCTGAGAATGTCAAATCAAACTGAAAAGTCTAGGTAATAAAAGTTGTTCCTCTCTTTTTCTACACAGGAAAGATGTGACTGGATAGACTAAATGACCTGGTCTCAAACTATATTCTTTGTGCTTAAAGTGCTTCATGGCATAAGACCAGCATAGCTAATAAATGACCTGCAGTTCCAAGATAAAGATCTCAGTCATAAACTTTCTCTTTCACTGCAGTAGAACCTTCTACCATAAAGATATAGCTCACCTGTATAAGACAAGACATTCAGTGGGTAGGTGGTTCAAAACCATGAAATAGTTTCTCCTAAGAAATAGGGGCCATCATAAACTTCAATGTCTTCTGTAACTGTAAGAAACCTTTTTCTTCATTGCCTTGAACACCCTTTAGCAGCATTTCCACTGGAGGGGAAAAAAAGGCCCCAGTCAAAATATATTTCAAAATACTAAACTCATACTTCTCAAGGAAAGAAAGGTAGAAGAAGAATGCAGTGCACATGACAACCACAGACCTAATTGCTAATGGACCTCTAAAGAACTTGAATCCACTGGGGACAAAACTTGTCCTAAACCAAAGGGCAAAGTCACGACTGCAAATTTTTGGCTTCCAGATTCACTGGGGTGACTATTTCAAGATGCTTATATATTGACACAGGGATTCAGTAGGAATTAAATGTACCTCCCGAGTCCCCGAGTCCCTCCAAAGGTATCAGCTGTGGATCTACTGTATTTCCCAGAAGCTGAGCACTACACATGACCTGATTAGTGACATCTAGACTCAAAGGCACAGGGGGTCTATACTTCCACTGAACCTGAAACTCCAACCAGAGAACAACAGGAATAGTTAAAGCTAGTTTACTGCTTTATGCACGTGTGTATGTACACTGAGAGAAAGACCATATGTACTACTAGAATATGTTCTTTCAATCACCTGTAATTCTAATGGCTGACCCAGTATTCAAGAAAACTATGCTGTGTGCCATGATGTCAAAGACTAAGCATGTTTCTTGATATAACAATGAAATTGTGATTTACTCTATCTGCTGATGTTCTTTATTAGACAACCCATACCAGCTATAGTGTGAAATCAGAACATCTTTATTTTCACTATACATATGTAAACATAAAAAGCAACTATCACTGTTGCTAATGCTTTCTGTTTTCAAAAACAGTTGTGTCAGCATATCCCTGATCCTGATATTATCTATAGAACGAATCATAGACTAATTATCCTTTACTTGTAAACATATGCAACATAGTAGAAGAAACTTAAAATAAACCAAATGGCAAACAAAGGAGAATGTAATTTGCAACCCAATTATCACTGGTACTCACACTCTAAGACAGACATCTAAGTCAGACTTGGGGCTCTGCAGTAACAAAAATAAAGTTGTTAGTCCTTACCTCCAACATTATACTGATTCCAAGAAGGTGTAACCCCAAATTCAACAAGATATTTAATTTGCTACTTCACATCTATATTTCCATCCTAGTGAGATGAAAAGTTAGGAGCCAAATAAGAACTAGTCTTGCAGCATCTGATCCTTAGACACAGTCAGCAAAAAGTGGTTTTATTTTTAGCTGGTCATTACTTTCCCCTGATAAACTATAAATGCCAGTGCAGTGTCTCCTAGTCCCCTTCAGTACAAAGTCAAATGTGTTTGTTTTATCAATGCTGCTATAACTAATTTCTGACCTCACTCTTATAAGCATGTTTTATTTTACACACTGAGTAGTTCCATTGATGTGCATCAGCATTTCAAAGACAGAGACTGAGAAACAAAACTACCCTCCAGTTTATCATATTTTCTTTCTTTCCTTAAATAATTCAAGTGACATCACTCTTTAGACTAGGGGTAGTTACACTCATGTACACACATAATATCATAGCACTTTCCCAATGAGAAAGAGAAGAACAAAGATGAGGATGAAGTCCCACTGTGAATATGAATGACCATACATTTTCTTAATAGCTGATGCATTACAAGAACAATTGTACTTCACCAGGTGACACTAACACACACTGCAATTCTGAGAGTCTACTTCACTAATCAATGTCTTAGCAACACCATCACAAAGCTGCTTTTGTTTGTTTGTTTTTTTGTTTGTTCATGTTGTTTAGAGTGTGGTTTTTTTTTGTTTTTGATGGAGTTTTTAAGGGGGTTTGTTTTTCTTTAATAAATGTAATCATGTCCTTCTTAGAGTTTACATTAACTTAGGGAAAAAATAAATACATAATTTCTTTTCTAAAGAAAAATAAGCCCACATGCCAAACTGATTCAACTACCCCAAAACTTCTGTCCTCCCTCAAATAGGTTGTCTCCTCAAAAATGTACATAGCAAAATACTTTCGAATTTATTGTACACCAAGTTGAAGTCAACCATTATATGCTCAGAATCGAATTAAAATACTTTTATCTGTTTTAAACATGTTTTTTTCATTATATGGCTTATTTTATTGTGGGTCATGCCAACTTTGTTAGTGCTCTCTGTCAGCACTGACATCATCTTAACAAATATTTTTTCCTGATAGAGAAATTTATCCAGTGACAAGGAAAAAAAAAGGGTCACGCCAAAAAATAAAAAACCCACATCCATATACTCATGAATGCAATAATATGGTTTGATGTTGTGCTGGTTTTGCAATAATTCATTTTTGGTAAAGAGGGGAAAAAAATCAGCCATGCAAGTAATTATCTGTGAAGAGTGGCTAGCAGCTTCCTCTGTGCCTGGCAGAACCTATAGCTGGTTAGCTCTGAGAATTGGCACATTGGAGCTGAGATTCTTCTGCAAGCCGTGGTGAGGATTATAGTACAACAAACTGTTTCCCTGTAATTCATTAAATGCATGGGGGTGTGCAGTATTCACGCAGCCCATGTAAAAAAGGCACTCGTGCTGTGATCAGATGGCTTGATCAGAGAAAGCGAGAACTCTTGCTTTCAGAGGTAGAAGAAGAAGACCCTTTTATACTAAAACAGCTCTTCCTTAAAAACTGCACCCAATAAAGGCCCATGAAAAGCAGTTGTGAGAAGACTGCAAGCCATGGGAGGAACTTCACATTGCAAGCAGGCTGTGGGTGGACTGCTAGCTGTGAAAATTGAAACCATGTTGAAAAAGTTCACAGAGAACTGTTTCCCACAGAAAGACCCTGTGGCACAGCAAAAGAAACTCCTATCCTTCAGCGAACTGAAGAAAAATCTTAAGTAGCAAACACTAAAAATCCCATATTTTGTCTCCCTGAGCTGTCAGTGGGAAGGAAATAAGGGCTGGGGAGGTGGGTGGGGAGGTGGTGGAAAGGTGTTCTAAAGGCTCATTTTAGTTCTCATTATCTTCTTTTAATTCTGTTAATAATTTTTTTCCTTTATACCTTTTAAAGTTTTGAACCTGTTTTGCCCTTAAAATGTTTTCTCCTAATCTCACCTCTCCCCATGAGTATCCTATCCCCATTCTCTGCTCAACTATAGCCAAAAAGGAATGAATAAATGATTTTCATAAGTGCATGGCATTTACCCATCACAGATATCCATAGCACTGAATTCTTTATTGTGTTCTTGTCAAAGAGAGGCCATTTGTCCATTCATAGAGATGTTGCAAGATTAACAATGCAGTGTCTTTTCCTGTATTTATCTGATGCATCCCCTTGTTCTTACCCCAGCTAATTGCTAGTGCCTTTCAGGGTGGTATATCACTGCTACTCCTGAAAGCTTTTTTACTTTTTAACACAATTTTTTTTTTTTTTACATGAAGCCAAATACAGGATTGTTTATCAAGGCAAAGGTATTCCAGTCTTGTAAGGAGTAGAAAATTGGACTTTATGATCCCTTCCAAACTGAGATAATCTGTGATTCTATGATCTGTGCAAGTCTCTGAATCATTACTTGCTGATACAGTAAAATTATGGCAGGTTATGTGTAAACTTGAGTCAGAGAATATTTTTTTCTATTGTTTTAAACACCTTTTACTGAATTACCAACACAATCTTTTTTTTTTTTTTTCTATTATGTTTAACCAAGTTTACAGTTTTAAAGTGTCTCTAAATGCTTAAAAATTAATTCAAAATAAGAGAACTATTAGTATTTGCAATGCTAATTGATACAGTTAGCATTTTTTTTTCCCTGGGCCCTATCTCTCCCTGCATGGCTGTTCTTCTCATGTCCCAGGCCCGGTATTACGTAAAAATATAAATTTCATTTAAAAAATAGAGTCAGGTTTCTAACAGTTATGTTCAGGAAAGCAAAAAAAATTGAAAATATACTTGCACAGTTATTCTATAAAACAGATTTTTTAAAAAGGTAACAAAGAACATTATGCTTGACACTAGTGTGTTTGGTTGTTGGTTTGCTTTTTTTTGGGGGGGGTTGGGGGGAGAACAGTGTGTGTGGGGAGTTTGAGCTTCTGAGAGACTTAATATCTCCAGTTAGGAAACTATGACTACTCTGAAGACACAGATTCTATCTTGCCTTATTGCAACATATACTTTAAATAATTTTTCCCAGTTTTGTTTTCAGTCCTCATGTTTCTCATAGTTGCAAATGATTCAGCTTTATCCTTCTAAATTCAGACTATTTTCAATCTTACACAACGCTCTCATTTTTTTGATTGTTTTTCCAATCAGCGAAGTTGTTTGGAAAAATATCTTCCCCTGCCTTTGTGACACATAAAATGATGGAACATTTCTGTACCTTACCTTGATTCAGTCACCTAAAACATTAATAAGAGCAAAATAAATTAATTTCTGTCATTGCCTGTTTATTTTTCCCCAAAAAACACAAGGGATTGAGTGCATCTTGACTGTTACTTTTGCTGTATAATATGATTACTTTCATGTATCTAGACTGATTTGGATGTAAATACTTGTTTCTAATATAGAGTGGAAAAAACAGTAAAACATGCCTAGTACATTTCAAAGGAATATTTTTATGATGAATTTTAGAGCAAAACCCGTACTTCACTAGATCTTTACAACATATTTGTTTAAAATGTCCTTGCTGGATTCATACTAAGTTCATGCAAGCTTTTATATAGCTAAAAAATTATTTTTCATTAATGTAAAGTTGAGATTTGCATTTACATGAAGATATAATTTCATGTTTTAATTTCCCATTAAGAAATACCTAAAATTGGTTCGGTATTTTCATTTAAATTCAGATTCTGATTTTTCTATTTCTTAACGAAAAGAAAAATCATAACTAGTTCTGATGTGTCACTGGTATGTAGCACATGAAATTAAAAAAGCTTTGCATTAAATTTCCATAAAATAAAAAAGAAGTCAGTCAAGGACCTAGACCTGCAAATATCACCAGAGTTTGAAGGATTAAATCCCTATCTTGGTTTGCTGTTTGAGCTCAAAATTTAATAGAAACTTTCAGAATTTAAAAATGTGCTCAGTGAAGTATATAAGGTGTATAATTAAAAAGGAGATATTTGTGAATTGCAGGACCCAAAGTTCTGTCACTGGCCTAATTTTTTTGGTTTTTTTCAATAAAATCTGATGTTAATTTGTTGAGTGTATCTTTGACTATCCAAAGGTCAGTTTAGCATCAGTAACTGACCATGTACAATGTAACTTGCTTTCAGAAAGTCAAATTAAGGCTTGGGATGGCTGACCAGTTTACCTTGTGCAGTTTTCCCTCCAAGGGCATGCTACAAATATGGGGTTTTTTGCTAACTCTTCAGTTTCTGAGTTCCCACAGTAGACACCAGAGCATTTTATAGTAAATAAACATATGCTCTGGTTTACCTTAAATTCAGGCTTGCAAAGGACAGCAGTGCTGTTTCAAGCCAGTTTGAACAACGTTCAGCCAGGACTGACAAAGGCAAAAATACCAGACCCATCAATCCCCATCTGATATTGAGAGACTGCATTGTCTAATTTCAGTGATCTCTACTTCCATAACTATTCTCCTCCTACCTCTTCTTTATCTGTGTTGTGGTTTAGCCTTACCATGCAGCTGCTTAATTGCTCCTCTCCTCCATTTTGATGGCATGGGGAGGTGACTCAGAAAAAAGGTAAAAACTCGTGGGTTGACAGATGGACATTTTCATAATTGGAAAAAATATAATATAATTATTATTGTAATGAAAAGGAGAAAGAGGGAAGACTAAACCCCAAGAAAATTGAGTCATGTACAATGCAATTACTGACCACCTACTGATGGATGTCCAGCCTGTCCCTTAGCAGGGATTGATGGCTCCCAGCCAGTTTACCCCCAGTTTTTATTCTGAATGTGGTGTTCTGGGGTATGGAATGTACCTTTGGCCAGTTTGGGTCAGCTGTCCTGTCTAGGCTCCCCCCAGACTGCTGAAAACTCCTTGACTTAGGGTAAACACTGCTCAGCAACCACTAAACCATCAGTGTGTTGTTAATGCTATTCTTGTACTAAATCCATACCACAGAACTGCACCAACTACTGGGAAGGACATGACTCTATCCTACCTAAATCCAGGAGAATGTCAAATTTTTGGTGAGCCTCATCTGGCAGTTCGGTTTTGGCGTAGGGCTCAGAAAAGTCAGGTTTCAGATTCACAATTAATTTGATAGACTTTATAATCGGTTTTAGGTTACATTTTGAAAATTATATAACATTGAGTAACATAAAAATACTGTCACAAACAGTGCAATAGTATCAGCAACAGATATTTCCGAAGCATTCTGTAACCTGTGCATGCAGATCTCTGATGCCACCATTAACACTGATGTCAACACAAGTGTTTAATTATGGACTACTAAAGGTTTTCTACCACTTCTTTCCAAACCCCTCTCCAAAGAACCTCACCCTCAGTTGCACACAGCTTAATCTTTCTCTTTACCAGCATATTATTCTTTCCATCATTCTATTCCTCTTGCCTTTATTTCCAAATAAAACCCAAACAAACAAACAAAAACAAAACCAACAAAATAAACCAAAAACCCCAAAATCTGCACAAACAACCAAAACAAGCCACTTGGTATGAAGAACCACAATTTTTTGTCGTTTACATATTCTCTCTTCCAAGGTATCTTAAAATGTAAGCATGTTCTAACTGACTTTGTCGACTGTTTTCTTCTTTTTTTTTAAAGTGAATGGAAGTAATGTGCTATTTATTGCTATTACTCTAGTCATTCAACTTATGTTGACTTCTTAATTGTTCTTGAAAGCTTATTTTATTGCTCAGGGATACGCCGTCTAAAATAGGAGCAGGTGACAAGTATCTTTTGATGCAGTATGTTGAAATGTAATGCTAGTTTATGTAGACTTCTTCTTGCTCAATTATAGGAATAAAAGTAAATTATATTTACCTTACTTGCAGAGTTTAAGATTACACTAAACATGACTCAGTTTTCAGTGTTCTAAAGATGGCTTTCTGATAGCTTAAACTTTTATTTAACTTAAATTTGAATTTTATTTTTGCGTCTCTGAAAACTCATCATATCGTATTTATAGTCACTTTCGTACTGTGAACAGCAGTCGAGGTCAATCATAATATTACATTAAAGCATGATGTCAAGTAGCTGAGTTTCTTTTAAGCTGGCTGTGTTATCTTTGAAAGAGGCACAGAACACAGAGTTCATAGAACTATAAAGAATCGAGTTGGACATACTCAATGCAAAATGTAAAAATACACATTCACATGCAAAGTGTATTTCTCACAGAAAAATCCTTTAGGACAACTGAAATTGAATGATTTCATATATTAAACATACTTTTATTATGACTTAATCAGAGCAATTTGATTTCATAGTTACTGAAGCAGAGCTCTTTGCAAAACTGCAACTAGTATTCAATTATTTTTTGTCCCTCTGCATAACATTTTTCCATTTTCATCAAGATTTTGACACAGGTCACTTAAAAACAATTGCAGAAAAAGTTTTTGAGAATCATTTTACAGACATTCATAAGCTCATTTCCAACCTTTCCATTATTTTTCTATATTTTAAATTGGTTTAAAGTCAAATGTGTTTATGCATTTTATTGAGTCAAGAGTTCAGTGGGAGTTGCTTGGGAAATAGAGGCACACTGAGAGCAAAGAATTATTCATTGTGATACTTGTAGCTAGGAATATTAATAATGGTGTTTTTTGGGGTTTTTTTGTTTGTTTTTTTTTGGGGGGGGTTTTTTGTTTGTTTGGATTTTTTGTTCATTTTTGGTTTTTTTGCTGCTTTTTTTTTTTTTTTTTTTTTTTTAAGGAGGAAAATTAAAGAACTGAGCAGTTTACTGCACAGCAAATTAAGGTGCCATAGTAAATTTTGGAGGTATACCCCCAGAGCTGTTGCCACACCTATAGAAATAGTATGTAACAAATCAAAACAACATTTCACCTCCAAGTCGTTGCAAATTTCAACTTGGAGTTAATTATTGCAATGTATCTATAAACACTTTATAAATATATGTTTATTATTGACTACTCAAAGCATGATAATGTCTAGAATGGCAAACTAGGAACACAGTTTCCCTGGACATCCTACCAAAACCAGAACAAAGGACAGCCAATGCCACAAACAACTCACTATTTAATAAAACTTCTGAGGCTGCTGGCAGCTCCTGAGCTACAATATCACCAGTACTCTGCTCTAGGAAAATGGAAAACAATTTCTTGCCCCAGATACATTTTAAATATATTTTTTTCAGATCATGATATTAGTCAGAAACTACAGAAAACCCTAGTGTCTAATTTGTTTCCAATAACTGAGTGGTTTATGACAACCAAAGGCAGCTTTTGAAAGTAAGGAAGAGAAAAAGTGTTTACAGAATCACTGCACGTCACAGTCTCTTGAAAATGAAGTGCATTACAGCAGACATAAAAGAGCATGCTGTAGTAAGACAAGCTGTAATGAGTTCAGTGTGTTAGTATGCAAGTTATGAAAGATTTCTCGTCTTTAATACAACATTTTTCATTATCATTAGTCCTTGAGGTGCATGCCAACCTTTTGCTGGTGAATATAAATGATGGAAAGCCTCTAGGAAAGAAGGAATCACAGCTTTTTCCTTCTTGTTTTGAATTGTTGCGCTACACAGTTTTGTACACATATCAAAGGCAGAGATATGCAGGTTCCTGATATCACAAGCTGCAATCCTTAAGAATTTTTGTCTCAAAATGAAAGTAATGCAAAATCAAATCTATTTCCAGAGGAGTTATAGTAACATCTTCATAAATATATGGATTTAAGAAAGAAATATCTATGTAATTAAAGACCATGGTTTAAGGGTTAATGCAAAGAAAAGTACTCATTGCAGATCTTATAAATCAAGAGGAAAATCAGAAAAGCAGGTTCTATTTTTCTCAGAAGCAGACATTTCAGTTAATATGTTCAACAGAAAATAATGTTAGCAACAGAAAAGAAGAAATGTGACAGTGCATTTCTAAATCACCAGTGGCTCTGTGCTGTTTGTCAACATTGTTCTGCATTTTTGAAAATGTAGCTCATAAGGCTAAAACTATGGCCTTAAAAAACTTCACTGTGTCCAAGCATGGACCTAGCAGCCAAGCATCCAATTCCATTTACAAATATGCAACTGCTGTGGAAGGGTGGTTTTGTGACAAATAAACTCTTCCTTTAAGCAAGTGATTAAGTTATCCTCAGTCTTCCTAACTCAGAATTTTCCCTACACACACTGGAGTGATATTGCATCTGGGAAACATTTTTTTTTTCCTATAAGCTTCAAATTATGTTGGAATAAAAAAATGAGACTAAAACACCATCCCCCCAAAACAAAACAAAACAAAACAAAACAAAACAAAACAAAACAAAACAAAAAAAAAAGGCAAAAAAACCCCAACTTTGACTGAAAAATTAGTTATGGAATATGGAATTCTACAGAAAAAGAATACGAAAAAAATGCCCTTCATTTTTGTACAATTATTCTGAAGGAGAAAAGTCTAACATCTTATGAGTGAATTATATGTAATTTTTATTAATTATTTGCAAGAAAATTTTAGTAGATATAATGCAAAAGATTGAAACTATGTCTATTATCTTTTTTGTTTTATTTTGAGAGAAGGACAAGAATAAGCTAGCAACTTGCTAAAAATTACACCACAATTTAGAAAAAATATCTCTAATCTTGAAGCTGTGAAAAGGTCATTTAGGAATCAAAACCAAATTTGACTGCTAGATAACATATCACTGTAAGCAGCATAAGCCATTAATTTTAACAATGGACTCCCATGACAAATTCCATTAAATTCTCCTAAAGAACTGGAATCTTATTATTATATTATATTATACTTTATCTACCTAAGCAATATTTTCCTACAATCTTTATGATTGTCTCGCTAATTTGTATCTGTCAATGGTAATATTAATACTTTTTTTATAACAAATCTGCAGAATTTCCGTGTTTTTGTCTTTAAATGCCTCTCTAAAGCATTTAAATCAGCAAAGATTTTTTTGTAAACTCAGTTCTATGGGCATAAACAGTCCCATTAAGGATAACAGGCTTGGTTGAAAGTAATCCTGCCCTTGATTGTATCTATACAATTTTCTGTAATGTGAAATACACTCCCCCAATCTAACCACCTCCAAGAAAATTATTAGATATGAGTTAACTCTTTTTGTCTGCATTTTTTATGGTTTTTTTTCCTCCTAAAAATCTTTCCACACCTTGTTCTATTCCTAAATTCATAGTAAAGAAAATGGCAAAGCAATGATTAAATAGCCACTTTATTCCCTTTTACTTGCATATTAAATCTTCATATATTCCCTTCTCGGAATGACTTTTATCTAGTCCCAGAATACTGAAGCCTTGGGTGCTATCATGGAAAGACAAATTGTTTTCCTTGTTTGTAATTTTTTTTTTTTTGCAATTTAAAATGCCAGTTAATCTTTTCATTGAGATGCTGAAATCAGGATATTTGAACAGTCACAAGTTCTTATTACAGTAAGAACATTCCCAGAAGAGTGAAATTTACTTAATTGTCCCAGGCTTGAAATCCCTGAGCTGCCGCAGTTTGTTGCTGGCTAAAGGAGTCTTCTCAAAGTAGCACATTTGATTGGCCCTTTTCTTGCACATTTTCCACACTTTTTTTTTTTTTTTTTTTTTTTTTTTTTTTTTTTTTTTTGGACACTGTCAAGGGAAGGATTCTGGGCTAGGTGAATATTTGGTTTTGACCAGTTTGGAGGTTCTTGCATTATACAGATGTCACACAGCATCTTACCATGTCTATGGAATGGACAGAGCTTCCAAAATGTTGGTAACTGACCTACCTGCTGGCCTGATGGAAAAGTTGCTATTTCTCTGCTGTAGCCAGGAAATACCCTGTGTTTTATGAAATTGTGCAGTACTTTGTCAAGCGGATTCCCACTGATGCCAGTCCTGACTCTATTAAGATGTCTGCCTACAGCACCACAGATCAGCCCATAATAAAACAGTAGGGGTGTGATCAGGAATCAGCAGTCAGAGTTCAGATGAAAGGGGCACTTTGCATTTACTTTGACACTGGCAGGCGAGTAATAATTACATGTGGATAACAATGACAAGGTTTTCTTTGCAAGACTGCTTAACTTTTCACTCAAACAGTCACAGAGCTTTTGATCTCATGACATCAGCCAAGGCTTAAGGAAGAAGAGGACAATAAAAACCCACAGAGGTAACAACAGGAAGTAAAGATATAGAAAATTTAGGCTGGGTACTCAGCAGGATTACAGACAATGAAATCTCAAGAAGAAATTGACCTGCTGGCCTCTTACAGTGAATATTAAGCAAGATAAAAGATAAGCAAATAGCAAAGAGGGGGCTCCTTAACAAGAAGTGATCTAGATAGAGCTTTGATAGATAGAGCTTTGTTGATAGAGCTTTACCATCTTATGTTTTTCTAAACAGATAATCTGATTACAGTTGGAAGATACCACAATATGTGTTTTCTTTCTTTCAAATGCAGAAACCCTTTAATACATGCAGACATATATGTGCACACACTGTATTTACAGGCCTGATTTTTTGTTCCTGTTATCATTTTAGAAAAAGAGATTTCTTTTTCCTTTACCTCTAACTCTTCAGATAGAAGCTTAGCAGCTAATCATCCATTTGCCCTAATCTATGCACATTTGAAAGGAAACTTTATAACATACTCAGTGTTGTAAGAGAACTTTACTTGCCAAGCTACAAACAAAAGGTATTCTTTATTGAAAGGGATCCAGGTGAATTCCACTTGTCAGTTTTTGACTGCTTCTGAAGTATAAACAGCACACTTGCCAATAAATATGCTAGATTGAACGCCAAAGAGAACCCTTTATAAAAATACCCCACTCCAGCAAAGAGAGAAACGAAAAGGAGAGAGCCATCTGCACGCTTCCTCAGCTGACCATACCTACACTGAAGTCCCAGTTCACTACCAGCAGCCTAGGAAGGGACTTATTTTGATGTGGTGGCAGTATACTGGAAAAGCATTAATGGCTAGAATGAAGCAGGTCCCTCACTAATGATGTCCAATGTGTCAAAATGGATGAGTGAGTTCAGCACAACCTTTTCAGGATAATTCTTCCACTGAAAAACCCCTTTATTCAGAAGAACATCTGGGTACTGTAGAAAATGCTGCCCACTGTGGTGTCTCCCGGAGCTGAGACAGTCATAAACCTTAACCCAAGGAACTAAGTTCTTTACCAGAGGTAAAAAAACGGGGTTTTTTTCTGTGCAGAGTTAGCTGAGCATTTCTGAGAATAAATACTTGTTTGTTCCTCTGAGTACATACCCGTACTCAAGCAGTAATCAAGACTGACTGATAATTAGGACTGCACCAAACTTTGTATCTGAATTATTTTATCTATTCCTCCTCCCAACAAACAACCTACAAGGGCTCATTTACAAGGTAATTGTTTGGAGTGAGAAAGAAAGATGACTATGAACAAGAAGAGAAAACAGAAAACAAGAGTAAATGTAATTTGTGGAGTTAATTTTAGAAAACTTGGCATGGAGTGGACATTTGAAATGAGTATGTCTGAAACACTGAGCAGATGTGGGAGGAGACTTAGACACCAAAAGATTGTGATACACAAAAAAGCTAAAAATATGATGGCTGTAGTAAAGTCAGTTCTGCTGTGAACTACCTGATCATCTCTAACAGATATAATCTCTTTTCTTCCAAGAAATTGAAATTCTCTATATTTGAAATCCAACTTTATGTAGATGAATGGATAAGATTAACAAAGCAAAGCTGTCTATTTCAGCATGAGTTAAAACTGTCCACCTCAGTAAAAGTTTACACCAAAACTTTGCCTTTAGATTTTACAAATATAGTGTTTGACTCCCTGCTAATTCCTAAGATTGTAAAAGCTATCAGCTTATTTAAACCTGTATGGAAATAACAGCAGAGAAAATAATACACATGTAGGGTGTCATCTTTCTATTATAACTGGTACTGGTGCACAGTAAATCACCACAGCCCAAGCCCCTTCCAAAAGCCCACAAAAGACTATTTCAGGGCATCATGAGTACTATTAGAATAAATGTTCTGAGAGAACCCTGCTGGTCTGACATGGGTGTAGACCTTGTTATTAAACATTCTGTGTCATTAAAACCAGAATCCAACCATACAGAAAGACTATTCTGCACCCCTTATCAATTTTGCTTCTTTCTTCTTTCCTGTGTCTCAACGGTGCATGCAATTTCCTTTCTTGTTATTGGTATGCAAAATCACCTGCTCCCAAAATAGCTCTCCTGAAAGACTGTTATTATATTTGAAATGCAAGGTATGTACACCCACTTGTCAGCTGCATGAACTAGCTGTGGCAATTATAAATTCCTCTGAAGGGCAACAAACATTTACCATAAATGGAGACTAAATTAATTCAGGCATTTGCAAGATGCAGTCTTGGTTAACCTACCAGAAAAATTCATTTTTCTCGTATATACCATAAGCTTGTCATCTTCATTTTTAGAGATGCTTCAGAAACCTTCAAATATGAACTCTTCTGGCAAACACCATCTGTCATTCTCTCCAGTGAGGGTCCACATGTTCTTTTTTCAATTTTTCTTTAATGTCAGTCATCCCTCAAATGTCATCCATCATATGACCAAAAAGAGGGTTTGGGACCTCCAAGAGGAGACAAGATAATGTCAACACACCCACTTGTAAGATTTTCACAACTCAATCCTTGGACAGCCTTATGTACATCCCAAATGAAGAGAATAAATGTTAGAGCTTAAACTTCTGTCACGTGTACATTCTGCTGCTTATATGAGGAGAAGGAGGGACCAAGGTACTTAAAGGAGCACCTGAAAAGTGTCTCATAACACAAATATGAGTGACACTACACTAGTTTTTAGATAGTTGTCACAATTCAGGGGTAATAGGTTAAATAAAAAGTGAAAGTTGAAAGAGAGAAGTCCTAACTAAGTAATTGTTGTCCAGATGTAGAAAGAATTCATCCTCTATTAATATCATAAAGGGGTCTGTCCATTTGAGCTACTGAAATGCTGCTCTACTGAAGTGCCTTCAGTGTCCACTATTTTGGAAGGACTTCAGGATGGCCAACATCATACAAAGATTAAAAAACCTTATTAACACACTGTGGGCAAAGAATCCCATGGGTTGTGAGTAGGTGCAGAAAAAAGAATTATATTGAGCTGATTAGAGTGGATGTGTTAATTGTTCCAAGGAGAAATCCTGCCCTGTTGTAATTTATCCTGCTGTAAACTGTGGCCACCAACATCCACTGCCATGTCAGTGTGTGAATTCAGCTCTAGGAAGAAGCTTGTGTGATACTGTGAACCATGCTCTCAGGCAGGCATCAAATGAACACTTCTGTTTTCCCCTCCTCCCAGGGGATAGGCCTGTATTGAAAGAGCCAAGTAAGATGACATATCAAATAAACATGTATGTACCTAGATGAAGAGCAGGAATCCATTGCTGTGCATTTAACATGAGTGATAATGGAAGGGAACAGATATCCAGAGGAAAAAATTCACAGTTGTGGAAAACATGTAATAATTTTTTTTTCTTTGTGCTTCAATTTGAATGGAGAAGCAGAGTGGCCCTGCTTTAGAGCTGTAAAAACTCTGGCAGAGAGCTGTGGTCTTGCAAAGTACCCTTGAATATTTTCTTAAATACCACATCAGATATTCTAAGTAATAACTGGCAACAGACTGGAAATACTCACAAATACCTTGGCCTCATAACAGTTTTGATAAAAGATCACCATATTCATTATTAAAAAACACTGAAAAGCAAGAACAAAAACCAACCAACAAGACAAAACAAATTAAAAATCCTGCAATCCTGCCTTACTCATATGGTATTTACCAAAGTCTGTAGCAAAAGACAGAAATAATCTTGAATCTTACTACTTGCTCTGCAGTTTCTAAGCTTATGAATGGCTTGGAGATATCCAAATAAGAGTGCAGAGAGAAGTCCCACTTCCTCATGGTATTAGCAGAAATACTGTCACATAACCTGAGGGGCACTGAATGCCAAAGTGCTACTACATTCTTCACAACTCTCATCTATGCTTCTGAACGCGAACTGCAACAATCAAATGCTGAGACCCTGAACAGAATTGGACAAAAAGAAAGTTCATGAGAAATTAATTAGGGCAACAGTTTTTGTCTAAGACTAGCAAAAAGACTGCCCATATTCTTGCTGTTATAGACTAAGGTTCATGCCTGGAAACTAAAGCAAGGCTGTGGAACTGGTGAGTATACTGGTTGGTTGAAAATATTATTGTGATGAATAAGTACAAACATTTAAATTGTCAAACTGCTTAATATTATGTTAAACAGAAAGTTATCAATCTTTCCACCTCTTAGGGCATCAAGCAAGAAATACTTGTATGTCATAGGTATGCACAGTTAGTCTGTGAAATAACATAGCTCCTTATCTGAGTGATGGATACAAACTGCTCTGCCAGAGCTTCTAATTACTTCATGTTCGCAACAGGCATGCATAAAACATCTAACACCTACTTTAAACTTTAAAAACATTTACTACAGATGCAAAGCTCATGCATTTCTTAAACCATCTAGAAAACATATCTTATCAGTACTTTGATATGCAACAGTTAGAAAAAATAGGCTCTCATGCTAATCAAAATTTCCTAATTTTCATATTTGGGTGATCATCCTAATCACACATTAAAAGCATAATTCTTTCAGTGAAGTTTTCCTAATATCTAACCCAAACCTGGTGCAACTTGAGGCTGTTTCCTCTTGTACTATCACTTGTTACTTGGAAGAGTAACACCTTACTACAGCCTCCTTCCAGGTGATGGTAGAGATCAATAAGGTCTCCATGAGCCCCAAACACCCTCAGCTCCCAAGGCTGATCCTCACAGGACTTGTGCTCCAGGCCCTTCACCAACTCTGTCCCCCTTCCCTGAACACACTCCAGCACTCAGTATCTTTCTTGTAACAAGGGGGCTAAAACTGAACACAGGATTTTATGTGTGGCCTCACCAGTGCTCTGCAGGGGACTATCATTGCCCTGCTCCTGCTGGCCACACTATTTTTGATCCAGGCCAGGATGCCACTGACCTTCTTGGCCAGCTGGCACACACACTGGCTCATGTTCAGCTGCTGTCAACCAGCACCCCCAGGTCCTTTTCTGCCAGGCAGCTTTGCAGCCACTCTGCCCCAGCCTGTGGCACTGCCTGGGGTTGTTGTGACCAAAGTGCAGGAGGTTTCTTGTTGAATCTCAAACAGTCAGCCTTAACCCATCGATGCAGCCTGTGCAGTTCCCTCTGCAGAGCTTCCTAACCCCCAAGCAGATAAACAGTCATCTGCAAACTGACTGAGGGTTTACTCAATCCCCTCATCACATGTGAAGAAACAGAAACCTCCTTAATACTGAGCCCTGGGGAACACCAGTGATGTGTGCTGTTATGTTCGGCCACTAACTGGAAGTAAATCCATCCACCACCACTGTCTTGGCCTGGCCGCCCAGACATTTCTTAATCTAGTGAACAGTACAAGTATTTTGGCAAAATGTTCCTTCACTGAATATTATGCTTTGCCCTTTCTAGATGTGAAATGAGAGAAGGTCACTTATTTATTTCACTACCAGCAAGAAAGTTCACAGTAGCTACAAACTTAGTTATACTTTATAATACAGCACTAACAATTACAATTTTCACATTACTTCCTAAGAACTTCAATAGATTTCTTGACCAAACAGGATTTTTTTTTTGGTTTTTTTGTGGGTTTTTTTGTGGTTTTTTTTTTTTTTTTTGTTGGGGTGTTTTTTTTTTTTGTTTGTTGTTTTTTTTTTTTGGTTTTTTTTGTTTCTTGGATATTTTTTTAATCCTATGCAATCACTGCTTAAACTAAGCCTGTGATGTAACTATGACCTTGGGAGTATGATTTTGTTCTAGTGAATACTCCTATATATATATTCAAACACCTGCATTACTTAGGAAATAATCTCTTTGCACAATTTTGCACAAGCATTGCATACCAAATAAATATAAGCTTTCCACTGATTTTGATGGAGAGTGGTCCAGTGGCACTGGATAAAATTTCGTTTTACTTGAAGTAATTATCCTTACCTTAGTACATGATTTCTGCACAAAAGAGACAAGAGAACTTATTCTAAACCTATGCTGCGTCCAATATAATTTTATTTCATGTGTCTTCAAAGACACTTTACTTTCAGTAATAGATTTCTAAAGTAAAAAAAAAGATTAAAATATTAGATGCATGATCTTTTGAAAAGATTATTTAATACATCTCTCAAGTATACCCATTCTGCACTAGACACACATTGCTGAACTTACAGGTATTTTGTATGCCTGTGGCAGGTTGTAACAACTTTCCTGTGTGCACCTCCAAGGCAGTCACTACTGGTTGCCCTCTGCTGTTAAGGATGAGCTCAGAGTATCTGACCAGCTCCCACCATGGCATAAGTGTGGGGTCGCTGTGCTGCAGCTGGGCTGCCGTGGAGGACTTAAAGTTCAGAGATTACTGCCTGCAGTGCATATCAAACACATCAGGTGAGCGCTACGCAGCCCTTTCTTATCACGTCTTCTGATGTGCCAGACATGTACTGCCATCACATGTCCTGACGTGGATTCTCACCTGTCTGGGAGTACAACGTTTCAGATGTCTGGTAGCTACAAGGGTCAGAAAGGCAGCAACCGAATAAAAAATAATGTAAATATAACTCAGTTGAAACTGCTACTAGAATTTGTAAGTTTAACAGTTCCTCTGTGTCTATAATACGTCACTTCTGTCTTTGTGTTTCTGTTACACTGCAAGAGAAACTTTATGGAAAATGTTTAGGGTTGGGCGTTTTTTAAAGTTGTTATTATTATTATTATTATTATTTTTTATTTTTTTTTTTTTTTTTTATAAATATTAAAAAGAACCCCAAACCCAGACTGAAGCAATTGCTCCTCAAATCTGCCTGCAAAGTATGGTGCGTTTGTTAGCTACAAAACTAGAGAGGTAGACAATACTATTAAACCAAATTTAAAAGATAATAACTCAGCCTCCAAGAATCAAGCAAAATAATAGAACTTCTTTTTAAATAAGCCTGATCTCTTTCAACTTGTGTAGCCTGTCTGCTATGCACTGATTTGCAGTAATCTGCATTCAGATCTGGATCAGGTTTACGTTCAGTTGCTATGGCTCCCTGCTTTAAGCTCTCCTTACATATTCACCTCTCCCTCCCGTAATCTTTTATGACAGATTTATTGTTAAAGAAACTAAATTTTGGGTTTCTGAAGGCTGAAGAACAAGCAATACTTTCCTTGCTCCTTATTTAAAGTCAGGCAGGGCTGTATGCAGAGAGGACAAAGAAGGTCACACACCATGAGACCATTTGGCAACCCTGGGCAGGCACCCTACAGAGCATGCCCTAGGAGTACATACTGTCCCAACTTGGCTGTGCCTTCACTGAGGTGCAAGATGCATCACCTTTGGACCCCTAGATAAACCAATCTTATGGTTAAACATAACAACACCATGACTCCCACCTGAGGACCAATGCACTCGCACTGCTGTCTGCCCTTGCCTGGAATTTTCACTTGATGACATGGGTTTCTGACTATCTTGAAATAGTCAGATCTAGGTGAAGCAGTGAGGTCAACTAGCTTAAAGTATATTGGAGTTTACCAATATTACGGAACGGAACTGTCACACCGCAACAAAAATATATATTAACAAAACTGTCCGTTGCTACCGTTATGGAATGCACATACTTAGTTAAAAAAAGCACTCAGAAAACTTCATCCTTTTTATAAAATGTCAAACATTATCCACCAAGATTTCATCTCTGTTGTGGAAATATGTTTGTTGGTAGAACACCCATAAAAGAAATGGGAAGAGATTTTGCACATGTTTCTCCATCCCATTACCTCCTTCTTATAACCACAGAAATCCAAGGATAAAATAATTTTAAAGTACCATGATACCACAATACCAACACTGTAACAATGGAGTGATGCTGCAGACAGCACTTACTATGTTGTAGTACACACTCTACATACCTTTGGCAAGATTTGTGATAGAATTGTAGTAGTAGGATTTTGGGTTTTTTCCTATTCTACTGACAGTGAAAGAATAAATAACAAATTTAATCTACTCTTCCCCTGGTAAATTTAACCTACTCCTTTAGCCTTTTGACTCTAGTGTTCTTACGCATCTACCAGAGATGCACCATATTTGTGAGGGTAAGCCTTTTGGACCTTTCCTCTATTGCTAAGAAAGCAAATAAAATGTCAGAAAAAGGAATTAAAGTGACTATGAATGTGCATATTTATCCTATCTATGGTCCCTAAAAAAACTTTCTCCACACATACAATTTCTTCCTCCACCAGATGAGCATTTCACATATTTTTCTCATACTGTGTACAAAAGATCTCTCACAACTTTGAATATTATCAACCTGATCTATTGTATTAACAGTCACTCAATAAGAATAATTGATTTTAACTAAATATATTTCAAAAATATTTACAAACTATACTTATATGCACAGAACAAAGAAGAACAAAATATCCTATCCAGATCATCTCTGCAATGAACTATGAGATTTCCGTATGCTCCCAGTCCTCTTGGAACAGCTTTATTTGTAATTTCTGGCAATTATTTCAATATAGCACCTGCTGGTACTTCAGAGTAAAGAGAATTTGTTCTGTAGAAATATCAACATAAACTGAGATGCAGTCTGATTTCTGCAGTTCAGTGTATTACAGTGCTAAATGCATGACATATGAAAAAAATAGGCTTAACTTAATGGATAATCGACACACAAATCAGAATTACCCACGGCTAGTAAGCACCACAAAGTTGGCCAGAATTATATCCAGTAAGTAAGAAAATTAAATGATACTCATTATTTTTATACAGATATGAATATATCTTGAATTCTTAATAAAATCCCACATACATTCAAGAATCAGCATTTCCTTCTTGGCATTACCCAATGTACAGTGTTTGACACCTTAATTTCTGATGTTGCTTCATTACCCTCAAGGCAGCAGTAATATCTTTTGTTTTCCATATCTTTCATATTAATTAGGGAGAACCTTTCATATTAATAATAGAGAACCTTATCACTAAGAGTTTAAAGATGACCCTTTGAAAGAGATTGTGATATTTCTTGTGTTGACTATAATTTAGCCAATAGCCCTTTTCTGACACAGCTGTTTAGATCAGCAGCACTGAGATCAGCATAGCCATGGAAAAAGTTATATGCTGGAGCCTTCCTTTGCATCTCAAATCACAACCTTTTGCCAGCAGTTTAGAATACAGATCTGTATTTGACACCAGCTTTTTCAGCTGTATCACCCATTTTTTGATTCTAGTATTCCTGAAGATGACAGGATGCCCAAACTCCTCACGAGGCAGCACTGACATTTCTAGTGTAAGACATAAGAAAAACCTATAGGAGATTTGAATTGAAAGTGTATTCATCAGCTTTCATTTTGGAAATCAAAATAAACTAAATGAAATTACAGTTGCCTCAAATAAACAGTCCACTGAGTGGAACAATTCAAATTAAATAACCTACTCTGAGGAGTATTTAGAATTCCTTTCAGAATTCTTTTTTTACTTTCCATAATCATCAGTGCCCTTTTAATAGTCATTTGTGGTTTAGTGATGACTTTTAGGTTCTCTTTTATTAAAGAAATGACACTGTGAAAGTCCTAAGTGGTCCTCATTGAGTTCTTAAATTAACACCGAGAGTTAAAATGTCCAGAAAATTATGTACCTTTGCTTAAAATACAAGGGCTGGTGAGAGAGGGGTAATAAGATTTTACTTATTTATTTTAATTAGTGTCCTCATTTTCTCCCTATTTTTCTTTACATCTTTGTCCAATAGGACTCGGGTGCGCTACTTCTGGCTGTTCCACCAGTTCCTACAGGAACATCATTCTGGACTGAAATATTACATAAAAGTGCACACCTGAGGCCTGAAATTAAAACTGAGTTACTCTCACACTGATGATTTGTCTTCTCTGTTAGAACCCAGCTCAAACGTTTAGAATACTATTCCATGAGCAAAGCTACTAGGAGTTAGGGGTGTAATGAATCTCTTTCCTCTATAAAATTATGATTCTGAACAGAAAAGGACTTCAACGTCTTATTGTTTTCTTCAATTCTTGTCCAAAATTATAATTTCAAAGGTCAAATTTCAAACCAATTTCATTTAAGAATTCACAAGACTTTCAACACTAATGCCTAATTACATGATAATCAAAATTAACTGAACTTAAAACTAAGATCTAAAAACTAACGTTTCAAAATCAAACTAAAAGTTGATGGTCCAGAGTGAGCTATTTAGGACAGCTGCATATTCCAGTATTGTTCTGCTTGTTAGTTTTGGAACTACCACTACATTGTTTCCTCCACAGAATGGACATAAGAAGGAAGAAAGGAAATTCTGTAATTCCTGGGTTAACACTACAAGGTAGGTCTGGTTTATTGTAATCACCATTTAGTCTGACCTGTGCCACACATATCCCAGCACAAGCAATAATATCAGGTTGCAAAACTCTTAAAATCTCCTTGAAGTTGAAGCCTCTGCATTTCCTCCCCCAAAAAACATGGTCAAACAGTATTTATCAGTCCTTTAGTCCAGGAACAGACTGAAGTTAAGAAAAAAGTACTATTCTTCTGGTTTTTATCAACCATTGATGAACTACTTAGTATTTTAGATAATATTTCCCTTTTTAAATTATAATTATTAGTCTTCAAACAGGAAAACTATAAAGAAGGAAAAATATGCGTAATCTAAATCCTCACTTCAAGGCACAACATTTCAACATTTTTCTGAGTTGCTAAAACATATCAAAGATAGACAATCCACCTGGAGCCTGCTCAACTTTGAATTATAGAACAAGGTCTGTAAACTCAAAAACCACACATGTTAATGCTGGTATTTTTGTATTTTGAGGATTTTTCATGAAAGTATTGCAATTGTTATGTTCTAGTTATAAAATCAGCAGTTGTTAAAAAAGATGTCATGATATTTCATTTTACTATTATTTGCTTAATTTTTATAATACATTTAGTAGAGATAAAAAAAGAGGAGAGGTTTTCATAAAAATCATTATGTTACAATTTTTTTTTCTGAGGAACAGGTTTTCTCTTTCTCTTATGAGAAAATGTTAATCATAAAATAACATTTTGTACTGCAGTTTGATACATGCCAATTGTATATTTTCTCTATAGTGTTTTAAATGAGCTGTTTAAAAAACAAACAACTTTTTTGGAAAGAACAATACTGATTTAAGATATCACTGTCCATCAACTGATCCACAGAAGTATCTTGACAAATCTGATTTTTAAATGAACTAAACTAGAAGTATTCAAATTATTTCAGATTTGCATAGGAGAACTTCCAGAAAAGCAGATGTGGCTGGGAAGAACACATCTTCGCTCATGAAAGACAATACATAATAATTAATTTTCCCATTTTTTCACCACAATGACCCTGTTAGCTTATTTTTCAAAGAACAGTTCAAATATATGTTTTTCTTATATTTTAACTTTTTTCCCTGTTCCACTGATGACATAAAGCAGACACAAAGAAACAGCTATGTGCTATCATTTTATGTATGAGACAATTTTTAATGAGTCCTAAGTAAAATAATATGTATAGAATCACAAAGTATACATCATCAAAGACTGGAAGGCTCAGATTTTTCCCTTAATTTTATAGCAAAGAAAAGATAAAACAAGACATTTACAGAATGACTATTACTGTCTCACTTTTTCTGGCTATTTTTGGCAGTGTGTGTGTTCTTTCCAATTTCAGTAGGTCACTCTTGTCCAACAGAAACCCCCACACTGTGGAAGGCTGAGTTCCAATTCAAAAATATTTGATCAAAACTGCCTAGTGTAGTTTGACTTTGTTACATCACCCTGTTATTTTCACCTTTCTCCATCTGATTTTTTTTATTTGCTATTAGTTTTTCAGAATAAATACCTCATCTTAAGTGAGCCTGAAGTTCAGCACTTTCTTTTTTTTTTTTTTTTTTTTCCTTTTCCCAGAATTTCCAGAACATCACAATGTTACTTTTGACCTAGAACAAGAGTAAAGGAGGTTACTCTTGAATAATGGTGTATGCATTGGTGCTTAGAATAGCGTGTCTCTTGCTGTCCTATAAAATTTTATTACTCATGGTGAATGGCATATTTGAATGGCTACTGTGGGATGAATACCTTATGTTCCATCCATGATCTGAAAGACTTTCATTTAATTTGGGGGTGGTGTCCTAGTATACCATTTAATCTCATGGAGCATTTCCAAATGGAAACCTTTAAAGAAAGGTGAAGGAACACAGCACAGGACAAATGTGTTATCTGGTAAGCCTGAGAAGCAAGTAAAACTTTCTGGAGAGGGGAGAGGGAAGCAATGACCATCACCTATGAAATATATACTGAAGAAAAAGTTGGACCAACCTTATGGAATTTATGGTAGTTAGGGAAGTGTCTTCTTTAATACAAAAATGTGATTACACATATAAGCTACCGGTAAAAACACTGTTGTGAAAATGCATCAACTTCGGTCTGTCTTCCAAGCTGCTCCCTGAAAATGTACTTTTTCAACTTAATGAAATTTGAAATAAGTATTTTGATTCCATATTCCTTTTTTGGAATGTTTGGGTTAAGTTGATGTCAGCCAGCTGCCAGACATCCCCATCCAGTCATCCCCTCACTCACAATCCTCAGCGGGGCTGGGAAGAAAATAAGATGACAAAAGCTTATGAGTCACGTTAAAGACAGGGAAATTATATAGCAGCTACCTCTGGGGAAAATCAGACTATTCTTTGGGAAAATTACTTTAATTTATTACTAATGAAAATATATTTAAGTAGCGAGGAATAAAAACAAAATTAAAATGGCACGTTTCCCCCAGGCTCACTTTCACTCCTTCACTCCCAAGCCCCACCTGCCCTAACTCTGCCCTGAGTGAGGCAGGAGAGTGGGTGATGTGATCAGTGTCTGTACCATCCCCTCTTGGCTCCTCCTGATCCATCATGGGCTCCTCTGCAGGGGCTGTAGCTCCCTCAGGAGAGACCCACCTACTCTGGTAGGAGATCTCCAGAAGATCTCCTCCTGTCATCCCTTCTTCTCTCCCCTCAGAGTTGGCAGGGCCATTTCTCCCCCTTTCCCCCTCACCCTTTCCTGCCCAGGGCTGAGGGTCTCAGCTGTGCCTATCATCACCTCCCCTCATGGACATCCTTGTAGCACCCACCACCACCTATTTTGATCAGAATTATTTAAAAAATTTGGGTTAGGTGTATGAACATGAGTACATGAACATATACATTGGTTGAAAATACATTATTGGTTCAGAGTTTCAGAAAATGCAGACCATACAATGAGTGATTGTAGAGAAATTCAAGTTGGTTTCAACATCCTAAAGGTTCAAAATGCTCATCAGGTTTTACACAGGTTTTAGTCCAGAAAACTCATATGCAAAAAGCCACTTTGGCAACACCAGTTGGTAAAGCCCCTGAGATTTCTCTCTAAAGAGATTAACTTTAGTAAAAATTCAAGAGGTTTTAAGGATATTAGTTTGAAGGATACCTTCCTTACCAAGCAGTAAGTGGAGTGTATGGTCAGAAATTTTGTGTGTCAAAGGGAACCTGTTTAAGCCTGTGGTTGTATTCAGCCCCCAGTAGCCCTGGGGAGGGGACACAACCTCATGTTTATTTAGACTTCCTCAGCCACCACACACAAAGTTTTGATTCTTCATGAAAGTTATATTATTTTAAACCTGGAATAATGGAAAAGCTCTACAGCCATTGGAACTTCTCATATCTTTTTATCTGATAGTTGCCTGACCTGTAATAAAATCAATTATCTGCTGGAAGAGCTTTTTACTTAGGGATGCTGGATACCAGCATGAGCAAGACAGACAGACGCTGTACAAAATGCAATGTGTTCCATGATAACATCAGCAAGCCAAGTGTACCTCTGAAACTGTAGCAAAATTATTTTATAGAATCATTAAAATACACATGAAGCAGGCAAAGGCACACTAAGCATGTTAAAATATCTGCAGTTTGCTCTGTCTGGAGGGAGCTTAAATCTGCCTTTACATTGAAGGTGGAAGGGCAGAACCTGCCTGCACCACTCTATCCAACACTGACCTAAGCAGAGACATTAGAGGTCGTAGAAATGCTGCTTGTCTTAAGGTTTGAATCGGCCTGTGTAGCCTGAAGACACAATGAAAGTAAGGCTGCTTACACACTATTTTCAGTTATTTTTCAGGACAACAGATTTAATGACATAAGAATGAATTAACTGACAGTCTCGCCTCCCTGTATTCTCTGTTAATAGAAGATAATTCAAGCTGCACTCGAAAAATAGGACAGACCAGATTTATTGTTCCCAGTGGGACCTTAATTCTGCTGCCCTGTGTATCCATTTTGTGCACTGAATGAAGCTGAAGTTCCATGCATAAAGTAGGAAATAAACTGCCAAGGACTCTTAAAATTAAGACATCCTCCCTGATAACAAGGTGATTGCTATGGACCTACACAAATCTCCATAAGAATACCACCACATGATTATCATACACACCCTCAAGTTTTATTTGAAAAAACTCCCATTGACTTCCTGTGAAATAGGTGTGTGAAATCTGGTATGTGAAATTGCTTGTACAGGTATAACCAAACATGCCTTTCTATTGCATGCATTTCTATTACACACATCTTTCTTCTCTGGTCCAGAACAGACATATGAAGGCTTCCCATGTAGCCAGTGCAGGGGAAGAAGATACTTAATCAGTCTGCTTGAAGCATCTATCAGCCTCACTTCTACACAGCAGATCCTCTTCAGGATTAGGTTTCTGCACAGCCTGGGACATCTACATTTATATCACTCACCTCCCTACTACTCCATTCTCCTCTCCACAGATGTTTCTTTTGCTATTTATTACTTTCTAACAGATGGTCAGCAGAACCCACCTTGTTTACTGTACAACCCCATGCCAATTGCTTTGGAAGGCAGTGGTTGCTACTTGGGTCACTAACAGTTTCTGATCTCCCATTCCAAATCTGTTACCAGGATGAAAAATTGGAAAGAGTTTAAGTCTGCATGTTTGTGCCTTTACAGTACATATATGACCATCAAACAGAGGCAGTCCAGAGCTTTTGGGCACACAAATAATTCTGTGACAGTGGTCTTTTATATTGTTTTCCCAGTGCATACCAGAATTATCCAATGAGTAAGAGCTTGTCAGATATGTAGATCTTGCTTAAATGACTGGTACTTTTGGATAGCCTTCAGCCCCTGATCTCTGTCTACTTCCATCAAAACCAAATGTGGCTGAGATCAACTTCAATTTTAATAGATCATCAAAACCTCTGAATACATCTAAGATGCATCAATACAGATCTCAATGGCAGGTCAAAGCTGAAAGAGAAACAGTTGTACCTCACCCAAAAAAAGAAAATGTGATTTCCAGTATTTCTTAAACTCCTAGGAAAAGCCCAGGAATTTACAATTACAAGGAGAAAAGGATTTTTAGAACCACTCCTGAGTTGAAACAAAACACCTTTATATATTTACAACGATGATTTTAAAGGTTGATTGCTGATCTGGTGAAGCCTGTTTCAGCAGATCAGCACACTACAAACTTAGGCATCAAGGTTTTCTCACTTTGAATTATAAGCATTATAATTGTATATTCTGAACCCATAACAGCAAATCTTGATGGAACTAAGTCATTAACCTGAATGATATGGCTGATTTTTCTAAACATCTATTAAAAAACATTATGAGTACTTGTTTATCTGCACTTCTATAAGCTCTCAGCATTGGGTCTATTTATTTTTCTGCATCTAATTACTTTGCATAATGACATGTTTATACTACTGGCAATCTTGTCTTTGAGAGTGGAATTATGTGTACAGTATCCATGTAGAAATGATCCAAAATGAAGAAGTTCATGCACATGCTATTATAAGTAAAAATTGTTTGAAGGGAAAAAAGTTTTATATATCATTTTAAAAATTCAGCATCTTTCAAAGACTAATAATCACATCTTTTATGGACTGGCATTTCATTTTGAATATTCACCTAAACCAGTAATGAAATCCTGTCTGTCCTGTGGAATTTTGTTGTTCATGCCAATAGCATCACAGATGCCCCTTGAATTCTGCAACTCAGTTTATGTTGTCCTCTTTGTTCTAGAAATAGCTCTGGAAGTCTTGTAAAGACAAGACTGAAGTGAGATTTCTAGTGTCTTCAGATAGCATCCAGACCCTCTGTATGGAAAGTGCAATCTTTTCTGTTTTGTGCTGTTTTCTTATGGTAAAGATGTTATCAAGTTCTAAAAATAAATATATCTCAGTGAAGTGAAGAGACAGTTAATTATAATTTTATAAAGATCAAACTAAAAATGGGTGAAGTTCGAGAACACTTAAATTTCTCTGGGCCTACTCTTATGTCCATAATTTCAATAATTATCTGAAGCACTTTGTTGTTGTCATGGTTTGACCCGGAAGTGAGGTTTTGGAAAGTTATGGTCAAACCAATCAGTGGCCAAATTTCAGAATGGCACCTGGTGTGGCCACTGGGGACTTGGATACGCCTCTGAGAACACACAGGGGTTAAAAGCATGCAGGCCTGACCAAGCCGGTCTGGTAGCACCTACTTGATTATTAAAAGACAAAAAAAGGTACCTAAAAATAATAGGTGCAGTTCTAAAATATACCATCAGGTATAACCACATTTTTTTAAATTCCTCTTCATTTACTTGCCAGGAAAAGAAAAATTATAATAGATTATTTAATTATACCATAGGCAGTTGATTTGAAACAACACAATTTATTTTTGAGGTACAAATTTAAGTACTCATCTTTAATATTTGTTAGACTAATACTGAAATTAATCACAGAAACCTGTATTCCTTTTAGGTCCATGAATTTATTTCAGCTGCTTGTTGATTGTAATGGGTTTTTGACATAAATTTAAAAGCATTTGCAGCTAAAATACTAGTGACAGTGAAGATGTTGAGGAAAAAAAAAAAAAGGAAAAATTTATTTATTTTAAATAATTAATGTGAAATTTTATAGAAATTCCATACAGAAAGGCTAGTGCCTTTTACATGCTAGATGTGATTTAACAATGGAAAGAATATGCAGAATTGTGACTAATATTTCACTACAGATGTATGACTTATATACCTGGGAAAAAGTTTATTTCAAAGTACTTGTTTTGTAAATACATAATTGTGTAGTGTGAAATAATGTGCAGCTAACATATTTTCATGTGTTTCAAAAATGAAGTTTCATATTTGGTTATTTATTGATACTTAGGAAAATAACAATAAAATTAAAAATAATCAGCAAAATTCAAAAATTCATATTTCTCATTCTTTCTGTTTTGTTTAAAAAGCAAATTCAAGCTTTTTACTTTACTGCATCATTATTTACAGTTTCATTTTACAGTAATAAAATTTCAGTTTATGTTCTGTGTCTGTATTTCAAATTTTTTTTTGGCTCTTTAACATGAAATTGAGCTTGAGTGAAATCTATTCAGTATATATTAATTTTGTTCATCTAAGGAAATGGCAAATATATATGTAAATGTAATAAATCCTTGTTCAGAAATTAGATCTCCAACACATATACTTAACTGATTTTGGCTGAATTTGGTTTCTCCATCCCAGGAATATTGTGTATGTTAAACACAATGGGTTTCCCTACTTGAGCAGCGAGGCTGGACCAGGTGACTCACTGTTCCAACCTTGTTCTGTGATTTGTCGTTCTGTTTGTTTTACTATATGTGTTGCTTATTTGCTGTAGTTATTGTGTAACTCTACATGAATCAGAACTTGGTCGATTTCAATGTTTAAATAATATTTAGTCACATTAAAAGAAGAACTTGATCATGAGGAAGCTAAAAATATTATTTAACTGTGATAAAAGGACACACTTGCTTTGATACTTGTAATTCCTTCATTTTTACATTTGATACCATTCATTAATAATTTTTAACATTTCTCCAAACAATATAAAAATGAGTTGGTCTCATGTTCTGTGGAAAATGAAAGGAAGTGCCAATCCAATTTTAACACTTCAAAATACATTAAACTATGATGTTAAATTTTTCCAAGAAGAAGAAGCCATCTCTTCTCTCTTGCACATTTAGACCATGTCAATTATAGACATAATATTGTATAATTGGATATAAAAAATGAGGTCATAGATCTCATTTAATTGTTTCTAATGCTTACTTTGATAAATGTGTTCAGAGGACATATGGTCATTTAAGTTCTGCCAAGGTCATTTGAACACACAGTATTCAACTTACATGAAATCAAAACAGTCATTTGTACAGATAGAGATACACAAAAAAATTGCTGTGTGACCTACTTGACAACATTTAAATGGCTAAAAAAACTAGATTGGAATTTATGCAAAGACAAATGTATATTGCAGTGTCTCAGCACTTGAAAACAGATAAATATACCCACACATCTGTGGCATCTTTCTTTCATTCTGCCCATATCTCTGGTCTTCAGTGCCATCATTGTAATTGGAAGGCATTAACTTACATACAAGAATTTAAATGTATATTATTTATACAGTGTGAAATTATGTGCTGCCAGATGTCATGTTAGGGACATGGTTTAGTGGTGGATGTGGCAGTGTTAGGTTAATGGTTGGCTTGATGAATTTACAAGTCTTTTCCAAGCCAAATGACTCCATGACTCTATGGTAAAACCCCTAAAAACACAACCCTGACAGCATCAGTGTGACAGCTAAGAAACCTGAGGACTGGTCTTCAGAAATAGCATGTCTGAAAACAATTCCAAAAACACACTTAAAAATATTAAAGCCTTGTTCATGATGTGATATAGTTTATCAGTATCTGATATCCTCAAATTCTGGACAATTGTGTTTAAGTGTTGCCTGGTTTATTTAGAGCTGTAAAGCTCTGTCTCTGTCAAGAGCTAATAATGATCTACTTTCTCCATCTTTGCTAATGTTTTCTTACGATGAACAGATTTAGAATTATCTTCCATAGAAACTCTATGGATTTAAACCTAATAGAAACTCAAAAGTGATGGAGCTCTCTGTAAATTGCTAATTGCCAGTAAAAGGCAGGTGGGCACTGTGTGAACACTTTTGTTGACAGCCAGACCACGTGATGACTCTTCTCAGGCCCACCCAGTGAGAAGACTTATCATAAAGGAGTGGTGGAAACTTTGACCAACAAGTGCTGGTAATAGGAAATCTTTAAAGTTGTCTTTTACATCAGTAGTGATTTCAGTAGCAAAAAAGTCTGCAAAGGAAATCTTTGCTCCATCTCAGGTTTTTGCATCAAAGAAAGCAGTGATTAACAGTGATACTTGTCATGATGTTGAACCTCTGCTACAAAACTACAAGAACTATTCTTGGTTAACTTGGCTTCAGAATCTGCTGGGTGAACAAACACAGAAAACACCTCAAAGCAAAATCAGAGTGAAGCCTGGAGTATCAGGAATATTCTACAAAGTGACAAAGCCAGTGCAAGAAATTCCGGCCTTCCATGTTCCACTGTTAATTCATACATGCCCATAACTGTTTGCAGCAGCTCACTGTGACAATGAAGTGTCTGTGGAACTCCTTTGCAAAACAGACAAGTATACAAAATACAGAATAGAAAGGCTATTATTGCACAGTGTTTTATACTTTCAGGAAGAAATTAGCCTTTGTGACAAATCCGCTATCCCCAGGACTTCTGAAGATTTTTGAAACAAGTCCAAGTGGGCTGAAGTATCTTCAAGAGTCTCTGAGCCTGGAGTTTATGAATTTCCAAAGCCTTGTGGGCTAACAATGCATGAAAGAGGTTCCAGGCAGAGAAAAGCTGGAGTTTGTACTAGGTGAGAACTCTATAACTCTGAAGGAAGTCAGTATTTATGTTCCTAAAAATATGAATATTTTTCTTTCACTGAGGAGCTAGGTTATTATCAGAAGGATGGATGCTTTTTTCTTTAAAGCATGCTATTTTTTCCCTAGTCAAACACTATTTGCAAGAAATGAGAGATGGTTCATTAGAGAAAGGCTAGAACACACTATTTGGGATTGATAACTTATTTATTTCATGGTGATTAATTGGAATAATTTTTGCATCAAAATTTTAATTTACACTTCTCTAAAGCTGTTGATTTAAAGGTGACTTTAGCATTTCTCAGTTAGCTACAGCTCTTTGCAAGTAATAAATCTGTTTTCTGTGACAGTAGGACAGGATCTTTGTGTTTTTCCTGATTTAGCTTATACACCAAACTCCTACAGGAATATATCTGCACAAAGACCATTCCCAATGTGGCATTTCTCCAGCACTAACGGTAACCACACCTTTTGTACAGTACTGTACACTCAAGTGTTGTGTAAAAGAATTAAGACTTTTAGCTTAAGTCAATGATTTTGACAATGCAGTCCTGCAGAACCCTGCTGGTTCTATCCTGTCAATATGAATAAGATGTGCTATAAACTATTTCTGTGTGTATGTGTGAACTGCTGAAAGAATAAGAATATTGTGCTCAGTGTCATGGTGTAAACCATGACTAAAAGCAGACTAAATTATTTACTTCAGAGACTAGAGCCCAAAAGACAAAATCTTATTTTGGTCAGGACTTGAATGACAGAAATGTAAAACATTCATGAAAAACCAACGCTGATCCCAAACCTCTGAGGCAGAGATATAGTTGCAGCCTACACAGGACATGAAGTGCTGACCATGGAAATAACTCTGTGATCTATAGCCATATGTCACTAATTTAATCCTGGCAGAGAAACAATTTGACTAACAAGTTTTGCCTCTCAGTAAGGTCGTATATATATGGCAAAAACAGTGTTTTGGTTTAAGTTAAATAAAATCTGTAATATTTCTAATATATGGAATATGTTTTGTCTCAGTTTTCATTTGACTTGAAAAAAGTACTAATTGTCCCATACAGACTTGAAAAAATAGAGTGCTGTGCTAGACTGTGGGGGATTTGAAGACTATATGGGATTGTTTCAGAAGCAATAACTCATTTTCTGCTTGATTATACTTATATTTTGCTACCAGTTAAAATTTCCACAAGCATTTACTTGTATATTGCTGACATCTCATCTTTTTTTGGCATGAATTCTTTTTTTTGAGTGGAATTGTTTCTAATCAAGCAAGGTTAAGAACCTGGAAGGGTTTACACTTATGATTATTAGTCATTTTTACAGGTATCAATTGACAGTATGCATGCACTTCGTATTCACTAAATTTTTGGTGAATTTTCATAACAATGTATACTTTGCATATGTACTGAGAATCCTAAGTTATTGTAGTTAACAAGAGCAAATATTGCAGATGTTATTTCTGGAAGTTATGGCAATGGATAGAGATCCCAAGAGGTAATATATTGGCATAATCAAACATAATCAAATATGTAATCTATACTTTGCAATGAACTACTCATTAACCTCAATTTTTTGGAACAGACTGTCTAGAGAAATAGGTTTTGATAATATAGATGGAAGTTAAAGATTTATGTAAGGCCTCTAAGATGCAAATGGCTGCCACTGCTCTGGCAAATAAGATAATAAAGTATGTGAAAAGTACACCCACTAAGAAAAAAGTAAGCCAAGAAGTCATGGGAATGTGTTTTTTTGTATAATTCTATTAAAAGACTTCCTTAATATTTTGCAGATTACAAAGATGAATGATACAAAGTGATTAAGATATTGGTTCTAACAGCTATTCCAAACGGTACTACATTGGGAATAAATATATTTTCTCCAGTGTTCAATGAGAAATTCTCCTTATTATGAACTAAACACACTGAGAAATTGAAAAAAAAAAAAACATGCTAAGCTTGTCCTTATAAAAGAAGGTCATGAAGGTTATGAAGATGGTATATATATAAAATTTTGATGAAAAATACAGGAAAGTTTATTTAAAGTGGAAAAAAGTTGAAAACCTTGGTCAAACAAATCTGATTTGGCTTAATTAAAAAGTGAAAATAAATTAATAAATAAAAAGTGAAACTTAAATAAATAAATAGTGATAGCTCAAATAGAAGTAATAATAGGAATAGCTTCAATAAAAAATGAAACTCAGTGTTTCTAAATTTAAATTATTGTTGCAACCACAAAAATATAGATGGTGACTTCAATTTATCCAATATACTGACTGCTCAAGTAGTAGTGGACTGGCCTACTATGAAATCAGTAAAATCTGATTGAGATATCAGAATTTGGCATGTTGAAAGAAAATAAAGTGTCCAGCTCTTACAGTGAAGAAAGTGATACAAATATCTAGCCAGGTTTTTCCTGTCCTGGATGTAGGATTGCATATATGCAATATTGCAAGACAGGAATATCCAGCTTCTCGATGAGGCCATTACATATACTTCCAAATGAGCTATTCAGAGCAGAAAGCAGTAAATAAATCATCTTTACCTTGCTGTAAAAATTTACACTTTTTTGAATCAAAATATCCTTGTGAAACTCTTTCCAAAAATGCACAAAATAATATTAATTCCATTTTAGCTGTATTCTTAGCAGCCGATTACTGAACAACATACTGGATGATAGAAAAAAATTATGTGGCAACAACATTAACTTACTGTCCAAAGAAGCAGAAAAGGAATCAGGAAAGCACTTTTGTTCAATCAAAGAGTAAGCTTACTTTCTCTCTAAATTGATTTCAGAAATATTTAAATTTGAGTTAAGAATTGCTAGCAGTATTTCAGCTGTTCCAAACCTTGGAATATTCTATTTAGATAAGGTGGCTGAGCAAATTAAAGCATAATGGCTAAATTCATTCCGAATTCATATAACAGTCCCAGAGTCACTGAAAGTGCATTAGAATTAAATTTAATGCCTACAGATCAAATGGGAAATAATTTGTGCACCAATTAATCAAAAATGCATTTTAATGTTCTTCCATAGAACATCATGACATTTCATAGAGAGAAAGCTACGGATTTAGAAAGAATTGGCAGTGTTTCAACAACTGGAAGGTGTTTCCCTTCTCCTCATCCCTTCCTGAAGCTGCTATTATAATCTCTATTATAGGCAAATACATCTTTCAAAAAAAGAACATTTTACTACATAATTTCAAGTAGAAACTCTCAAATATATTTCAACAATGCTCCCTCTGCCCTAGGGAGGAAGTGGGAAAAAAAAAGCAGTAGAAGCTGCTTGCCATCTGCTTGCAGCAACTTCCCCTGAATTTTAAACACTGAGGCCAAGTATTCACTTTTCACCACTGATCATAAGGGAAGTTTTGGAAAGATTAAAATGCTCCAGAATCTAAGCCTCGCAATGGTCTCTTCAGCTCCTCTGTGGTCTGTGGGTCCCATTGCCCCATGCAGCAACGCAGAGTGTGTCCACTTTGTATCAACACTAAAAGCAGCAAAACCCAGGGTGGAAGGGACATTCAGGTGTTTAGCCAGTTTTCACAGTATGTTTTGCCTTTTTTGCTAGTCGTCAGTTTGCCAAAGTTGTATTACTATCCAGTTGCCAAGCTATCTGGTTTAAAGCCTTTTTGTTTAAAGTAAACTGTTGTTACCCTTTTCCATCCCTCAGGGCAGTGTTTAGATGGGCTGTGCTGGAAAAGGTGCTGAAAGCCTATTTTCCCAGCTATTTTATCATGTCTTCACTGATTCTGAACCTTGACTGAAAGTACCTATGGTGTACAAGTAAGGGAAATAACCTTATGCCTATGCCTAAGTATGAGCAAATATATAACAAAAATATTCTACTATGTGTTGTAATGCTCACAGGCACTGTTGATCAGGGAAGTAAGCTTGCCCTTGCCTTGGTTCTCCTTCTGCTGTATAAGTAATTGACTTTCAGGGACCAAATCCAAGTGCTGTTAAAGTCAGTGGAAAAATTCCTATTGTCTGCAGTGTTCACAAAATCTATACTGAAATGCTGTAATTCTTTAAGTGTTTTGTTCTGGTGTTGGTAATTAAACTTAATTTCCACTTTCTTTCAATTCATCTTTATTTAAGTTTCTTCCCCTATATAAAGTGTCCAGACATGTAAAATAGAAGCAGCTGTGTTTTTATTAGTACTATAAAGAATGGTCTTAACCCATCAGTGAGAGTGAGAAAACAGGACAATTTTATAAATCTTATTTTGGCAAAGGAAAACGGTTTGTGAAGCTAGGTTTTTGAGAAAAGAAAAAAAAAAAAAAAAAAAAAAAAAAAAAAAAAAAAAAAAAAAAAAAACAAAAGGAGAGTTGCAACTTAAGTTGAAACAAGATGTAAGAAAAATTGCACATGTCACTTTGGGATTCCAAACTCTCTAGATGTATTATCGTGAAATACAGAATACTTCTGGTCAGCTGGCAAAAGCAGAAAGAGTTCTCAATACTTCTAATGAGTTGCAACAGATGTATGAATTTCATGAAGTTATAGAATAACCAAGAGCAGAAAAGGTTGGCCTCATCATTTAAGATGAGCCACATGAATCACTTTTTGTTCACAAGTAAGAGGTGAAAAATAATATATAAATCCTAGTCTTGGAGAGAAAAAGTGTATAGAATGATAATCTCTCATATATTAAATTGATTTGAAGTCAATGGAACTGTGTGCCTGAAGATCTGGCCGAGCAGTACGATTCTGCCCATTTTATCATGTAATAAATAATGTAAAACTGTTAGGAAAATTGATTTCAGAATGACAGAAAACTGGTGCAAAGAGAGAACCACACATAGAGACCTCTTCCTGAAGGCAATGCAACACTCAAAAATTTTGTGTTTGCATGAGTAGTGTCAGTAACTGCAATGGGATTACAAGTGAATCTAGCCAAGCACAAACAAAAATATTTTCAAGATCAGAACCTAAAAGCTAGTGTTCCCAAATGCTCTGAAGTGATTTTTGAAATGAACTGTGTTACAGATAAGGGCCATACAAATGGCTGGCGGTAAATCCTTGTTGTCATTACCATTATCATCAGTAGTGCAGAAGGGAACGGATGGCAGCACAAGGAAGCAGGCGAAATGGCATATTAATGTTTAGAATTGAAATCCACTCACCTAGTTCTTCTCTTAGTTTCATAGACAACACTGCTATTTATGGAGATGTTTTCACTGTGGTAAACACAGTTCTGTTGCTGGTGAGTGTTTATGGGTTACATAGAATGAAAAAAAAAACATAAAAATATATTTTTAAAAATCATACATCCAGGAAGTGGTGCATTAAATGACAATCAGAGCCTTTCAATAGGTCTAATAGGTAGCAATATATGTAAAATCCAGAATCACCACCACTGTAATAAACATACATTTGGATTTGTGTTGCTATCAGAGAATACCAGATAAAGATTTGGTACGAGCTCTCGTGCAGCCACTGGTGACTTATATTTTGACTGCCAGTATCATGCTACATGCTTGTCTAGATCAAAATTAATATTATTGGAGACAATAATGTTTAATATGTAATGCTAGATCAACACAATTTCAATGTTCCTCAAAAATGCACGAGCTTTGTCAAAAACAGAATTAAATTTTTGAAAGCACTTAATTTAGGATGTAAACTCCAAGTCAATTTTTTTATAGAAGTGCACAATTTTGACAAAATCTGTAGGGGAGATTTTTCTTCTAAAATTGTCTTTTTCTAAGAAATTTCACTTTTTATTATTATTCAGGACTGACAACATTTACCTTAATTAAACAAAATAAAACCCAGAACTTGCTATGAGACACAGATTCTTAGGTTTAACAAAATTCTGGTCCATAACACATATTCATGAAAATGAAAAATGCTACTAGAATCCTTCTATTAAAAATTGAAATAATTACATTAGTAATAGTATAGTGATGAGTATTCAAGAAAAGAAGAAAGTATCATCTTCCACAAATAATCACAAAAGACATTAAATGATCACTTTTTTTAAAAAAAAAAATTGTCTAAAAAATGAACTACAAACATCAGCTGACCACCCTAATATTAAAAATGCAACCTGCAAGCTCAAGATAATTTCTTCTATTAGTAAACCCTGCTCAAAGAACTATCATAATCCCAGTTTCTCCACATGCATATAGCACCAGGTGATACATTTTGTCACAAGATCTACAGGTTTTTAGGTGGTTGACACTAAAACAATGGCAATGTAAGAACTGTGGTAGGACAGTCCCTAGGAGATGTTATGTTTTTCAATGCAATCCCCCTTCTTTAACCTGTTAGTCCAGAGTCCGAATGGAGATCTATAAAAAACCCTTGCAAAATAAGCATAAAATTTAAATTGTTTAGCTCACCTCAAAACAAAAAACTATGGAATTGAAAGTTGTGGATTTTTTTTGAGCATTAGTGCTCCCAGATATGAAAAAAAAAAGACTTTCAGTTTCTGCCTGAGTCCTGAATAAGAGCATTCCTCATCCAAATCTTGCCTGTTTCATCCAAATTTGTCAATTCAGATCATTAATGCTACCACTTTTCTGTGGTAACATGGCTTCTTATAAAACAATATACAATACAACTGTAAGAAACAAATGGAATTTTTAATAAAGAGGATGGTTTTAGTTCAGTGCAAAAATAAAACTATTGCATTGGACACTGTAATGATGGAACCCTTACTAGTGTGAGAACAATTCAGATTACAATAGTCAGTAATTTCTTATGGCTTTTTCATACAAAAATAACATGTCATTAAAAAAAGAATGGATCCTGAGGAAAAAAATTCTTCCAATGCATCCCACATTTCTTTAAAAAAAAGTTGGTTTCTTTTTCTTTTGAGAAGTAAGGATCCTGGTTTTCATTTTCAGATCAATTTAAAATTTAAACTACTATATGTAAATTATTTTATAATAAAGCCATGAGGATTTTGAAAGTTTGTCCTAAAGTCTATCTGTTTCTGTGTATAATTACATTCAAAGGTAAATAAAGTCCCAAAAAATTATTTTGTACATGGAAATTGTTGGTTTGTGTTTCAGACATGAATGTGGCTAGTCCTTAATACTACCAAAAAAATTGTTGTTTCTACATATTCCTTGACATAAAAGAATTTATAACATATACCGATTAGTGGAAAAACATTACATTGTTTGTACAGATATACTTGTTGACATCAACTAACAATAATTTTGAAGTGGAATTTGGGAAATACAGGGAAATAAGAAGCTCCATGATGCAGTTAATTTCTTAAATAAGCTAAATGAATCTTTAATGAAAGCTATTTCTCCCAATTGGCTAAAAAAGAAAGCTGTTCCTAATTTGAGATTTGCAGTCATTCTCTGGTATAAAACCATATTGTGTATTTCCTCTTCAATCACATTTAGCCGTCAATTTCACATTATCTCTGTTATTTGAAAATGCAGAACTAATCACTAATGAAATCCCTCCCAAACATATTCCAAGAGAGGACAGAAGTTGAAGCTTTTCCTTGTGACTGTAAACATGAACAATCAGAGTGACTGACATACCTTTTCAGGATCAATTTTTGCTGTTAAAGGTCTAACACTGCTGTAAGTGGACTCAGATCATCAGTAGAACAAACATACCGACATATGCTCCATCTTTCTCTAGGTTTAGAGGGCATGTGGGGTTGCACACTCTGTTCTGGAATGTAGTGAGATCTGGGAGCCATGCTATTTGAATATTTGCCCTTAGCACAACAGTTACAGAAGACGCTCCTTGGTTTTGTCAAATTCATATAGAATTTAAAAAGTGATATTGCTCTTATATTTGATACTGAGAAAAAAGGGACTAAACCTAGAATTTATGAGGAGTGTCAGTGAACTAAATATATTTAACTTAAGAGAAAAAGTTACAAATCCCTTCATTTGGGCATTCATGGCACAACTTTTGCAATTGCTAATTAATTTTCAAAGTTACTACTTGTGCTAGTATACAGGGTAAAATTTCCTGAAGTTTGCATATGCATCCTCTGTAAATATTTTATACTACATTTAATTTTGGTTAGTTGTGGTAAACCCCTCCTGAATCTAATAGACATTAGTTTTTTTCTGAAGAGATCTTTTATTATTAGGATCTTAAGATTGAAAAATTTTGTTCCAAATTACAGTATTATTTGTATTTAACTGTTTGAAACCATCCAGCAACTAATTAATAAATATCTCATAAGAATTGTGACAAGAATTGTCAGGAATATTAAGGTGTTTTCGATAAGAAAAAGTCTGTCTTGGTGACTAACTTGTCAAAAGCCAAGGTAATATACAACTTTTATTTGCAGAAATCATGTTGTGATGCCAGAACCCTTGCATAGATTTGAAGGTATGCCTTATACTAGTAAGTTATTGAACAAATCTGTTGACAGTCAAGTTTTTTAAATAGAGCCAAGAAATAAAAAAGAAAATTAGAACTCTACCTTGGTGAAAATCCCTGATTGGAAAAACAATTATGATTGTAAAAGAAGTGACTTGAAACAATATCAGTCACAGAATCATAAATTAGAGAAATATGTAAGATTGACTTAGACTTCAGACACCTTTCATGTTCAGCAAGAATTGAATCACTGCTGTTTTACCATGTCTATCAGTTCTCAGATTGTATACTTTAAATTATACGGTATAAATCTGGTTTAAAATGTAGTTGTAACAAAATAAAATTAATTTTACATAATTCTCTGAAATTAAATTTTAAGTGATGGTTCTGTATAAATCCAAAGAAATTACTTTATGCTGTAGTTATTTTGTCGCAATCAATAATCTTTCATATTTATTCTTCAACAGATTAAAAAAAAAGCTAGTATGTGGAAAACAGAAAATAAAATTAGACAGGCTTGTTAGGATTTGTCCTGAAAACAGGCATATTATCATGTTATACCTGAAGAGAATTTCATCCCAGATGCTGAATTTATGCTCCTCTAGATAAAGCTGGTCAGTTTATAGGCACTGCTGCTATGGAAGCAGTCTACTATATTTTCTGTTTCCATACACATTTTGATGTAAATTAAAAATATTTATAGCAATATACATTATTGTCTCCTCTATAGTTCATATAAACACATGGAAACTGGTTGTGTGTTGTCTTGTCAGACTGCAAATAGAGTGCAGTATTCTACTTAGAAATATTAGCACTTTACCTTAGTCTTAGAATTTCAGACATAAAATATCTGATATATGCTCTTCATTTATTATTCCTGTTATTCAAAACTTTTCTTTTAAAGAAGATATATATATCTGTTATTACTGTATGCGTAGATTTAGCTATGTAGTTACCTCCAGGGTTCGATCATTTTAAATAGAAGTGAAGGGAGATGAAAAGACAATATCCACTCTGAATTTCACAAGACAAAAATGTGCTTGGCATTTTTTGACCAATATAACCTTTTTTCCTGTGGTCTACTACAAGCATAATGTGTTATTATATATTTTCCTGCAGAGAGTATCAAGTACCCACCTTTGGTCTGACTTACAACAAAGTCAGTGTAGACAATAAAACGTAAATGAATGATAATTGCTTTTTAAAATAAGAACTAGAAAATTGTTTTTTATGAAAACTGATCTACTTGCTTCTATGTTTTAAGAATTTAAATACTTCTTAGCAAGCATATTTTAAATATACTGGCCAAAGTGAATGTTGAATTGTTAGACAATATTTCTGTAACATATGTCTCTCCACATGGGCAAGAATTCTAACAAGAGGCCAAAAACAAGTTTAGACAAGTTCTGATTAGACTCTAATCATATCTCACTCCAATTTTGCCATTAAAGTAGTGATACACATAGATGACAGGCCTTCTCACTTTTGCTCATGATTTGAATTACTCTTTTCTAAGTGAAAAAGGAAAAGAATAATAACTAGAAATCTTCCCTTTTCGGTGTAACACTAATCTGATATGGGAGTTTCTCCCAGTGACTCTGGAACATCAGAAATATTGTGGTGTGCTGGTGGTGTTTGGGATAGAGGTGTTTTTCTTCGTGGTAGCTTGTATGGGGCTGTGCTTTGGATTTGTGCAATGGAAAAAACGTTTATAATTTAGGGGTGTTGTAGTTTCCGGCTGAGCAGGACTTGCAGAGCATCAAGGCCTTTTTTGCTCCTCACCCCACCAACACATGGGATGCACAAGCAGTCAGGAGGGGACACAGCCAGGACAGCTGATGCCAACTGAGCAAAAGGATATCCCACACCGTGTGGCGTCATTTCAGTATTTAAAACTGAGGGAAGAAGGAAGGGGTGAACTTTCAGAGCAGTGGCGTTTGCATTCCCGAGTAACCACCACATGTGATGGGGCCCTGCTTTCCTGGAGGTGGCTGAACACCTGTCTGCCCATGGGAACTGCTGATTGAATTCCCTGTTTCGTATGCATGGCTTTTGCTTTCCCTGTTAAACTGTTGGTGTCTCAATCCATGACTTATCCCATTTTTACTCTCTCAACCCTCTCCTCCATCCTACTGTGGGGGAGTGAGCCAGCAGTTGTGTGAGACTTCGTTGCCAGCTGGGGTTAAACCAAAGCAGATGTAAAAAAGGGAAGCAAAAGAATGACTTTATCTACTAACCAGATTTTAATTACAGAGAGTTTGATATTAAGCCAGTTTTTTAGAATTAATTCAAAGACATTGAATACACTGAATTTTCTAATTTCACCAGTACTTGACTGGATTTTATCTTCATAAAATATGTGATAGCTTGTAAAGTTCACAAAAAACAGTGGCATTCAATCACAATAGATGAAAACACCATAATCCCTTGGATCAAGAAAGGAAAAATTCGAGCATGTTTTTAAATGTCAACACCGGCAATATATCATTACTAATTAATAATCAAATATAATTTTACTTTGTCATATTATTTGTGTTTTCCAAGAAAAATTTAATAAACTATTATGTTCTCAATACCACTACTGGCATATGAGTTTACTGCAAAAATGTTAAAGTATAAATTATAAGAATGTTAATTTAAAATATTTCTGCTTAAATTGTGATTGTATCAAAAACAATAATGCTACATTAATTTCTTGTAATCTGTAGTGACATTTGGATTATGCAAAAATTAATTTTGATCCAGGGTTTATAAAATTCAGTTTTTCACTTAAAATTGCAAATGACCTTTCAAAGACAAGTTAAGTCTTGTGCATGGAGGCCAAATGAAACAAACTAAAAAGGGGCAGATTTCTTTGTGTCATGATCATAGCATAGAACTTACATACAATGTCTTCCAAGCTTTCATATATATAAAGATTGTTTTTCTATCACAGATATGTTTTATGCAGCTGCAATCAAAAATATGGGTTAGAAAGTCCCTAGTTGTTAAAGGGCCTGTGGGTGCCAAATTGAAATCAAGCTTCAGTGAGGAACACCAGCACACAAAGGTGTGTCTTATTCCCTAAGCAAAACACAGATTGAGATGTAATTGAGCTCAAAAATTTGTCTTCTTACTTTCCAGTGGTTCTTAGTCAGGCAACTCTTACAGGAAATACTAGCAACTCTCTATAGGGGTAAGGAAATTGCCCCTCAAGGAATTATGATAGTTTCCATCGAGCACTCAATACCTCCACAGATAATGCTATTTCCATCTATGCAGGAATAAATTTTCTAAAATAACCTTACCTAAAGCAAAAGCAATAAGCTCCATCTGAAAGGCATACCACTGAGACAAGGCTCCATTAGATCGTAAGAGTAGGGAATTAAGTGAACTACCCTACAAGTCAGTGTAAGACTGCATCTATTACCTGTTTGTCCTGGGACAGCCTGTCACCTGAAATGGCAGGTGAGCATTCTCCATGAGCCAAGGCAGCGTGTCTAAGGCCCTGCATACTGTTTGTTTCCACAGTCCTTGTCTCTATGTGACCATTGCAGTGCAGCAAAGGTACAGTGTTGTGGTGCACCAGTTTAGTTGTTCTCTTGCACTGGGCGATTGGGAATTTGCACAGAATAGTTTTGTATTGCACAGAATAGCTTATGTTATATCACATGGTTTGTTACCCCGTTTCCCCATCACATGGTCTTTCCCTCACCTGTCCTGGTACCACCTGATGGTCTCTCCCCTGGGTTACTCCTCCCCTCGCCACTCCTCAATGGTATCCCATTGGCTGTGGACCTCTCCCTCTGTCCCCATCCCGGGGGGTATAAAAGCTCCCTGCTGCCAGGGAACGCTCTCTTTTCCCCCATGGGTTTGTCTGCCTGATGTGTGTCTTGGAATAAAGGACAACGTTTCCCACGTGGAGGAGAGTGCTGCTCTAATCTTTTACCTTTGTCTATGAAGTATCGTGTGGGCAAGGGTCTATAGCTAGTCGGAGTGGACCCCAACAGCCCAGGAAACATGATTCTTCAGTACAGAAGCAGAGAGGATGTATCAGGAAAACATGCTAAGAAAAATAAACCTATTTTTATGGTCTTCTTGAGGAAAAGGGGGGAAATTTGCTTAGAAAAATGGTGAGGGGCAAGGAAACAGGAGGTGAAAAAAAAAGAGTATCTTGTCAGTATTACCCAACCTGCAGAGAAATTGCTGCATTTAATGAGCAATCAGAATGTTCATTTAGTCTAGTGCCAGATCTTGTTTTCAAGGAGACATTTGTGCGCTTAGATTGTTAATTAGCTACAGCATCCATAACCATCCCCTGCATATAGGATAAGGGCAACAGCATAATTGAAGCACATGTAGAATTATAAAATCCAAAATGAGATTTCAGGGCAGGAAAAAACCTGTGAAATTAAGATTCATATCCTTCTTTAGATTCATGTGAACAGGACCTTTGACAGAAATCATCAACACAGATACAAGCCTTTACCAAAATACAGCAGAAATGAAAACGCATTCTTCTTGTTTCTTGAAGTTGGATAATGGAACCATATACAATTGACTTTTTAAAAATATTTTTCAGATGTTAGTATTACATTTAATGTGTCAAGAGGGGCAGGAAAAGCTGGAAAAAGCAGCCAACCAGGAATACATTTAATACGAGATCAATATGTAATGTTTGTGCATATAGGTTAAATTGTGAATTCAGCAGGGGGCAAATCATTAGGTTTTAAACTTTGGAGCTTCAATTTTGATGACAGAACACACAGACTACTACAGAAGAGTACATCTGTCCATCTGTAGGTTTGGGCTTTATAAAGCCTAAACTAATTTGAAGTAAGGTAACTAAAGTGGCCACAAGCAAAGTTACACTGAGCGTGTCTAGTTCCTCTGTATTGATTGCATTGCAGTGTCTTGCATACCTTGCTGACTTTTTACAGGCGAAGTGAATAGAAAGCTCTACCAATTTTTCACATTCTTTGCACATTGAACACATAACACTTTTTAACAAAGAAGAAAATAGAAATCATATTTTGTAAGCTGAATTGTAACAGCTCATGTGCAAAATCAATAGAGGTATAATCAATAAACAAGGCACCCTTGTGCCTTGTCCAAGCAATAGAATTAGATTTCATGTTTGCTCTTCAACTTCGTAGCTGGAAGTGTTTTTATCTCATTCACATTTTAGGAGTCAGCATACAAGTCCTCAGGAACTAAGGATGCACTTCTGTATAATGTTTCAATAGCTGTTGTCAGGAGGACAACATGTTCTCTTGGTCCAAATGCCCACCAATTGCTTCACGTGACAAGCCACTCTGTTTACCTGTAAGTGAAAAGAAGGGGCAGAAACACATGCCCTAGCATCTTGCCAGCCTTGATGTGGCTAGCTAGAGTTGGCAAGATCCAAAGGAAGGTGTTTTCTTTGAACCAGCAGAAAGTGGAGGCAGGGGAGGTTTCTGCATGGTGTAGCTCTTCCGGATTACCCATGGTGTTTTCTCCAATTCACTGAGGGGATGACTTGGACCACGCTTTCATTCCCTCCTTTTGCATACGCTTTTTACAGTGTGAATCTAGCACAGGATTGTTGGGTGCCAGGAGCCTCTTTTAGGCATAAATCGTGTTGCTGTTGTAATAAGGTAGCCAGAGCAGTAGAGACGGTAGCCAGAGCAGTAGAGACCTGTCAGATGTCTGCTGGGAACTCAACACAGAGGAGAACAAGGATTTAAGGAGATCCTTAGAGTACATGGAAGATGGCTTCTTGTCATGGCTGGTGAATGAGCCTGTGAGGGGTGGTGCCTCTCTTGACCTGATGTTTACAAGCAGAAAAGGGCTGCTGGGGTGTGTGGTGCTCAGAGACCATGTGGGGTACATTGACCATGAAATAATGGAGTTTTCAGTATTTGGTGAATCAAGGAGGGGCATTAACAAAACTTTTACACTGAACTTCAAGAGGGCAGACTTCTGCTAGTTCAGGACATTTATTCAGAGAACACCTTGGGAGATATGAGGGATCCAAACTAATTTAAGGAATCTGCAGCACAAAGCTTGCTGTTCTGTTGTGCTTACTTTCAGTGAATTAATTTGTTCTTGTTCCCAGCACTTTACTGTGCCTATGTAGGTTCACTTCTTTCTCTCATAATCTGGGTCCCTCGTTTGAGGCCACTAAAATCTTGTTCCTCTCATTTAGAATATATCTGATTGCCTTCTCCTCTTAAAGTAATTCTTCAAATATGGCATCACTTTTTTGCAGTTTTTGTTTCCTTTAGACTGGAACTAGCAGTGTATGCATTTGTCTTCAATGAGATTTTAACAAGGCATACAAGAATAGAGAAACATGTTGGCAAAATTTGGATTCAAATGGCACAATACATTTGAGAAAAGTAAAAACTGAAAATTAGAATGGTCCTGTGTAGACCAATATGGAACCATTATACTCTAATTTTCCAAAACACTGAAAAAGGGAAATAAAGTCAATGAAGACAAGGAACGTATGACAGACTAATAGAATTTTCTGTTTTCCCCTGTAGAATGGCCAGTTGGAATAGCTTTCAGTTGTGGTCAGAAGGTAAGAATAAATATTGCCTATAAAGGAAATTAAGTTATGAAAAAAAAAAAAAAAAAGCATGTTGTTTTGTTTGAATGAACAATTGAGTCTTCATCAGAAAATTCCTCTTCAAAAAAGTATTACTGTGACAATTCAGGAGACCACAAATGACAGTTCAGTGAAGCACAGACAGAGAATTAAGAGCTAATAGAGAGCTACCTCTAGAGTAATAATCTAGCAAGGAAACTGCACATATCACATTCAAGTCAAATGACTGTATTGGTCACTCTCTAGTGTTTGGTGGCTGGTTAGTAATGTCTAGCTAAAACCTAAAAAGGAAGTAAGAAAATTAAAAAAATACAAGGGAAATAGACTGTTTTCTCTTGGGGAATTACTTCTTCAGTTTTTAGAACTCTGTAAACTCTAGAGGGAGTGGAAATGGGGACAGAGAGAATGGGGAAGATGAGATAAAGAAGGACAGTGGAAAACTTCCAGTCTAAATATGTATTTTCCAGCTGTATAAAAAAAAGGTAGACCTCCAATCTCTAATCATCTTGGAAGCTACCTACCAATGATTTCATGTTTGAAGGCATTTGTCATGGTAACTGAAGACAAAATTTTGTCTCGTAAAAAAGCATGAGTGTAATTATGCGACATTCTCACAATTCTATATAACCTGATTTCAAAAGGCTACACCCTATACAATGCATCTTGACTCACAAAGTTACCTCAGTTATGTCCCTGTAGTAATGTGCTTTAAAGAGTAGTCAGCTGAGGTTTGAAAGCAATACAGCAATGTGTCCTGACTTGCAGGATATTACTATGTATCTATATTACATATATTACATTATCTATATCTATATTACATAGATACATCACTGATATGACCAGCAGAAGCCTCTGCCCTGCAGGCCGCTGAATATCAAGCTGTTTGGGATACAAAATTCCGTGGAAGTTAGTGGAAATCTGTGTCAGGGCCTTTAAGCCTTACCTTCATCCAGCTATGAATATCTGGGTTTTTTACGATCTTCTCTACAAACTTTCAAAAAAAATCCAGCCATCCATACCCAGAGAACAGATTTCAGTGTTTCTCTGTCTTCTGTCATCCTCTGGGACTATAACAACTTCAGAGTTAATGTCTTATGCTACAATATAAAATGTAACCAAAATATGTATTCTATCACCATCTTCATAAAGATGTTAAAACCACCTGTTAAAACCAGGTGGGGCTGTGTTCTTTATCTCATCCATGACTCATTCCTGATAATTTCCTCCAGGGGCTGTCTTCTGCTAATGGGCCCTCAAGTCTTACTGCATGGCTGATAAAATTGCATCATCCTATTGTGAGATGCTCCACCCAGTGGGAGGAGTCAAGCATTCCTACCTGGATGTGATCTGAGACTTGGAATGCCACAGGGGGCCTTAGCCACTGGACCTTCAGAGGAAGACCTGCTGTTCTATAGGATCACTGCTTCAACAGAACCACCAGTCTGTCACTCTAGCAGGACTACAGCCATCATTTAACTGGATTGCTACTACCGCCCTAATTTACAGGGTATCAGGTTGACACTGTGAGTGTTTCTGTCTTCTTGCATTTATTTTAATTTTCCTATTAAATTGCAGTTTTGACTTGGAATCTCCCATTAGTTTGCTTTCAAACTAGTACAGATATTTAAATGGAAGATGTCATTAAAAAAGAAATTTACATAATTAACCATACAAAAATTAAACAACATGTGAAGTTTTATTTATATTATTTACTTTATAGGGTTTTTGTGAATGAGTCACAGAATATAAAGCTTTGAAAATCATAACTGGCCACAGCTGCAACACAATAATTAGTGCCACCTTGACCTTGGCTTTGGGTGTTACAATATAGATTGGTAAGTGGAAATGGAAGGTAAGTTAGGCAGTGTGTATTGCTTATCAGCCCTTCGGAGAGCACGAACACTACTTTGAACCTCAGTTAGAAAACTAGTGTCCATCAACAGGCAAAATATTTTCCCCATTTTAGGGCTCTGAATGAATTTGTTTAGGGGAGAGGGACCTATGAAGGAGACAAACTGTTCTGTGATCAATGGTAATGAATTACAAAATGAGGAAAGCATATCAAGAAATTATGACTACCAGCTAAGCACCTTCACAACAGCTTGCTCCCTCTCATCCCCCACACCAGAGGAAAACACAAATTGTGGACTGAAGTAAAGACAGGGAGTTCACTTACGGTTATTATCATGAGCAAAACAGACTCATCTTGGGGAATTCAAGTGAATTTATTGACACTTAATCTAAGTATTCAAGTACTGAATCAGATATTTGGAAACAAACCATGCAAACACTAAGGGAGAACACAGTGTTCCTCCCTCCCCAGTCTCGTCTCCACTCCAGACAAATGTCCTCCCACGTTATTATCAGCACAGATTACATTTAGTCCCTTCAGTGAGGTAATGGGTAGCTCAGGGAAAGATCAGGACTTAAGAGTTTCTCTCAGTTGCTCTTTTTTTTTCTCACTCTCCACAAAGGGCTGCAGCCCCTATTGGTATATCTGTTTTACTGATCTGCTGAGTACCTCCTTTTTATTCTCCTCTGACCTTGGTGTTCCTGCTTTTTTTCTTCCTTGAATCCTTCATCCTCTCTCTGTTTTCTCTCTGCCCTCTTTACTCTGTGGCGTTTTGTGACCATTCTTAAATAAGTTTTCCCACACTTGATGGTGGCTGATGTGCTCATCTGTGTCCCTTGGTATGACTGTTGCGTCTGCCATGGGGCAGCCCCTGGTCTGTCTTCACAGACAGCGCCTCTGTAGTTCCATGGTGACCACATTTTGCTTGCATCCAGTCTAAGGGCTATTGGAAGATAAACCTTTCTAAAGTATTTCCTTTGCTGAAAGACTGTATACTTTTAAAAACAAGTCCTGAGGGTTTCATGGGCTTGGCTTGTGATTGGTGGGTATATAGCAGTGACAGGTCTTGCAGAGTGCAGCACTGAGAATCTTACAGAGTACTCACATTCAGCAAAATAAAATATCACAAATGCACTAAGTGTGCTCTCACCATACCTTTGAAGACTATAATCATGACATCCTTTCAAATATTTAAACTGCTCTAGTTAGTACATGCTAGAGTGCATGCATTCCCCCTCACTTGCTACACATTCCTTGAGCTAGGAAGTGCCAGTATATCTGTTATTGCATGGCGCATGTTCACACAGCCAATTTGTGCAACAAAAGCTTTGAAAATTAAATAATTCATGTCAATGCATGATTTATTTGCATCTAATTTCACCTATATTTTGTGAAGCACTGAAGACATGTAACATTGCCATTCATTTCACCTTTTTTGAGCAGAGATTCCAAGTCAAGATTTACAGTGCATCCCTGTTCAAAGAGGTCCTGTGAATTCCTGCTGCCATGAGCTGTAACAAACACAGACAAAAAGCATTCTAAAATTATTTGTACTTTAATTTAGTTAAATGCTGAAATAAGTGATGACCCAGTAGGCACATGTATCTGTTAATCAAGTGAAATCCTACACTGCACTACGGATGGCAAATATTTTGTAAAAAAAATGTATTGTAATACCTCAAGTCCTGATAGCAGACCGTTTCCCTGCTATCATATTGTGTGGGACCATATAAATCCTACAAAATTGGTCCTGAACTAAAAGTACCATCTATAGCCTACAGTAGATTCTGCAGTATGAGAGAATTAATTCAATCAATTTCTCTGGAAAAATTATGACACTGCTACATGGGTTTAAAATATAAAAGCCTCTTTCAATATCACGGTCACAAACTATTGTGCCAAACTCCCTCACCCCTACACCCATAACACCAAATTGTTTTCAGAGGAACTGCCCGTGTGTGAGAAAGTAATTTGGCTTGATGTGTAGTCTCCAACTGAAGAACACATAGGCAAAGGTCTTTTTCCCTCCTTTTGAATCTTAAGATTGATACTCTAATTATGTGCGATGATGGCTCAAACTTCAAACCTACTTTGAGGAAAAGAAGTTGTAAGCACTGATTTTATTTGTCTCAATTGCTAATAAGAAAGAGAAGGAGTACAAAAGTGATTGTTCATCTGTTTTGCAGGCAAATGGTGAAAAATATGGACAAAGTAGAATTTTAGATATTTACCAAGTGAAACTGGGATACATTTTATTCATTATATATTGATCTCACTAAGTTTGACAGACCCAGTACTGCTAATTTGTAGCTATTGTACCTTTCTTTGTATTATGACAATTTTAAAAACCCAGCATACATCCAGGTGTTGGAAACTTTCTTTTACTTGATAGCAGACCAATTCTAGAGGGAAGATACATGCCCAATGTTTCCCTCAACACCTTCTGTTTATTAAGCTGCAACTTCAAGAAGTACCAAGCTGGTTTTGAAACAATCACCTATTTTTTCACACATTCACTTTTATGTGCCTGCTTGGAGCACAAAATAGGATGACAATATGAATTATCATTGAATCACAGAATAGTTTGGACTGGAAAGAATTTAAAAGGTCTTTAAAAGTTTACAGGGATGGGGCCATCCCTCTGGGCAACTGTTTCAGTGTTTCACCACCCTCATTATAAAAAATTTCTTCCTTATGTCCAGTCTGAATCTACATCCTTCAGTTTGAAACCATTGCCCCTTGTCTGATCACACGGGCCCTACTAATATCGTGTACTCCAAAGTGCATGGCTGTGCTGGAACACCAACAGTTTTTAGACAGAGTTTGGAAAGTCCCTCAGAGAATCCTTTGTAGATATTGTTCACATTTCTGAGCCCCATAATTTAAAAAGGACGTTGGGGTATGTGAATGTGCCCCAAGGAGGACATTAAGCTGGGGAAGGTGCTGGCAGACACGTCCACTGAGGAGTGGCTGAAGGCACTGGGTTTATCTTATCCAGATGAAAAAGTGTATACAATTCTGTGTCTAGGTGAAAGTGAAGGAACTGGGAGATGAGTTTGGAAATGTTTACATTGCTACATAGAAGCTGCTAGCGATATAGAAGCACTCAAACCTGTGAGTCTGAGGAACCTCCATGTGAGAAAAATAAGATCTTTTCATTTCCTGAGTTCAGTGACTCAGAACAGGCAGAAGTGAACTGAGGGAGATAAGGAAATCTTTTGCTAAAGGAAATGCTGGAGTGTTTTTTCTGTTCTTTTCCCAACTGAAAGTTCACTATCAAAAAAATTATATATTATCTGAGATGAGAACTATGCTAGGAAAATAAAAAGAGGGGAGAATTTTTCTGAAAAAAAAAAAAAAAAAAAGAGCCTACAACTGAAAAAAAAAATAGTGAAATCTCATTCACACACAAGCAAGAAGAAAACCCACAAAAATTCTAAGCTACTTTTGTGATGAGCCCAAAAAACGTTACAATAAAGTAGTAACAGGTTCTAGAACTAATCTAAAACTTGCTAATGATAAGAGTGGGGTAAAACAACAGGAACTAGAAGATATTGCCACACAGATATGGGACTATGTCCACCTTTCAGTGTTCTCTAATCTAAAGGATAAATATATCACTTTGCCACTTTACATAAGAATTTTCAGATACGATCTTTCACTTCTAATTGTGAGGTGGCCTTATTTTTTGACATCAGTGCAACTCAAAAGTAACTCCAGTGAATTGAGTTGCCCTACCATCAAATCAGCCAAATTTTAGAAGCCAGCCCCATTTCATTAGACAGAATTATAGCAATAAATTAAGAAAAGAATGTGGAAAGCAGAAGTATAAATTTTTTTGTGTGTATCTGAAAGGGGTGTGTTAACCCCCACAATAATTTTTGGTGCCGGCGAGACCTCCTCCCTGCCCGAGGGAGTAGAGAAACTCGGACAGCAGCGCAGCAGTCCCCACTATAATTAATTTTTCAGTACAAAAACTACACATCATACTGTGAAAATAGATCTACTGTATCAATGCTTCTTGCTTTTAAATAAGCCAGCACAAGTGGATAATTACTAAGTCTCCAACAAATTTGGTAAACTGTCATGTATTTTAGCTTGCAAGGGACTATATGACTAAAGACACAGGAAATTCTTCCACTGAGACCAATAATCAGACTTGGTCTTACTGTGAATTTACTTAGAGCACTGGAAATTATTTTTTGTTTTCTTTTCTGTCTGTATTCATAATTGAGTACAAAATGCCTCTACATTTAATATGAAGTAAAAATTATTATTTTCTCAGTGATATTTCTTACATACACAGAGATAGTAAAAGGCTCAGCTGCCTCCTCTACTTTCTCTTTATGTTCACAGGCTCTTGCTGTCCTGCAGAGTTTTGTTTGCCTCAAAGTAATAATTCCATTGAAGGTCAAAGATACTGTATTTGTACAGCAGTGATCCTAAAACTTCAAATAACCAAAACTGTTCAAAAGACAGAAAAGAAGCTCAGTTATTTAAAAAGAAAAAAAAAAAAAAAAAAAAAAAAAAAAGCCCTGAATTAACAACAGCCTGAAACTCCTTATTCTGTTTCAAAAATCCATAGCTTCATGTGTGCCAAAGCTACTTCCTTTATGCTTTGTCTTGCTCTCTGTCATTATATCTACTAGACACAGGGTGTTTCTGACTTGGGACAGATACACATCCCTGAAGTAGGTGTACTTTAGTAGTGCTTAAGCTCTTGATTCTCAACTATAAATTTTTTGGGCTTCTCCAGCAGTAGACTCCTATATCCCTGCCTTTATCTATGCTCCCTCTTATAAGACCTTGCTGCTTAGCTGAGGCTTGTTGGATAGGCACATCTAGTTTGGATCACCAGTGTAGGAATGACTTTGAATGCTTCCACCTGGAATATTGTCCATGAAAATAAACCAGGCTGGATTTTTGAGTGCTTACCTTATAGGGTAAATAAAATAGCCACATTATTCTGAGGCGGTACTGTATTTGTTGTAATCTTAAGTCTTAAAAGTGATATAATATTTCTGCATGCATGCATCCCTGAAGCCCCCTGTAACTGTGTATCTGCTCTGCTTATTGTTAGTAAATTTCTTAGCCTTGAAGCAGGTCCTGCATTTTGACAGCCTCATGCAATTGCTGTGGGACCTAGAGTCAGAAGGCTATTTTCAATATAATAGAGATTGCACCAGTAAAAGTGGGAGACACTTGCATCTATAAATACTTTGCATTTTTAGTATAGAGTAAAAAGCATATAGGTGTGCATGGCTGTGATGTTACAGGTATCCAAGTCAGTTTATAGGCAGAAAAAGCAATTACTCCAAATTTAGTAGCACAAAGGGCAACTGTCATAAAATTAACCATTAAAATTTCAGCAATAGCTCTTAAAATGGTTCTCAAAGTTCTAGCTGCAGTTTCATGAAGTTTTTAAAAGAGAGAAAAAATGCAGAAAGGCAGACTGGGGACTGTGAGGCAAGAACACGACATTGAAAAAGTCTGCCTACAGTATATCATTCAACGTATACAAGGGAAGTCTAAAACCAGACCCTTAGATGTGGTGACTGCAGTGAGATGTGTCTGCAAAGCAGAGAGGACAAAAGATGTACAAACCTAACAAAATAAGAATTAATCACTGAAGGAACAATTTGACTTTACCAGAAGTTTTGCCTTGTATGGTCCTTGTGGTAGTCAAAAATAATTTCCCCAACCTGTATAGAAACTTTTCTCAATTATTTATTATTAGGACCACAGAGATTTTTTTTTTGTTGTTCTTGTCAATTAATTTCTAAGTGCAAAATAATACATCAAGCTTTTCAGGTAATGTGGCATCAATTTTAAAAGCATTTTATGTTCTGTAAACAAAAATGAGGCTTCTGTATGAAACTTCCTGCATGAAGTATCACACAAGGTTTTTTACCTTTACTTTTCCTCTCCTGCAAGTACAGTATCTCTCTTTAGGATATTGCAGGGCAAGCAGCAAATTTTGAAAATTTGAATTTAGTTGCATTCAGGCGAGGTCTAAATACACAGTTCTTAATTCATCATGTCTTCTTTATTTATCATTCTTTCTGATGGGTGATTTTTTTCCTGCAGTCTATATTTTTTATACCATAGTGTATTGATGATCCTGTTTACTTAAAAACTGAAAGAACTTCAGCTTCTACTGTGAAAAACACCTAAAGGAAATTGTTACCTTGAATGCTTAAATCTATACCTATCTATAAAAAGTAGACTGATGTTCAGAAATCTGAATCAGCTGCAATTTTCAACCAAACCAGCACCTTTGATTAAGAGGCATCCACTAAAAAGCACACAGCATGGGCTAAGTAATGGTCCTGTCACAAACGAAAATACCTACCTGTCATGGGAACGGAGATGATTCCTCATGCACTGAGTTGAGAAATGAGTTGTGCAGTTTGGAATCACCGTTAGCTGGATGTGCTTGGACTTCCGCCCATCAGTGAGCAGATGCCTGCCTCTACGCACCCTGTCATTTGAAGATCTGTGGCAGTGTTATTTGTGAAAAACAAAACATCTGCATACAGCAAATATTTTTCAAGCTTTAGAGGTCCTTTTAATGAATTTGCTTATAGAAGCAAAGAAGATACAAGAAGTAGAGAATTTTCCTAGTTCTCGGTTGCACCAAACATAAGTAACTGAGAGAAAGGGAGAGAAAAAGAGAAGACTTTTGTATAACCTTATTAATTATTCATTTAATAATTTAACATATCAGATGGCAAACTAGCTACATATGTGTCAAAAGAAGTGAATTTTTTTGGACAAAAAAAAGATGAATAATACATATTTATAACAACATTGTCTCCCTACCTCCTGCTGTATGCCCTTATGCTTCCTACTGATAATTGTCCTTTTACAAGATGCAGCTCAAGACATGTGCTGTGTTTCTGGAGTACACATTGTCCCTCCCAATTTATTTCTTTGTTTTTAAATTCTTTGTAACATGATGTTATGTTTCCAGATTATGCCTGTATTTTTTAAAATGAACCCTTAATAAGTGACTGCAATTGGCAAGACAAACTTCTTCAGGAGAAGCTATCATGTTTCCTGTTTCAGAGATAAAACTAAATTCCATATTTTTCTCCCAAGACTTCATTCCCTTTCCATAGTAAGCTGTTAACAAACAGGTTTTGCTTTCTTGATGTCCATGAACTATAAGAGAAATGATTTTCTGATAGTTACATTCTCACTTCATAAAGTTTCTTTTCAAGCCTTTATGCTCAGAACTGAAAGGTTTTCAAAGTCTTTTCTCCTGATTATTTCTTCTGCCTCCCTTCCAATCAAACTATCTGAGCTGGCCAGCACCAAAATGGAAATTATAGATGTGAAGATAAAGATTAAGCTATGAAAGTAGTACTGATCACATTCTAGGTTTCAGTTACTGTCACCTAGACAGGCCAATCTATATCTGTGTATTCCTTTCATTAAAATAAAATATATTATGAATTGCTTTAGATAACACAATGAGAGTCTACTGGCATAAAACTAATGAATACATAATGTACTTAAATCCACTTAAATAATAAAATAAATTTAAGTATGGAAGAACGTTTTTCCTCTTCCATGCAACATAGCAGAATCAAAACCTCTCCTACAAATATTAATTGGATGAGCTACAGGATTACAAACTCCAGTTCTTTACCACTTGTGAGTGAAATCTTGCATTTTAAGGTGGGAATATATTGTTGGCTTTCTTAATAATTAAGGAGACATAATTTTTTCTGTAGCTCTAAGAAAGCACAATGTAATTGTAAAGAAATAAGCAATTTAGCTTAGATTTTTCAAAGATGGGATTAACGTATTACCTCCTCTTCTGCTCACTACTACTTGAGCCTGGTTCCTAGTTTATTTGTATTAGCAGATGATCCTTGGAAGGAATGCAAATGAGCCTCATTAACTCCAGGAGACTGATTCTCTGGTCTGTGTGTTTAAGTGTCACAGAAACATTAAGAGCAAGGCTGTTTATTGCTGTTAATTAGGTGAGGACTTGAAGCAAATCACTGTTGATGGAGATATCTCTTAACAGGACTGAAGTTAGTCACATTCTGTATCCTCTGCTTTGAATTAATGCTGAAACAATCTTATGGAGTCTCACTACTTTTTGCTTTACTGCAAGGACTACTGCAGATGTTTTAAAATTATATTCAAGAATTTGCAGTCTTGTGTTTTTCCAAAAATGACTTTGAGCTATGTTTCTTAGCGAGTTTGTGAAAGGATAGATGATGTATAGGCAAAGTTTGATTCGAATTTCACTGAAGAACACTTATATCTTCACTCTGCATGCTATTTTTTATATAAATCCTTTGAAATATAACCTTCTTCACTCACATGTCAAAATTATGGCAATCATTTCTTTTGTTAAGTTCTGTTTTTTCCATATGTCAGAGAAGGAAATAAAAGCTGATAGGTCAGTACTGGTTCAAAGCATAAGTTTTTGAATAAATAGTTCACACTTTCTGTGGAGAAACCAGATGGGTGTCTGTAGCTATATTCTTTAACATTTTTCCAGTATTGAACACTCTATAGACTTGAATGGCAAGAATTTTCCCTGCAGTGTTAAGAACTATTGTCTGTGCCCTGGTAGGGATCTTCATGCCGGTATCACCACTAAAAACAGCAAATTGATCTTTTCTAGCTTGCACTGTACCATGGCAGAGAACAATTTAAAAGAGGAGTCACCTAACTTCAGTGCAGGTGATGGTGATAAGAATGAAGCAAAAAAAATAATTGAGAAGAGGAGCTGTATACAGAGAACCAGAGTGTCCAGATATCTCTACTGGAAAAATGATGGAAAGCAGCAAATGATCAAGTGGCTTAAGAGAATTTGTGTCCAGACAAGAAGATGAAGGAAAGAATGGGAAGAAGAATGAGACTCAGAGCTGGTGGAAAGGCCAGACACAATGATGGAAAAAGTGACAGTTGTTGAGCACAGAGAATAGGAGAGTTTGTTTAACCCTAATGAACAGGAAATTATGTAAAGCCAATCTGATTTTACATTAAGGCATTGTATAGGGTTTCAAATCATAATATAGGTCTTTGACGACCTAAGCTGAAATCCTAAGCTTACTGTAGTTACTATGGTCTTTCAAATACTGCTATAAAGAAAGATCTGAAGATCCAGCTTGCTCCAGGCTCAAACTTTGGATGTACAGACACACCTGAACAGCAAGTCAGACCTAGGATGTCAGGTAGAAGAAGACTTAACCTGGAACGGACCCATAACTGTCACTCAATCAAAGTCCCTGATCCTCACAGGACTACCTAGCTTTCAACCATATGAGTAAGAGCATCATCCAGATGGTCCTTGTACTCTGACAGGCTTGATGCCATGACCACTTACCTGGGAAGCTGTTCCCAGTGACCAGTGAAGAACATTTTCCTAAAGGCCAAAATTAACTTCCCTTGATGAAGCTTCCTTCCACTTCTCGGTATTCTGTCACTGATCACCAGAGAGAGGAGATCAACACCCTCCCTTCTGCTGCCCCCCTTAAGGAAGTTTTAGTCTGTCATCTGCAACCTTAATTTATAGCTTAAATGCCCATTTTATGCTACATTCTATAAGCATGGCATTAGACACTACTTTTAGTGAAAAAAAAAAATTAGAATATTAATAGAATATATTTGATCAGAGGTTTGTAAAACTCAGCAGCTTTTCATAAGACCTATGCTTGTCTGTTGTTGAACTAGAAATTTATGGAATAAAGGAGCATGGTTAACAGAAGATCTTTGAATCAGTAAAATTCTTAAGAAACATGATCCTATCCTTGCACATGTCAGAGAAATCCAATGTGATTAGCAGTTAGTAGGTAACCAGTAACTTAAGTGGTCACTAAGCATACAATCTTTATTTTCTGGGAATTTGGCTTTTGATTCCCACATCTTATTTGCAGAAGAACTGAGCACACACAGCTTGAAAGCAGAATTATTTTTGAACATGTAAACTACAACATAAGGTTAGGCAATTAGAAAAAGAGAGTTGTTTTACATTGATTTGCAATTATAATAGATAACAGTGATTACTAATAGATGATAGTGATAATACATAAAGAGATTTTTTTAACCTGAGTTTCTACATGCTCTTATTTCTCACTTTATCACAAAGGGATGCTGTACAAATTCATTTATGAGTGTTAGTGAAGCATTAATATATTACAGAGATGAGCTGTATGAAAAAGTCTAAAAAGAAATTAAGTATTCTGTTTTCCACACATAGTTTGGATAGTATGCAGTAAATAAACTGTGGGATCATAAAACAAATGGAATAAAGCAAAATATTGAATTGCTGCTGACTAAGTAAGTGGCTTACATTCTGTACCTCAAATGAAGAAGAAGTCCTGTGGAAAAATAGAATGAGATCATATAATTAAATGCTGTACCATAATGGATCCTCACTAGCATGTGAATTACATTTCACTAGTAACATTAAATCTAGCCTTTGCAAACATTTCAGTGCCTGACTCTGCAATTTAATGCTATTATTTTTATGTGAGAGCTTTGATATATAATTATTATATAGAATCCGCTTATGGTCAGTGGCCCGCAGTTATGCAGAACTACATGTGTTAAGAAGTACAATTCACCAAATTCTAGAAAACTAGATATATTCCTATAAAGAGGTGCCATATTGTCAACAAAATGCCAGTGGGTGGGATGTGACGGTAATGTAAAGCTATGCATAGGTGGAAATTTAAAGTACCCTTTCACAAAATACAAACCTCTGTGCTTAGGGATTTCTCAACTTGAATTTTGTGCTGGCAAGACTTTTTCAAGCACTACCCACAGACTCTGGAAGACTGATAAATATAAAAAGATAGAAGTTAAACATACCCTTGAAAATGAAATATAATCTCCTAAGTCACTACAGCATTTTCAATATCTTCACTGGACAAACTATGCAATACTTCTGGTATGCATTTTATGGAAGAACAGAGGAAAACATGGGAAAGTCTCACCATCTAGAGCTGGAAGTGCCAATAGGGGATCACTGCTGTACTTACCCTGCTGTTACTATTCCCTCTCTCAGAACTGACTTATGCAAGACATAAATTTGATCTATTGTGCTTGAAATCCAAGAGCAGAAGGATTCCAGTGAAATATTTTGGCCTTGGGTGTGTGGATCTTAGCATTATGCTTTTCTCTTTCAAAAGTAAGAGATCAGTTCCAGTGATTTAATTTCAATATGGGAGTAATTCTTACAGATCAACAATTGCAATCTACAGTAAGTAAGCAAGAAAAATGGTGCTGCAACTTTCAGGGCTGCAATGTGTGATTAGGACACAAACTCAGCCCTGTGTAAGAAGAAGAAGAGCATACAGGTCCTAGCTCTGGGGGAGCATTAGATTCAAATATGTGACTCAGGTCACCAGATCATTTATGCATAGGAAGGTATGCTCTGCAGAAGGAAGCACTTCTTTATTCTCCAGATGCTGGAAAGGTGTGGACATCCTCTCCATATGGACTCTGGGGCAGGAAACAGGCTTGCATTCACCACTTCAATGCTCTTCAGGGTGACTCTCAATTACTTTTTGTCAAAACTGAGAAGATGGAAGAGACAACTCTTTTCAATCAGCCTTCCTTCCAAACAAAAGTGACCTAACTCATAGCTATTTTCAGTATGTTGATGTCCAGTTGTACTTGGAGAGCTTTTTATCTGAACTTTTACAGATTTCCACTGCGTATCTACATTTTACTTTCATCACACTCAAATTTCCTTTCTCTTAAGGCCATTTTCAAGCTTTCTGACCATGGATATTTACCTTTGGTTGCCCTCATCTACTTCCCACTTTTGAGATGCTGTGCCCAAGTGCAGGCAGGGATGTAGGGATGCTTTTTACATGGTTTATTAGATGGTCTGTTGTGTTCTGAGAAGTATGAGGTTCTATTCCATTTGACTACTAGTCAGAGACATGCTACAGTCTGGGTTTGTTTTTTTTTTAAATTAGTTTATTAGGAAATTTCATCCTCTAAGGTCAAGTGCTTTGTAGTTTATATATCTAAAGTATATAGTTTATATGTTAAAAAAATCTATAATTTTTCATATATAATATTTAGATATTTAATTTACATTAAATATTTGGTTATATGACCTCAAAATGCGTATTTCAAAATTTCTTGCTCAGTAGAATTGAAATTCAGAGAAAGACAGCAATGAGTAGCAAAAATGATGAAAAAAGAAGACCCAAATCTTTGAACAAATGATATCAGGAAAAATGGTTGTAACAAGCAAATTGATGGTTCTTGATCCTTAAATAACATGAAAACAAAACAGATTTTAAAAAAGAGCAGTTAATATTGCCAAATGAGTAGCTAAATGCAGCTCGATGATAGCTGATTAATCATACCAAATAACTTATTACAATAGTAGTATATTTGAAAAGTGGTGGCATTTAAAGAACAAGGAATAACACTGAAAAAAATCAGTAATCTTGGAATTTATTGATTCATTCTGTGTCAATCAGAGTGGAAGTTGGTTTTTTGAAAAGCTTTAGTACAAAAAACACATTCACAGGTTTAGTTTGTGTTAAAATTTCAAGTATTATCTGTCATTCTAATAGAATATACATTAAAATACTAGCTTTTCTCAAAAAACATTGACAATCAAACACTGAATAGTTTGATATTTAACTCCTGAACTTCCATCTATTCTTAGGGTATGAAAGCTACCTGACCTCTTTTTTTTTAAATCAAAGCACTGGATCAAGTTGGCAATGGTGGCAAAATCAAATGCCTACAACATCTGCATCTGTGAAGAAATGAATTGCACATTCCAGTGCCTGTAGTTCTAAGAGCAGACAGAACCAGAGGAGTTGTAAACACCATTTGGGGAGCAGCGGGATCAAGTGGGATGGGAAGGCACCAAGCATGAATCAGACACCAGGAAAAGAGAAGGGCTAATAATTTGAAGTTTTTGAATCATCTTCTTTCCTTTGTCACTGGAAATTCTTATACTGTATTTTAAAGGGGAAATGTCACTGAGCAGGAGAATAGTAGAATAATTTACTGTCTCTCTTTATTTCATTTTTTCCATTTCCCCTTAAAAAAACTAATTTTGTTTCTATTGCAGACTCCAGACTTGTTTGATCATTACATAGTTCTTTTGTGATCAGCAAAGGAATAAATTTTTGAGAGGATACAGAAATGACATGTTGTCCTGTTGCAGTTGACCAATGAATATAGGTTTTTAATATGGACTTTTTGCCAATCAACTATCTGAATTATCCTCTGAAGTTGGGGTTAAGTGCTTCTGATTTAAATAAGCAGTAAATATCTGCAAAAATACATATAAAATGTAATTCAACATCAGCAAACAAACAGAAAAAAGGTTCATTATACTAGTCCATAGAAACCGACAGCTGTATTTATGCAAAGCAGAACATAGACAGGGATGTCTGCAGAGCTCTCTTCTCTGACCATGCAAACACTGTCAGCTCTGTCTGTGGTCATTTTGAGGTTCCAGAAAATTTTCTCAGGATTGGAGATTTTAGTGGCTTACTGTTCAGGCAATGTACAATTTCACTAGAAAGAGCACAACATATCTCTGAACACTCTAAGAGCATAAACAGCGGACAATATCAAATAGATATTGAAAGAATTGGAGCTAGTTTTAGTCCTAAGTGCTAAACTCTGATCTGTTTTTACCTTCTGCTTTAAAAACAACTGAGCTGAGTGATGTCGTATCACAACTGCTATGGCAATTGGTATGACCAAACATTCACTACTAGGGCAGTGATCAGGTATTTAATACAGATGAAGGATCCTCATTCAGTGTTTTGATCTCTCTCAAATAGCACCTTTACCTCATGTTACTTTGCAAATGTATGCTCCATTAATATATCCCAGGTTGCTGCTTAAAATGAAATGGGAAGAAAAACAAGCTGAAATCATACAATGTTGATGTATAATATTAGAAGTGGTAGAATAAGTCCCATGACCTCTCTGATGGTGTTGAATGATACTTGCTATCATATACTCTTTGTTACAGTTCTCATTCAAACAAAGCAATGAGCTTGCAAGAAACAGAATTACAGAACTGCAATATTGACATATGACAATGGAAAATGTTGCTTATCTCTATGATTAGAACAGTTTACTCTTTTCCCAGAAATTTCATGTCCTATTTACTAAGATTTCAATTTTACATATACCTGTCAAACACTAACACAAAACATACAAAAAACACAATATGAAACACTACATAGCACAAATGTTACAAAAAAAAAAACTTCAGTACATCCCAGGAAAATTCACCCAATCTAGCCTTTTAGTTATTTTACTCAGGAAACAGACTAAGTAAGTAGATGGTTTTTATATTAGCTCTCAACTGTCACATGTTCCGTCAGACTAAAGGGAGAAAAGAGTTATGTTGTCCTGTGCTTTCCATCAACAATACTTGGTTTTAAGATGCACACATTTAGAAGTTGTACTTAAAAGCTCTGTCTTTAATCACAGACTTAATACTGGTTGCCTAGAATGGAAAAAGTACCTTAAGAATTCACCTTCCAAATTAAAGGATATATTATAAATGCAAAACAATATCATGATCATGCTATGAACAGAAACCAAGCTTGGTAAGTTATGTCAGTAAAACAGAAATTACAGAAAATGAAGTTATGCAAAGATCTATAAATCTCAGATCTTCTTCATAACTCATATATCAAAATAAATAAACTTCATCACTTTTTTTGGTCTATGATTCTAAACAAATCATGGAAGTACCATGAATTGAATTGTCATTTCTTATTTCTATCACTTGTCATGTCTTAACTGTAAATTATTCCCTTCATGTTTGAAGTCTCCACCATAGGAGAAATTTCTTTTGATCATCTTTCTGCTCTGCTACAAATTTTGAAAGCTTCCATTAGATCATGTCAAAATTGCTTTATTTTCTAGATGAATTTATGTAAGAGGCAGAAAACTGTATGAATTCTGATATAAAATAAAGATACTAAATCAATCCTTTAGGATTCCTCAAGTAAAACAAAAAGTGACAGGTGTCACACTTCTGTCTGTTTACTGTAAACTGTGAAAGTCTCATCTTTGCATTCAGTAAAAAAAAAAAAAAAAAAAAGAAATCACACGGAACGTTCTTTGCTACTAATCTGTCAAGTGTCAACATATGTATTCCACTGAGCAAGACCAATGCTGTCAATTTTAACTACAGTAATTTGTCATATTCCTTCCATAAACTATATGATGGGAACAAAGGAGTAATTTTTTTAATGCTAAGCCCTTTCCTGGATTGCATCTAGACTAGTAGAGTGTGAAATCTCTCATTGCTGTGGTCAGTATGCTTGTAGCATCAGTGATATGGCAGAATATGACAGTTTTGTTTGTATTCATGGCTATGACCTTTAGCTATGCACATCATCAATTTCTGATCCAAATCCTTGGCTCCTTGGCTGCATCCCTGCCAACATAATTTATGCCAAGGGATTGTCTTGTCTTCTGTGCCTCAGCATTAATAAAAAATGAAAGGGGGGGGGGGCAGAAGGGGCGAAAAAAGAAAGAAAGGAGGAAAAACCCTAACTAAAATGCAACACCTATCGTAGAAACATTGGTACCACTGTTAGTTGAGTGAGTGATGGCTTGTGACAGTAGCTAGAAATGCCTTGCCTGCATGTATGGCATTCCTGTCCAAACAGGTGTGCACAACATGTGATCTATTTCTGTGGATGTGGGACACTGTCATGCATAAACACTGAGCTTCGTTTCTTATCATAACCCTTGACTGGATGAAATCCTCTGAACCACATGTGCTAATGTGTCTTCCCACTTCCCAAGATGCATTTCTTCATTCTGGTGAATGCAGAATAATGTTGATCATCACAGGAAAGCTTGGAATGGTGTCCAAGAAACCTCTTAATTGTGACAAGGGAGTAGGGACAATTGCAGGGAGTAGAATAGGTAAAGGTAAATCATCCTTACATTTTCTTTTCTTGTTTAGCACAATATTCAGCTTGTTTTTGATACTTCTGTGCAGTCAGCTATGAAGGAGTATGAATTACTTCATTTCCAGTAGAGACTCAGTTCCCTTTCCCTAGAAAACAGGAACTTGGCATTCACATGTGCCTTGCATTTAGACCTCAGAAAAATACCTACAAAGGCTGTATCAAGTGGAAGTGGGTATAATCCATAACTTTATGAATACTGGCTAAGTGAATATCTTCCTGTAATCTTAATTACCACAAAACCTTCTCCATGTAACTGTCTCATCTATTGCCCTGCTCTGGGGTCAAGGCTTAAAAAAGGGAGCATTAGCTAACTGAAGTATTAGCTCCTCAGAGGGCTCATCATAAACTATTAATAATGGTCTTGCCTTATTCTTATGTCTCATAGATCTAGTCAGTGTCAGCCATGTTAACATTTTTTTTTTTCACTTTCACTTACCATGTACAACGTCTGTTTTATAAGTTTAATACTTTTCTTCATATTTTCTTTTTCTTTCTGAATTAGTCCTTAATTTTAGTGTCTGGGATATTTCATAGGCCATGAGTTTCAAGAGTAATAGTGGAACCCGCTTTAATGCTATATTTCCTAGGAAGCTGCCTCTGTACATAAAATACTACTTTTTATTTTATTTTTTAGATTGTATATCATAGGAGATTCAGCAGGAAATAGAATAAGGAAGATTACAAATTACTTTCCAAGCTAGTTGCTAAATAATACCAAGACAAAGAACTTTTACTCTTTTCTTCACAATTATCCAATTTTTTATTTTTTTTTTTTTTAATTCTCACTATATATATCTACTGATATATTTTGGCTTGGAAATAATTAACTTTCTATTCCAGGGAATAAAAACTGTGATAAGTTTAAATAGTTATATATATTGTTTTATAAGCCAGTGTGATAGTTGAGCTTAACCTGGTGACATTTCTGCTCTCTGTTTCTCTCTGTAGCACTTGTTGCTGATCTTGCTGTCACATGGGAAACTGCTTCCATGGAAACACCCTCTGCTCTGTATGGTGCATACAGCTTTCAATTTGATGCATTTTTCATAGCACTTTTTTTTTTCTCCATTTTTATGAGGAATTTACCATGCTTTGGATATTCTTAATTTCCCACCCACCCTTGGTACTATTCATGGTCTCCCACCCCTGTTCCCAAATACTGGGTGTGTTTCACATTTCCACAATATTTGTGTGATTCTCTTGGGGCTGATGATGTGACCTTGCTATCAGTTCAGGTCACAGACACCAAGTGTCTACTTGATCTCATGCAGTACACACTGTGCAGCTCATCCAGCTCTGCTTAAACTAGCCCAGGATTCACCACTACACTGATCCACAGCAATGTACACCATTTGCACATTGGTGAAATGCAGCATTTGAAATATGGGAAAGGAAACAGTGATCAAAAACTTTAGGATTTGAAGTGAGACAAAAAAAGAAAAAAAAGGTAGTTTTTCAAGAACCAAATTTTTGAAAGGTCCAGTGGTTTTCTAGGGGAGTCTGTGATTTCCTGCAGTCTCCAATTTTGTTTATATGTGGAGGAAAATTAAAATATGTCACATGCAGAGAGCAACTAGATGAAGAGTGATATAAATGTGAGGTTTTTTTAGTCTGTTCCATCTTTTTCTTAGTAAAGTCCAGACACCAGACTTTGGTGTCAACAAAGATTTCTGAAGGGATTTGCTTTTTAAAAATGGCATTAGATTAAAAGAAAAAGGCAGACAGCAAACTAAAGCTCACAAATATTTTTTTTAATAAAACAACCAAGTTATTCACAAAATTAATAGTAAAAGTAATATTGTGGTCCTTTTTTTTTCTTCAAATAAACAGTATAAATGTTGTACACACAATAGAAAACATGTATATCACAGAAACATTAAATGGTTTGAGTGAAAAGGAATCTTTAAAGATCACCTAGTCCAACTCCCTTGATGCATACTTAAATTGCCATTCAAATTGTGAAGTAAAAGAGTCAAAAGTGTGAAAATGCCACAACCAAGTTTGCTCTTGCAGCAGTTCTACCTGCATGTGAAAAAGCTGACATCTACTAATTAACATTCAGTAGAAGATGAGCATTCCTATTAAGCTAATTTAACAATACCAAAGATTTAATTATTTTTTTCAAAATAGCTGATTAGTACTGGTAGAGTGCTCTTAAATGCAGGTAAGTCTTGAGGAAGTGCTTTCCAACACATATCAGCAGTTTTAAACATGGATTCAGGACCCATTTCTTACAGTTTTGTGTTATGAAGCATGGACTTTTTAGGGATTTATCATGTACACCTTAAATACCTGAGCAATATTTACCCTTGTAACCAACATTCATTCTCTCCCCATTGCTACTGGAGATTTCATGTAAAGTACAGCAGCTTATCCTCTCACATTGTCTCTCTTTCTCTGACATTTAAGCAACAGTATCTACTCCGCTCTCTAAATCCATCAGCTATTTGGAGTTCTAGTTAGCCATGTATATGTAAGTGAAGGTGATCTATTAATAGTGTTCAGTGTTAGCTTTGGTCACTGAAAGAGGAAGAGGTGTGTAGAAAATAGGAGGACAGGATTGTAAGAGAGAATGTACTCTGAATGTACAGGCTGTTTATAATTCCAGCCTTTTTAGCAGAGTCTTTCTTGGATTCAATGGCTACATGCTCTGCAGCGCTCACACTGCATTTATCCAAAGGAATTTGTCAAAATTATTGTCATTGCTTTGACCATCTCATTTCCAGTGGAGATGGATCATTTGAATCCCACTTATCTACTCTAAGCCTGTGATGCTTACGAAGGGGCAGTTTCTAAGATGGTTTACCATTAGATGGTGAAAAGATGGTTCACCGTTTATTAAGGATGTGTAGAAGGGAGATCCAAGCACCCTGAAATGTGGAGGTCACTTTGATCCAGACAGAGTCATTACATATGGTTATCTTCTAAATGGACCAGAGAGAACTCTTCATGTACCAGTATTTCTGATCTGTTGGAGCCTTCCTTTGGGACAGGACTGAAGCAGAGATTGCTGGAAAAATGTTACTCTTCTTTGTCTGCACGATGATGCCAAAGTTTCAATTAGTGGTACTTAGAGTAACAGGAAACATCTGATTTTGGCTCTTCTTCAGCAGCAGCACAAGTTTGAGCTACATTCTCTGACATGCTCTGAACCCTTATACCAGTGTGTGAGGGTGGTGAGTAGTGGAACAGCAGAGCCCCTAGCTCCAAGAAAACCAGCAGGAGAGGTCCTGGCTCTGTGCCACTGGAGCACTCTGCATAAGAGTCTCTGAGGAACATGTGCCCTGCAGTGTCTGCCCACAGACAGCAAACAGTGCCTTGGCATGTGTTGCTAGTAGAGCCCTGGAAAAGTCCAAAATGGTTTTAATCTTTGGGCTTGGGGCAGAATTGGAACTGGTCTCAGAAGGCAGAATGTCATAATGCAGTCCTTGACAGCACCTTGCTTCATGCTTCAGTGCAAACACTCTTGTCTCTTGACTTTAAAACACAGTGACATGAGATGATCTGCTCAAAGTGTCGTACATTTCTGCTGGCAGCCATGGTGTGCAACTAGTCAAGAGCTTTTCTTCTGGCTATTTCTCATTGCTGGAAATCTGCAAGAGGAGTAATTAGAAAAAAAATGTCAACACAAATTATGTTTAAGGCCCATGCTAAGAGCTTACTCATCCCATCTGCTTAAGAAAATCCTCCCTCCAGTAAATTCATTTTTAATTTGAACAAGAACCCTGGTTTAGTCACACCACAGTCATTTTTAATTATGTTATTGAGACTGTGTTGGGTTTTTCTTGCCCTTCTGGGCTGATGGTCTATTTCCTCATCAGTGCTGCCTCTCCTTGAGTCTTCATTAGGAAGACAGGGACTCAAAACACAATACACAAAGCAGACCCACTATTTTTTTTTTTTTTTAAATGCAGAGTTTTTTATTTTCCTAAAAATAAACTCATCTACTTTTCTCACTTTCCAGCTGTCACACAGAGGCATTTTTTAGCATCTGTTTGTGTCAGGAATCTATAAATAGGTGTATCTAGGTACAAAACAGGAAAAGAGTTTTTCCCCTCTTCCTTTGAAATACTTGGGAATAAAAAGGATATTAGAAAGAAAATAGTAAAGGGAGGGATGTTGAACGTGTATGCATAAATTTTCTTCTAAATAAATATGGCAATTAATCAGTTAGAGATACATTAAGACTACTGTACTTTAAGAAGAGAGGAAAGTGATACCTACCTAACTCAGAAGTTTCAACAGATATTTGGATCCCACAAGGCATTTTCCATAGGTGCTTATTGGAAAAAGAATTCACAAGCTGAGAAATTTTAAGTATTCTCCTACCTGTCTTCAGCTTCAGTGTTCTGTGGATTAAACTGTTGTCCATGGACAACATATCTGCACCATGCTTTTGAAGATTAGATGGTCAACAGTAGCATTGACACAGCCAGCTCTCTCCTACTAGACTCCAGAAATTGGACTCCACCATGACAACCTGCTTTGCAATAAAGTCTGCTTCATGGGAATGTATCTCATCAGTGTGACTGATGATCCCTCTTTGTAACAGGATATTTCCATTGAAGTGCTATGGGAAATGCAAGAGAAGATAGTCAAATGTGTCTGGATTTAAGATATTGGAGGGGACAAAGATAGAATCTAGATCTCACATTCAGTGATTCCTTTCAATTTATCATTTCAATTTATCAGTAATTTCTTGCCTGACTATTGTTTTGCAGCTACTCCCTGGTGCTACTTTAGCAATGACTGCAAAAATGCAGAAATTTGTAGAGGTGGTAGTTAACTTCTTCATGAGAGAAAGGACTCTGGCTTTGCATATCTATTGCCAGCCAGGGGCAATGTACAAATCACGAACGGGACGGGACTGCTAGGAACGTGCCTTGAGCCGTTTGACTTTCTAGCATCAATCTCATTGGATGGTTATGATAATGGGAAGCTGCCAGCAGCTCACATCCCAGGCAGCAGACCAAGAACCTAATGTTACAACTTACTTTATAAGTTTTTTGATCAATCACACAAAGCAAAAGCATATTGACAGTTGTTCTATCCAACCACTATAAGCACACGTACCTTCGGTTAAAACAATGCTTGCTTATTTCTAATACAATACCTGTTTGTAAGCCTTAAAACACAATGCACAGAGCTGCATTATTAAGCTTAGAACTTCCTAACATCTTGCTAGATACACTTTTCTGCAGATTAGGGAGTTATTCTAGACAAGTGTTAATACACAGACCGTTGTTCCATTTGTCCTTACTTTTCTACTTTTTACATAATTTTTCTGCTAACTTATTTTATGGCTACTGCTTAGCTCTAATCACAGTTCTGCTGTCTCTGAAGCCTGCCTTTCACAGCTTTCCCAAAACTCTCTGATTTTATGGATTCCCACACCTATCAACCACTGCAATACTATGAATATTCTTAGTGCCATGATCAGCAGCTCCTTGCCCCACAGGCAGCTGCAGCATTGAAAGGAGAATGCTCAGGAGAGATTTGCTATAGACTTGTCTTCCTTGACACAGCACTTTATTTCAGTTTAGTTGGTAGGGAGAGTCTCCACTGGTTGAATTAAAAGGAAATGGCCATCTTGCTCAATTTTCTTAAAGTATGTTTATAGATGCATGGTCAGAAGAAAGACTCTTTCTTAAGTCTTGATTTGTATCCTGGAAAACAATTTAATTTCAAGGAATTTTGAACTGACACACAACACTAAAGAAAGGTACAATGGAAGAACTGGGAAATATTATAATTCTAGGACAAAACTCCACTGTTGAACCATCCTTTGTGCAGTGGACAGATTTATCTGGGGAAAAAAAAAGGGAGAGAATCTCACCAAGATTTCATCACTACTACACAGATTTTCTATAGAGTTGTCAGTGATGTGTGATCAAAGCTGCCTTAAGCTACCTTTTGTAAAAGAACTAATTTCATTATCTTAAGCCTCTAACTTATTAAAACATGGTTGTGATATTTCCTTTATATTTTGCATTGTATTTTAGGAAATACCTTATGACTATGGTTATGAACATAAAATTAATAATTCATGCTATACTATGGAGCATCTTGATTTTTAATAAAACTTGAAGCTTATTTATGAAAGAGAAGTATGCTTTTCATATAGTGGCATATGTGTTCCTCTGGAAGTTTGTAATAAAATATTGCTGAAAACATGCAGATCACATTTCAATAAAGCTAGTTCTTTATATAGAAGTGCAAACAAGATCTCATCACTATAGATATTTTGGAGAAGTGCAGGCAGGAAAAACAACTATAGGAGAAGGGCATACTGCCCAAGATTTTAAAAATATATTTATTACATAGAAGCATAAGTGTTCACACCCTTGCCCTTGTTGTTTAAAGTCAAGTATAACAGTGCAGAGTTGTTGCTGTCTGCTTTCCTGGCCTTTTCTGGATTGAACCTCCACTTTGTTCTGTGCATTCAGAGCTGCTGTGCTCCTTACCTCCTGGGGTCTGCAGAGGAATGGAATTGTGAGTCACTGAGACCAGAAAGCAGAGTTATGAGTTTTTGGTGCACAAAATAACCTTCAGAGTGTGACAAGATCCTGCCTCATCAGTTTGTGTGTCAGGATGAGGCTCTGCTTGCTCTGCTTTCATACTTCAAGAAAGTGCCAGACAATCCTGGTCTTCTTAGTCTGACAGTTCTCTAAACAAGCCTTCCTTTTGTGTCTTACTCCTGAAAGTTGATAAAGACTCTTTCCTCACAGGCTGTGCTTGGTTCAAAGCCCATAGGAAGACTGAAAAGCAAATAAAAACTAGATTTGTTTTCCTACTTTGCATTTTTGAACACAAAATGCTTTTCCAATAGCTTGGAGATGCTAAGTTCTGAACACTTCCAAAGTTTGGAAGGCCATGGAAGAGGGTACTTCCAAGATGGGTGGCCTATTTTTTGGTTATTTTTTTGTAATTGCTGATTAAGAGGGTGCTGCAGTTCAAACGTGACTGAGCTAGACAGTGGCTAGATTTTCTGCCTAAAAACTGAGCAATAAGACAGAAGGACATGAACTAACAGAGCAGAAAATGATCTGTGGCATTATAAAGATTATTGGAACATGACAGAGGAGCTATTGTGGTGATAAAGCATGCACTGAAGAGGTGCTGCTTTGAAAACAGAAACAGAAGCTAAAGCAGCAAGTTAACACATACATGTATAAAAGGGCTATTAAGAGTTAGGAGGGAAATCATGATCTTTGTAACTGAGAAAAACACCATGCTCCCCATTTTGTGTCTTCAAAATATTTGAAACAGTACTCATGCCTTGTAAAAATGATAGAGATTTTGGATTTTGTCAGAGGAAGAAGTGTTCAGAGTTAGACAAATAGAATCAAATTATGAAAATTTTATCAGTATGGCTTCATCTTTTCCCCCATTAGCAAGACCAGCACCAAAGTTCTGATGCCAATTTTAGTGTTCATACTCAGAAAACATGAATAAAGTGAAGAGAGAAAATTGACCCAAAAAAATGTGCTTTATAGTCTGGAGAAGACATTTCTAAGGAAGGCCTAAAGTACTTTAAACAACCTATTGAGATGTAACTTTCTAGTCTATACATATGTTTCACACAGAGAATACGCCTGCCAATTCCACCTTTTTTTTGGTTTTATCTTATCAGTATTTTAAAAATTGTTTAGTGTAGCAGGTTGACTTCAGCTTTGCTTACTCAGACCATTATACACATTTATATATATATATATATATATATATGTATATATATATCCACATTTATACTGCAAAACACCGCATAAGAAAATCTGTAAATCTTTCTTCCTAGAGTAGAAAGACATTAAATAATATGTAATAACCAAAACTGAACTGACACATGTTGGAAATGTATGACAAATTTTGGTGGGGTTTTTTTCATAGTGAGGGTAATTATCCACTGGAAATCTTAAGATATAAAGAACACTGGGTTATTATTGAATAGCTCTATAACAGATGTAATGTACCACAACCAAAAATTTGGGAGGTTGAGGCAGGAACCTCTGTGGCCATTGAGATGCAGAAAGTTACATTAAATTATTATAATAAGTCCTCATGTCTCTGTTTCTGTATATGTGTATCATGACAGCAGGCACAACAGAACCCTATGGACCCCTTCAGAGATAATACCTATTAATGACCTATTTAGCAATAGGTTTCCTGGGAATTTTCACAAAGGAAAAGCAGATCTGTAGAGCAGTTCTGTCCGTTCTTTCTTATGAGGAGTTGCAGGTATGTTGACAGCAGTTGCTGCTTTTCTCTCTGCTCCGGGAAAAAAATCCCTTTCTTTTTTTTTTTCAGCATGAGAAAGTTTATTTCATCTATGAAAGTGTCTTTTGAAAGACTTAAATCAGAACCACTGACGTACAAGTGAGAAGAAAAGAAATGAGATAGAAAAAATGATGCAGAAAAGAAAAGGTAGGAGTCAGAACTCCGAGGTTTAGGTGAGAACTCCAAAGAGAAAATGTGGAGAAAAAAGTCTGTAACAAAAGATGACAGAAGCCTTTGCATTCACATTAACACAAGAAGCAGTTGCAAATTGGCTCAAAATAACTTTTTTATAGAATCTAAAAACTGACAATGATAAAACCGACAAACTCTTCATTAGAGTTCTAATTGCCCTTTAAAAAATTATATCAATACAGTAAATTAACTCCTAAATGCTTGAATATGCCTTTTGTTGCTTTTCCACTTTTTCAGAGTTATAAAAATAGCTGCTGAATATCAGCATTGGTGGCTCTGCTCACAGATGCATTCTTTGCTGTTGTAACTAAGCCAGTTGTTTGAATAAAATTGACACTGATTTATTAATTTACCAGATCAGAGGAAGGTCAGTAATAACTTGTCCTCTTCCTCCTTAATATTATCTTCAAGTTTACAGTCAGGTCTCACAGAGATTTTCACTACATTAACTATACATTATGGTCTTGGTAAAAAATCCATTTGAGCCTGCAAGAGATTTTCCCCTCATTACTGTTGGATCAGGCTGAGCTGGACTTTGCAGAAATGCCATTTGGCATCTGTCCATACCATAAGTCATACTGTGTTCTATTCTGTGAAAGTATTCTAAATGTTTCTTGAGCACAGGAATGTCTAAATCCACAGAATTTATCTAAGAGAGAACATTTCCTGGAAATATTTTGTGGATGAAAATACAGGAAAAAAAAAAAATCTGTGTCTGTAGATTTCATTAAAGAAATTAATTAGAACCCTTCTTCTGTTAGAATATGATCAGTTTCCCACTATGTAAATACTAAAGTGTAGCTACTAAGTATAGCTAAACACATTTTTTATGTGTTTAAAAATTCCAAAAGAGAAAGTGTACAAAATTCCAAAGAGAAAGTGCACAGCTGATCACTCACCTTCTGAAATGTGAGACATTTACTATTAGGTGTTGATATTACATGCCAGGATGTGCAATAAATGCTGTCATGGAACGTAGGTATGTATTTTTGTAACATGATCAGGCATACACCAGCTACCTAACGGTAGAAACAAGCAAACTGATCTCACTGTGCATTTGCCAAGTACTGAGAAAAGGGCTGTAGGATCTTTGGGGAAAAAAGTGACAAGTAACTTGGCTCCCAGAACAATTAATTTGCTCCATGATTTCCTCTTGAACCATAGTAGATGGTTTCAGGGGAAAAAAAATATAGCGTGTTGGCTGAGATAGTGAATTTTTGCAAAATAGATTTGTTTCAGAAACACCAAGCTGAACAGTCCTGTGCTTACAATGGTCCAGGAATATCCATACTATACAGTACAATATTAGACATAATGATTCCTATGTTTGTGGGGCTAAATATGTGGCAAGTGTCTAGTGAATACAACATCTTCCCAGAAACTAATGGTAATAATGCTGATACACAAAGGAGTTATAAAGATGGAAAAAGAGAAAGACACAGACAGAAGACTAATATTGCATTCTTTCTGCAATACCTTGCGTGTAACAGAAACAGCATCTTGGGTGGATACCACACAAAAGACTGGCAATTCCCTCCGTGTGTATTTCTTCTGAATTAATATTGACCTCTCCAAAAATTTTCAGGTCAGGTCATGAACTAACATTGGTATCACAGGTATAACTCTTCAGTATGTGAGGATATCTCAACTTGGATCTTTCCTCAAAGTGTAAGTCTCATCTCTGCACACCTGTAGCATCTTCACTAACAATTAGCTGGTACTTTGAGAAAAAACATTTCAAGAATACTTCCTAAAAAATCTGCAAGCAGTTGTTTAAAAACCAACACCAGATGTGCACCATGTGCATTCTGCACTAGCATGCCATGATTTTGCCAGATTTTTATGCCTCCTTTTTGTTTGCGTGTTGGTACAACCATAACAGATTATTCTATAAATGTGACTAATTCAGAAGCTCATTATTGTAACACACAAGCTCAGTGTAGTTCTTCATTGGTGTAGTGTACTGACAGTGCAGCTCTGCCTTGCATGAGAATTGGTTTGGCTGTTAGATCCAGAAATAACATTGATCACTTTTTATAAGCTCATTTTTTTCAGGAAACACTGCAAAAAAATCCAGTAAGAAGGTTTCTTAGTTACTCTTTGCTTATGACAGATGTCAAGAAAGCAGTTTCCCATCAGAACAAATGAGTTAATGAGTTAACTTGGACTGGGAATGAGAGCTAGCCAGCCCCCACTCCACTCAAAGTGGAGTGGTCTCCAAGATTTGCATCATACTCCCCAGGATCCTGTCCAATTTTAATTTATTATCTTAAGAAATAGAGATTGATATTTGATTGGCCTATTTGAATATATCTTTCTGATGACTGATATACCAATGAATTAATCTTTCTGCAAAGAATACACAGAAAATACCTCATATTTATGACAGTGTTCATGTCCATACCAGAGACAATTTTTTAAAAAGAGACAACAGGTACAACAATGCACCTCGTCAGAGGCGATCTCAGTTAACTTCCATTTCATTTTGATGTGCACTTATTTCCATAGTAATGAGCATTTCAGAGATCCCCAAGACTCCTTGGATGTGATAAAACTTTACTTATTGTCAGAGGAAGCACTGATGCCCACAAATGAGAATCTTTGAAATATGTTTCAGACTGTCAATGTTTGATGACCAGCAGTGAAGTTTTCCTTTTTGCAGAAAGAGCACTTATCATTTTGGAATCTTTATATGGGCTGCAATTTGGTCTGACTAGAAAGCTGGACAACCGATTTTTCCTGGCAATGTTTTTAAAGGTTGAGCTCCTGATTGTATTGATAACAATATCATCCTAATGATGAAAACCAACATTTAGATTATTGCTGTAATAAAACTTTTCTTAGAGTGTAGTGATTCTGATTCAGTGGCCTCTTTCTATACAATTGTAAATGATAAATTTGGCTCAAGAAAAAGATGGTGCTGAAAACCAAAAACAAGACAATTATACAACTTGTCATTGAGAGTATCACCAGTTAGCATGCTCAGTGATGCAGAGCAACTGAGCAATATAAGCAGTGATGTCCTAATCAGATTGTAAGTTTCACCTGTGAAATTGAAATCTCTAGACATTGATAGATAGGGCAGACATGAAATGCATCTTTGGCAAGGCTATGACTTTATCCCATGGCCTTTAATTATAGTATCTGATTTGCCTATCTTATTAACAATTATCTTGCTCACAGAGAAGGGAGAGGACAGTCTGTTCAGGGATTCGTCTCTTGTTTGCCTTAAGATAATGTGATCGTCTTTCAAAATAAGAATATCTAATGCAGGTTGAATAACATCAGCCTATCCCCATGACTGCCATCTTAGATAGCAAGCAAGCAGGTACATTAATTTAGATTCTTCAGTGCCAACTGTTTTATCTCAAGGCTGTAAAGTCACACTCAAGATCATTCTGTACTGTTCCTCGAGTGGCTCCAGAAGTTCTGCTGCTTGTCATCTTCAGCATGTAATCCTTTTCACCAGAAATCTGAGGGCATCGTTATGAAGCACAGTTGCTGGGGTCTTAAATGCACTAAAACATCTTTACCAACCCAAGTTAGGGCTTCTATCCCTACTCGGCACAGACAGGGGCCAGGAACTCCAACTTAACTCTGGGCCTTCAGTCTAAGCTATGTCATAGGAGTTCCTGTGCTCAGCTCAGCCACCGTGTTGGTCCTGACCCAGATCAGCAGAAAGGCTGCCTGGCTCGCCTTGAACCTGTGCCATGACTATGACCCTGCCTGTTGATCACTGAACTGCATCTGACACTGGCTATGATTGCTGGATCTGATTGTGCTCCAACCTGCCAATTGTAACTCCCTGGCTTGACCTTGGGCTTGCCTTATTGCCACAAACTTGCCTGGTAATCTGGACTCTTGACTGAGCCTGGCTCCATGACTGGGACTGATATCTGCAGTGAAGGATACAGCACACTGTAGTAACATGCAGTTCCAGATCTTACATACAGTCTGAAACAAAAAATATTATCAAATAATTTCCACATCAAGCCCATCACTTCCATATGACAGGCATTTTTAATGCAGATGACCAGCTGTGATTAAAAACCTCCTAGCAAATCTTCTGTTTTACTAAGTAAAATATTTATGTGAATTGTTGCTCTTACCTTTACAGGCTTGTTGGGTACATCTGTGTTTCCCTAGTGAATATAGCTGGTGTGAACTCCCAATTACTGGATTTCATTATGACCTTTTGTTTTGTCAGAATAAAAGAATAATGACCATAAAAACTGGTTTCCTTGTGTGACTGCCTGTAGGTGGTGGTCAAGTCACCTTTTAATCTTCTTTTAGATAAAGTAAACAGATCCGTTTTCTTTAGTGCCTCAGTATAAAACAACAATAATGCTCTTGATTGTTGTGAGGAATTTTTAATATAAATTAAATGGATGATAATGGTAACAATATAATGAAGAGCTGGTTAGAAGGTCAGAGGAAAGGGATGGAAAGTTACCAGCAGAAAGAAGGGAAGTAGTGTCTAGGAAAAGCTTTATTTTTTAACATTTCATTTTTGAGCCTCTGATTTTTTTTCACAATTTTCTAAGGGTATTTTCATGTTGTGATGAAGTTCTGTTTCTCATCTCCCATTATATTTCACTATTAATCAGGTTTGGGCAAAGGAAAAACAGTGACATATAAAACCATAAAGGAAGTGAATTCTGTGGTAGTATTCAAAGTATGTTTCATTTTCTTCGCATATCCTTTATAAATTTCCCAGCCATCCTTAAGGCAGTGCATAATTAATCACACCATGTTCTATAGTAAGAACACAGGTTTTTCCAATCATATTAGATTATCTAATAGGTCTGATGCCAGAAAGCACTCGTGAGTAGTGAACAGTCCTAAGTATTTTAAAAGAAAGAGGAAAAAAGTCCAATATGGAGTGATAGCTGTGGCATAAAACATTCTCAAGGAAAGAAATGCAGCCGTATGCCAATTCAAGGCCTTGTAAATTCTTCTCAGGAAGAGCTGAATTCTGCATATGCAGTTTGAGGTGTCTTGAAAAGAGCATATTTCAGGACAATTATTGAAAACTGGCCCCACTCTGAGCAATGCATTTAAAAATTCCAAAATTGCTAATCATATAGGAACTTGACCTGTTCTTTGTAATTGTCTGAATATTTGAAATGTAGAAAAATTGAAATTATTCTTAGATATTCCCCTTATGCTTCTTAAAATACACCTATAAAATAACACTTAGCAGTGCTGGCCATGATTTCTTTACATTTACTGTAAAGACTTTTCTGGGATTTTCAGGGAACTCTCTATTACAATTCTCTCCTTTATGGTGAGAAACTTAGACATTCTCAGCATAATGAAAACAGAAGAAATTTGTTGGGTTACATCATACCCAAATGAAAATGAAATTATTTCAATTCAAGGGAGTAAATTTTTCCATCTATACCATGGATGTAGTCACAGACAATTATTAATTATAATTAAATAAAGGATACTGTGGGCCTCCTCACTGATTTGTCATAAAAGCAGTTTTCAGGACTAGATATAATGATAGACTACCACTTTAAATTGTGATTCCTGCAAAATGAGCTTTTGCAGGAAAACCAGATCAGAAAAACAAACACTAGGAGTCTGATTAAGTACCTTAATTTCCTAGTTCTATCCTTCAGTGGGATGAAAGCACTTACAATGTCCTGTTACATTCTTGCCTGCTTAAATTGCCTTCAGATTTTTTTAGTACAGCAAGAAATAATTTCAGTTTAGTTCAGCTTAGTGTTTGGTTTGCTTCTTAACTAATATTTTAAATGCTTTTGGGTTACGTTAGATAACTGTAAAACAGCCCCATAAAAGACGATTTAGTTTTTTCCTTCTCCTAAACTTTAAAAAAAGGAACTCAGTAAAATTGAGTTTTTAAGAGGATCAGAATTCTGGCAAGGAAGAATACTACCTTGCTGTTTCTGTTGCAAAGCAGCAGCAAAGATGTGGCCTTCTCTTCAGCTTAAACAAATACAGAGTAGTTTCAGGTAGATACAGAGACTTATTTTCTTAGACACTTACCTAAGACAAGTGAAAATTTTCAGAAAACCAGTCTTTGCTTCTGGAAAATATATTGATGGGAATTAAATAAAAAACCTCTTTAGAAGGTGCTTATACTTTACAACTACAGTAGACTTGGAACACTGCATGAATCTCAAGAGACAACTGCTATTAGCCTCAGCTTATGACAGTAAGGACAACATGACAGCATAAAAGCTTGGAGTAATCTGCAAGTTCACATTCTAGACAATTTCCTGAATTTAGCTTCTTATCAGCTAAGTAATTCTTCCTTGACTGGTATTTTATTTTATTCCCTTTGACTGGTTCTTTAGAGATGCATAACCTTTTTCCTTCCCTTAGATCAAAGATTTAATTTGGGATTTCTGAATTTGAGCTTAAGACATAACACCAATATTTGGAACTGAATTCATCATTTCCCAGCACGAATTTCTAAGTACAGGATGATTCTTACTCTTATGGAACCTTAAATTTACTGATCAGGGCTTTTTGTGGGGGGTAATATAATTTTAAACTCAGTAAGTAAGAACAGTAACCCATGGGACTTCAGTCTTGTATTCATTTATTTCCTTTTAATGTTAATACTATCAGTGGAAACAAGCTTTGGTCTTTCACCTGTATAAGCAGCTGCAGTTTGATACTGAATACATCTGATTTTTTTCAGAGGCATATTTTATAAAAAACCTTTGCATATATTCCAAAGGAAAGAAGCTATTACTTGGCCCAAAATTATTTTTATCACCCTTACTATTAGCTAGAAAAATCTATGAAAACATATTTAAGCAAAGTTAATGTTGCTCCTCTTTTTTTTTCCCAGAAGAGTATGTCATTTGAGCTTTGCACACCATTGTATCAATGTGAAGCTGAACTGTGTTGCATTTGCTTCTGGGACTTAAAAAGAAGAGAATACTTCTCTAGAAGTATTCTCTAGAGGTAGCTGTGAAGTGATAAACCAAGGGAGAGTAGTTCACAAGTTGACTGGAAAAGTGGACAGAGTATTTTCAGGAGGGAAAGGATAAGGGATCATATCAGGTTGTGAATACCAGTTAAATAGTAGATACAGTAATCCACACCGTTCTATCCAAGGTGTGATTGTGTTGGGTGCCTTCCAGAAGACACTGTGTGTGAGAAGTGAGTTACCTTGAGCAGACCATGTGTGCTCTTCTGGGCGCTGTTCTCCAGGTCGGAGCAGCCGATATGGCAGCACCAGTGACTGCTGCAAGGGGCTTCGGTGGAGTGCCCCATGCCAGTCTGCACTGCACTGAGGTTAGGATAGGCAGAGCACTCCAACCTGCCAGGAAAAGCATATGGCTCGGATTTTCACAGAAAATGAAATGTACTGTGCCATGGCTCAGCAGGAGAACTCTGTGTAAGCCGGTGCACTGTATGTTGGGAAAATCCATATGGGGTCATTCTGATGTGATATTACAAAGCAGCATTCTCAGCCTCTCAAGAATGTAAGGTTGGCCTGTTATCTCTATTACTCTTTATTCTATCTTACCAAACCAGGTATACCATTATACCATTTCTTTTGGGGCCATTCTTACTGAGATTCAGAAAGAATGCTTCACTGTCTTTTTCTCTCTCTGTCCCACCACCTCCACCCTCCCTGCCACCAGTGCAGAACACTGCAGGTGATAACATCCTGCTTCTTTATTATTACAGGTTCTGAAAAGGTTTGTCAGGTGGTTATCAGTCAGTACGAATGAAATGTTAAGAGATCTTCAACGAGCCCAGAGCTTAGACTGAAAGGAATAGGTGCTTGAGGGTAGGAAGAATGGCAGAAAGAAGCTGTAGTGTGTGGAGGGAAGCCAGTGCTGAGTTTAAGGAATGGAACAGTAAGAGGGCTGCTCAGGTGAGAAGTTGGAAGATTTGGTATGCATTCAGCATTAAATTTAATGCTTGTTCTATGGAATGTTGTTGTAAATCCTAGTAAATCTGATTTTTGCCATTACCACCAAAAGGCCATGGGGTTCCTGCTGACTGATAACAGAATTTCTTTGGATTTGCCTTTGCCTGAGCAGGTAATACCTTGTAGAGCAGTGGCTGACTAGTGCCCAGCTAGCTGTGAGCTTAATTTCTAAGAGTATGTGATAAAAGTCTGAAAAACACATGGAGTCACTGAGTAACAAAAATAGCCCTGAATATTAAATGTGGCTGCAGGGAAGCCACTCTGTGATTTTTTAGCTTTAGTTGAGAACCTGTGAAAAGAAAGAGTGCAAAACCAGACTGTTTTAAGAAAATATTTCAAAGAGCTATCTTTTCTAAGAGTTCACAGACATGAATACAGTGCTTCTCATGGTTATTGGATTGATCAAAGCCCTCTCCATGCAGGCTAAAATTTGTTGCTTTGTACCTCTTAGATCCTACTTAAGGCTCTTAAGGCATATAAGGGATAAGTGCTGTACAAAGCCTCTACTGGCTTTCTGCAAAAGGATAATTTTGAATAATAACGTTGAAATAAGTCTTTTCTGAGCTGAGTTCATCCTACTTGAATCCCTTCTTGTCACTGTATCCTTCAAGCTCCTTCATGAAAATGTCCTGTATCTCTAGCACTCATTTATGTTATTTGCTCCAATGACCTTACTTGACAACTTACTCCAAGTGTTTACTGCTCTTTGAACAAAGTAGTTCTGCCTGAATTCAGGTGCAGTTAAGCGATAATAGCATTGCTGCTCTGTTTTATGAGGCAATAAGGTGGTTCAGCTGAGTAGTTTATCCCAACAAGGGAACCAGAATATTGCAAAGTAAAACACTCACATAGCTCTTTGGCCGCAAAATATGTTTGTAACCAAACACTTTAAACAAGGAGCAGCTTATTCAAGGCTACATCACAATTTACAAGTACTTCCCTGTTGTACTTAGGCAGACACCTCCCAAACAGCACGTCACTGAGCTTTTTGGTTCAGCAGAACTGCCTAATCTGCAGCAGATTGGATCTGGATGTTCTTCAACCACTATAATAGGTCAAAACCTCACTAAAACAGCTTAAAATATTTGTCCTACAGTCTTATTATTCTGAAGGAGGGGGGAAACATTTCATACAATTAATAAGAGAGGGATCCACATATTGAGACTCCAGTTTTGAAAAATGGGAGAGGAAGTTCCTTGCATGCCTTCCCATCCACACCTGTGTAAAAACCTACAAAAAGCACAGGGTAAAGGTGAAAGCAAAAAGGAACTGCATAATCTCTATCAAAAATGTTAAGTGATGTTTGATACCAATATTCCTTTCAGTACCTATAAGGCATCAAAACCTGCCCAAATATTTGTGAAAATAACATGTTGCTGTATCAGCAGGGAAAACCTACTGTCTTACCATGTCAATAGGAAAAAAATATCCTTTTCAGCATTTGTTACAGATGTCAAATAGTTTACACATATTTTTAATCCCAAATCATGTTAGGTATGGATGTTTTCATTGTATTTGAAAATAAAGGGCAAGGTACTTTGAGTTTGAATGTAAAACATGACTTTACTGAATGAAGATGTGTAACTTCTGCATCACCATGCAAGAGACTTTAATGTGACTGTTTCAAATTAAATTAGCAATATGATTGTATCAACACATTTTCAAATTTTAAATGAAATTATAAGGCAGGCACTCAGTGAAATCTTAATTAATTTAGCATTTAATTAACTTCTTTTGAACTTAACAAGAAGTTTCAGTCCACCTTTACCCTAGTACAACCAAAAAAGATTTCAATCTACATTCCTAGAAACCAATAACTATAACAACAATTTTTCATTTGGATTTTTTCAGAAGGCAATTCTGATAAATCTAGTAAACACCAGTGAGTATTTTATTAGAGTGTCAGGAAATAAAAATCAATGAAGGAGATAACTCTGCTCACATGTCCACTCTCTGTCACTTTTATTTAAAACCCCAATTAATTTAATGATTATAATATTGATTACTAAGTTTTGAAATGTCATATTAGCCTTTTCAGTTCACACAGTGTATTTAATCAGAAAAAAATTTAACTGTTGAGAAAAGATACAGAGAATAAATTAGAAGATGAATCATCTCTTGCAGAATTTTGTGACATTTCATTATAAAATCCATACTTTGACTAAACTAAGCTGGTAACAAGGTTTATTATAAATTCAAAATCTAACATAAAATTTTTGAGTGTCCCTGGGATAAGTTTTCATTCTGAAACCATGTAAAACACTGGATTTTGGAACACCTGCAGAGTTTGTTCATTTGGACAATATATTGTTCATCTGTTTGAGGTGTTTGCTGAGCTTCACCTCTAAAGCTGCAGTGAGAATAGATGTAGATTGGATAGTTTCAATTAAGAATTAAGATCAGTAGTCACAGGACATATTTGTTTCTCTTGGAGAGCATAGACACAGTAAAACTTAAAGAATTAATTGTAATTAGAATTTTCAAAAGTGCAATAAGCTGTTATGACTTCATATGCTTTGGTTACAGGAGGTAAGGTTTAATTTGTACTGATTAAGGATCTTGTAGGTCCTCTGTAGGGGTTTGAAGCCTGAGCAAACTCAGAAGAAAAGGTGGCCAGCGAGAGTCATCATGTCCCAAATAATGCGTAAGAGAAAGGGATACTGGCCTCTTGTATCCTGAAGTTAGAGACTTTTTTTTTTTTTTAATATTAACTTTGCCATGATTGTATCATGTCAAAGAGCCTTAATGAGTCTTGTTTATCACAGCATAATCACGAACTATATTGAAATTTGAAAGAATGCTGTACTCAGTTCAGACTGACATCAAGGGTAAACTATTAAAAATGTTTCCTCTTAAAATACCAAGCAGCAACTTTGCTAAATCCAAATCCCAGAGATTATTCTCAAGTCTAATATTATTGCAACATATTGACCTATTTGTCAAAGTCCATAAGTGGGTGACTGATCAGGGCCATTGAAACAAACTGCATGTCTCTTTGCAGACTGGACTTTATTCCACAGGGTCTAGAGCCATTATACAGATAAATCTCCTAGTGCTAATTGAGAGGAAGAAAAAAAGAAAGAGGAAGAAAACTGAAGACAGGCTAATGGTCAAAAAGGAAAACCTGATCCAATTCAAATTTTATTACTATTTCTCTTTTAGTAGTAACATAAACTACACCCAGACATTTCTCTAATCCAGTAAGAAAACAAATAGAAAAGTGTTCACAAGGTCAATAGTGGCTGGATGAGCTTGACTTTTCAATCATTGTATACAATTTCTATTTAAGGTCTTACATGAAGGTTAAGAAAGTGATCGAGAGTAGTCAACTTGGTTTTACAGGGAGAAATCCTGCCTGATCAACCTGATAGCCTTCTCGAATGAGCTGACTGGCTTTGTGGAGGAGGGGTGAGCTGGGGTTACTCTTTACCTTGATGTTGGTAATGCATTTGACACTGTATACCACAGCATTCATATGGACAAACAGAAGTATAGGTTATGTTAACAAGTTAGATTGATTGAGAAATTATTTAATGCCACTCTGAAAGAATCAGTAGCATAAGGTAAAGCTGGGGATCCCTATAGTATCCAGTAGTGATTAGCATAGTCAGTATTGACATTGTGATGGGACAAAATGCACACCCAGGATGTGTGCTGAGGATATTAAATTGGGAGAAGTGGCTGAAATAGCAATGTGTTTTGCAGCCTTTCAGAAAGATCACTACAGGCTGGAGCATTGAGCTGACAGGAATCACCTCAAGTTTAACAAAGAAATTCAGAATGCTGTATCTGGGGAAGAGGAATAACCCAATTCACCAGCACATTCTGGGATCTGACCAGTTGGAAAGTAGCTTGGTAGAGATGAACCAGCTGATTCTTGTACAAAAAAACTGAACATGAGACAGAAATACATCCATGTGGCAAAGACCAAAAACACCCTGAGCTGTATCAGTAGGAAAAACGCCAGCAGTTTGAAGGAGGTGATCCCTCTGTTGTACTGATTACTGGAGGGGCCAGACAAGGAGTGCTGTGCTCAGTTCTAGATGACTGTAATTTGAATTTGACTGGCTGACCATTGTATATCAAGGAGTTAGTGAAATACACGATAGTTAATTTGAGTATTCTCAGGCCTGTGCTGGACTGCATGACCAGTGTGGTCTTCAGACCTGGGCACTTTTTCCCACCATGCAGCTTATCAGTGACTGTTGAATAGGATTGCCTCCACTGCAGTGTTGTGCTGCGCAAACCCCATGGCTGCAGGACAAACTCATCCAGCTCATTGTAACAGAGGATCTTCCAGGCAGCTCCTGCCTGGTATCAGCAACTATACCACCTGTGTGTACTTGTATCTAGGAGAGTGGCAAGAAGTTACCACATGAGCATCCTTTCTGTTTGACACTGAGAATGATCAACAGAGCTATTTTCTTGGAGTAAAAAAATCCACAATGGCCTGAGTGACCAAGGGGGCAGAACCTCTTCCATGGAAAGGGGTCTGCACGGTGTGCAGTGCATGGATTGGGGGCCTGTTTGATGCTATACCACTTGTGATTCCAGCATCTGAAAGTACATAGGATTGTCTGTACTTTTCTCTTCTTATAGTTAGCTCTATATAAATATTTTTTAAAAGATGTCTTAGAGTGCCAGTGCCTTTTTTTACTGGATTTATGAGAGATATCATCTTCTTGTACAAAACAGCTTCCAAGTGTAAGAAAGATATTAATATATGTGAGGCTAATAAAGGGTTCCAAAGATGATAAAGGACTTGAGGCATCTGTCCTAAAAAGAGACAAGACAGACGAGATTGTTTAGCCTTGAAAGTCTTACCAATGTCTATGAACATCCTGTGGGAAGGAGCAAAGAGGAAACCAGCATCTTCTTGGTTTTACCCAGTCACAGGACAAGAGGCAATGAAATGAAATACAGGAATTTGCATTTAAACACAAGGAGAATCTTAGTTGGAGTGTGGTTGAGCTTTGGAACAGGTTGCCCAGAGGTGGTGGTGTCTCTGTCCTTGGAGGCAGACAGGACCTCATTAAATATGATCCTGGGCAGTCTGCTGTAGATGACCCTGATTTGAGCACAGAATTGCAGTACTGATTCTTCAGAGATCCCTTTCAACCTCAGATTCTATAAAGCAAAGATTTAGAGGACATGTTTATTTTTCATGTGTCTCTAAAGCACACAGTTCATCTGTATCTGTCTTTATAATGGTAAATATCTGTTTTATATATTGATGTGAGCACCTTCTTTTTTTAATAAGTCAACTATATTGATGCTTTCTGCTTTGCACATTTTAATTTCGCTAACCCATTTTTTAGAGAAATGTCAACAAGTAAGAAATACCTTTTAGTACTTGATCTGCAGCTCCATTAATATCGGGTTTATTTACTTACCCCTTTATGCATGACAAATATTCAGTAAAGGTACATACTGTCCTACTAAAATTTACAATATTTACTTTTGTAATGACAATCTTTTTTATTAAGTGCTTGGTAAAGCTTCTGTAACTTCTTTCCAGATATTGTTCCTTGTTTCCAAGAAGAAAGATTTTTTTTAACTGACATTAGAATTTATGGGAACTCTGTATATTCCTAATAATACTCTTTAATTAAAAGGTGGACTTAAAACAGTCATGGGGATGTAAAAAATGTTCAAACACCTAAAAGGACAGCAAAATGGAAAATAACATCACAATTTTTTATTTTTTTTTTTTTTTTTTGGGAAAGTCTTGTAAAGAAAAAATCCTTATGGAAGCAATGACCAGAAAAGTAAAGAAGCCATTTGAAATGGGTTATACACTAAAGCTGGAGAAGGAAGCTCTGAGACAAACAGTCAGAAATTCTAATTGAGGGTGGAGGGAGGTCTCTCTTTAAATGTGACATTTAGACCAAAGCTGACAGAAACACTTCTGCCTTGTGACTGTTGCTTGGAACTCAGAATGGAAAGACACAGGAATGAATAAATAAGCTAACAGATTTATGGAAACACCTTGAAAAAAATTGGATTTTTTGCTTTTTAAAAAACCTGGTGACCATTTTTCTGAGTATACAAATATTATGAATAATTTCTAAAGATACAATATAGAATGTAATAGAATTTGCAGTCTAGAAATTACCTGATCATACTATGCTCTGCAAACATACATGGTATATAGTATATGTATGTATGTAAATATACAGTAAAGTAACTGGTAAACTTTAATACAAGTTATTATTTAAATGCATTTCAGTCATAAAAATGTTTCTTAAGGCAAACCAATTGATTAATGAAGAACTAACACTAACAGTTCATAGACAAGATAATGTAATGCTACTTTCTCCATGATTGCTTCCATCATGACTGATTAGTGTGTATGCATGTGTTTATGTTTATATACTTCATTTATCTAATGTTAATGCAGGATCAGTCAATCCTACCTGTAAGCAACTTCATTAGTATTTTAATTCTACTACAAAACTAGCAAGCTCACAAATAATTATGAAGATGTATTTAATATGTATTTCCTCCCATTTTTTCACTTCTGTATTTTGTTGGAGCATTTCCACTCTCTCTGATGTAGCAGTGAGTCACCTTTATGAATACACCTTTATGAATACAAAGGAACTGCTGAAAAAGTAGTCTCTGGGGAAAATGACCTTTCAAGGGCCTCACTTGACAATGCTTGGGAATTTTCCCCAGTTATGCAGCCAGCACTTATCTCCTGGAGACACTGCACTTGCATGCTTTGTGCTTAAAGTTAACCTAGGTGGTGTGGGCATGACTGTGTGTCTGATAGTACTCAGATAGTTAACAATTTGTATTGTTTGATTTTTCTGAAGACAGACAGAAAACATAGTGTTTGGAACTGCTAAGAACCCTAAGTCTGTTACAATTTGCTGAAATTGCTGTTTCATATATTTTAAATTTTATCTGAATGTAATGATTTTTTACATCATACCAAAAGAGTAGAAGTTTGCCATTCAGGCCCAATACTTGAATTCAGTACTTCTATTCCTAGATAAGTAAAGCTGTGTTGTGATGCAGGATGGAATTTTTTGACTGTATGCTAAAATAGGACAACCTGTCAACACAGAAAAAGAGATAGCTTTAATGCAGTAATCTAGTAATGACTCCCTATTTCACTTGCAAAATGTCAAAATATGCACCAATATATGCACAGTATAGCCTCAACATGCTATTTAAACTCTGGGTTGACAAAACATGCTTACTTAGCATGACATTGCATTTCTGTGGGTATTTCTGTGTGGTTTCATTTGAGGATGCTGCATTGTCCCAAAAACTAATAGAATATGTGGTGGGAACAGGTCTCCAGTTTTAAGTAAATTGAAAATTATTGGAGTGCCTAGTAAGTGGGCATCTCCTTGAAAGTAGCTTGTCATCTGTCTCGTCATGATTCAATTCCCAGCAAGTTGCCTTTCCTCAGTGACATCCTTGGCCTCTGTAATAAACCTTGTGTCATTTTATTGGGCTCAGGTGGATAGCTGCTTTTATTTTGTAATGTCCTTAAATATTTAGGAGGTACTTTTTGAATAATTTAAAACTTCTCAGGAAACCTTTATGTCATATTGGTCTTTAGAAAGTATAAAGGCTATAGATTCCATTTTTAATGGGCAGGAGTGTATGCAGTGGTGCAGAATTTCACTCTAATTGTCGCTTTCTTCCTTGTCTTTTCTGTTATTGGAATATCAGTTGAGTTCAAGGAAGCAGCTAACAGTTGAATTGAATATGTGTTATAATGAACATGCCAATGCCTACATAGGTGTGTTAATCAGTGTACAGTGGGACTTCATATGATTTGAATGATATTTGAAGACTTCTCTTACCTGAAAATAACAAATCTTTAATATAAAAACCAAATATAAGGGATTTTGAACTGAAATTACTTCTAATGTGTTTAAAAAGATTTCAAACTCTTGTTAGTGTTAGATTGACTTTGATTTCATAAGGCAATGAAGATGATGGAAACAAATTATTGTATTTGCATGTTTTAACTGTTTTAAATATTTATCTTAGTTATTGTATTTTCTACCCATCTTGTGAAAGCATACATCTGAATAAAGGAGAAAGTCTGCCTAAGATTCCACTGAAACTGTTTTACACTCACCTCATGTTAGATGTGTGGAAGACTGCTTCTTGAATGAGAATTGTTTCTTTTATCAGTTGCTGATGTTGAGGTTTTTAATATGTAATTTGACTAAAAAATTCATTAAATCATAAAATGCAAATAAATTTAAAAGCTTTTCATGCTCAGGGAATTAATTACTATTTTCTTGTAACTCTACTAGAGAGATAGACAATCCAGGGAGGAATAGATTTATTAGAAATAGCAAGTTATATTGAGATGTGTGAGCAAAAGGAATTTAGCATGTAACAAAAGAGGCAAGCAGAAAGAACAATAGGAGACAATACAACATAAAAGAGGAAAACTGAGCTGTCAAAATCACCAAAGAAAGAGTTTTTTAACAAGATGTTTCAAGAGTAAGAGGACTTCTGTCAATAGTATAAAAATCTAAGCGGTGACTAGAAAAAATGAAAACTTTTACTGGTAAGGTGACTAAAAGCCAAATTTTGCTTTGGTGTAAACACAGAGAAAGCACACTGCAGAATTCCCAGGAGACCCTGGAAAGCTAAGAATATGAAGATTACTTCAACCCCCATCATTTTCTAGAGAAAGATGAAAGGGTCTCTTCCAGTCACGTATCTTGCTCCAAGTTTTTTTCACCTAGTAAGATTCAATTTGCCATAATACTTACATGTTGCAGTCCACTTATTCAGGATGAAGCATGAAAGTATCATGTGATAGCAGTAGGTCTTTGGATCATCTGCCTTGTAGTTGCAATGCCTACAAAATTTGTGGTACTCTACACTTTGCATATATTTGTACTAAGTTTGCAAAACACTCTGTCTGTGTATGCATGATTTTCTCCTAAGTTGACTTGCCCTCTTATTTTGATTCCTTTTTGCTTTGACAGGTCTGTTTCTTTGGGCCTCATTACCGTGTGTGTTACTCTAAATTATGTTGGCTGCCTGAACTCCCTGCCGATTCAGTAATCGGACACAGATTCTTATGTTAGACAGCAAAATGGCTTAGTGTTCCTGCTGAGAAATCATTTCTTGCTGATTTTATATTTCTACACAATCTTTTTGTGTGTGTAGCTCTGTGTCTATGGCAATATATACCAACTTCTCCCTCACACTTTTATTTTACAGTTATTGCCACTGAATTAATTCTCCATTGCACTCCTACCTACGTCACATTTAGTAGAGAAGGAGCCAGATTCCCCGTTTATACAAACTGATGCTCAAAGTCCAGGAGCCCTGAGTCAGTTGATAGCAGTGTCAGTCCTGAATAATCTTCTGCCACAGCATTCCTCAGAGGCCTTGCATTTTTCCTTAGAGCATTGACACACAAGTTTCTACATCCAGGGAATTGGAACCAGGTCAGCTGAATTTGAAACACTCACCAGCAGCAAGATAACAGATATGAGCCTCAAGTGCTGGCCATCATATACAAAAAAGTAGTTTGATGAAACCCTTCTGATGTAGTGAAGCATAAAACAGTACAGTGGATGTGTTTTGACTACTGTACATGTGTAGCTTGAAACAACCATCCAGAAAAAAAAAAAAAATTAGGATAAGAGATTATGTTTATCAGAGAAAGGAACAGGCAATGTATATTCCCTAAACAAATGAACCTTTAATATTACAATTCCTTAATATTAAGCAGAGGACTCCTATCACTGGTCAGATTTTTTCAGATGAACATATTTATTTAATTGCATACATAGTTTTATAACATTAGAAAATAAGGGGTTCCCTCTTTTCAGAATACTTGCCCTCATTAACTCTACAGAAATGAAGTAGGTGATGGTATTTTTAAAAATTGGAAGCTTTAAAGGCATTCAGACATTCATAGATTTTCAGACATGTAGAAGGTAAATTTAGCAATTTCCACTTGCATTTTCAGTTCTAAGCTAAACTTCATACCTGACAAACTTTCAGCATGGCCAGTACTTAGTTTTGATCATTTAAATGAAAGAAAGAGAAGATGAGATTCTTTCCCTCTACAGTCCAGATTGAGAACAGTATCAGAGCTGTATCTTCAGGCAGATATGAGCACTTAAACCTTAGAGGGTCAGTTTTACAGACAGGAATTAGAAACAAACAAGCAAAAAAACTACAAAAAACCCCACAACTTGTCCCCATTGTTTCTGTGTAAACTTAAATTCAGATATTACTCAGTTTATTTTATGTTTACATCAGGAATAAGAATAAAAATTACATTTCTTAAAATGCTTCAAGATTCAAAAGGTAAAAGTTTAAAAAAAGTAAGGTTATTGTAAGAGTCTTGCTCCAGCAAAAAATATTTTAACATAAAAATCAAGTGATTTGTATAAATAAGTAAAAGAAAACTTATTTATGATTACATTGAGTTTAAGGAAAACTAAGTATGACTTGCATGATTATAATTTGTTTACTTTTGAATTGTCTTTGAAAGTATTCTATGCCTTGATTTTTAAATACTTTTATAATGTTTTGAAAGAAAATAGGTATCAAACTCTGTCCAGCTTCCTAACAGGAATGCTTGGTCAGCTTCCTAAAATAATGCTGTATTTTAAAGCATAAAATATCATGTCAACTTTACATCTTTGAGTTGCAGCAATAGCAATCTTCATGTGAGTTTTAAGAGCAACTTTGTGATGCCAGTCTGACTGTGGGGTTTTCTCCTCCTAAAACTTGCTGGTTTCTGTTCAAAGTAGCCACATGCAATCACACTGCAGCTGCAAAATTCCACATTGCAGATAGAATCGAGTTAGACAACTGAAGAAAACCTGTAAAATTTTATTTTAGAAAGAATTTAGCCTTACTTAGATTTACTATTGATGTCAATGAAAAGAAAATGGGAATTTTTTTAAGAATAAAAAAATCCTGCCCCTACATTGAATCAGTACATTGTGATAGGCATTATATATCACCTTTGGATGCCTCTGCAAGTAGGTTTATACGTAAGTTGTTGGATATAGGGTCAAGTTGTTTAATAAAGGGCTGTATATTAACATATTTATTATGAACATATTATAACATTTATTATGAACATATTATATTTATTATGAACATATTTATTATAATTTATTTGGAACAAATATAAATGAGAATGTCTATAATCATACAGCACATATAAGGCACAGCACAGAAGGAAGAAATTCTGCTCTAAAAATAAATTACTATGGGTGTTGAGGGTATATACTGTTCCTGATTTCTGATTCCCTGGCCTTTTGCAGCATTTGGATTTGGACCTGCTTTTAACTGCAGGTTGTATCTGGTAAGGACCTGACTTATTTTAAAGCTTTCAACTTCTGGGTGTTTCCTACCTCAAGATTTTCAGAAAAGCTAGATTTATCTGTATCTTGCTTCAAGCAGTCCTTTCAGAAAGTCAGAGAAGGATTTTAGCAAAAAACATGTCTCAGATGCCACTTTAAGCTGCATCTCAATGGTAACAGCCTATTTTTTTTCTTAACTGCCTTTTTCTCCCTCGAGCTTTTAGTTGTATGGCATGTATCTCTGAAGTCCATTCACATGCAACTCAGACTAAGTCTCCCACTGACTTTCCAGCAAGACAGCTGAATCAGGGGTAATGTACAACTCCCAATTCAACATTTATCTCAAATTAAATGAACGAAGAAGAAAATCCTCTTATTGCTGAGCCTAGGAGTGGTAAGGCTAAGCCTGGCTGAGAAGAAGGGGAAGAAAGATAAGAAAGGTAGGGAGAGACTGGGAAGAAAGCACACAGAAGGCCTGGAGAAGATTGATAAAGGGAATTTTACTGAGCATGACAATTTTTTTTTGTTTTTAAGTCTTCTATTCTGATTGATCACTAGTTGCTGTATACAAAACCTTCATCAATATATTGATGATGTGGGTCATCCAAGACAAAAGAGCCTAACCCAGGCAGTTATGCTGGGTTAGTGCTTAGTAATGAAAACTAATCAATTGAAATAGGAGGTTTCCCACCTCAATTTTATACTACAGTGCCTCTGTGTACTTTTTGCATCTGTATGGGCAAAAGTGAAGGTGTTAGTATCTGCATAAATTATGCTGTCTGTGATGTTCAAATCTCTCATATTTTTTTTATTGCTGTTCAAGATATGTAAAGAAACCAGACAAAGTGGTACAAAAGCTTCTGCCTGAAATTGGTCAAATTTCTACTTCAGTGCACTTCAATGTATCTCAGGTTTTTTTATCCATGTCACAGAGAGACATTCAGAGACAAACAGCATAATCCTTACAGGAATAGAGCAAAGTTACATCACATGATGTCTGTTGAACAGTGCATATCCTAAAATGAATGTTTTCAGCACTGTTATCACAGCCAACCCTGTGAGAAGTCAGTGAGGAGAATCACATCTCCATGGAAGAGCAACAGGGGGCTTCTGGAGGCTTAAAGCCCCTATTCCAAGCAAATACCCATTAGGTAAGGTAAATCAGGACTGTGTCTATTTGAGTTTTCAAGAATGGAAGCTCCACAACTTCTCTGGGCAAACTGCCCCTGTATTTCACCATTCTTACAACAGAAAATTTTTCTTCAATACAACAATTTCTTTTGGTGTGCGAGAGTACTGGCTGATAATTTTGAGACACTGGTTTTGGGGAAGTGGCTGAAAATCACAATAAAATCTGACTTTTCTTTATTTACTCTAGCTTTATCCAGTATTTGGACACACTCAGGGCTGTCTGCTGAGAGCCAGCTAACAACCTCAGGCTGATATTCCTGAAGAAGGCAGGAGATGCCTGTGCTGACTGTGTAAGCTTTGTTCTCAAAGCAGTGTGCATGTTATCATACAGAAAACTCTGCTGCATCAAAAAATTACCTGCTCTTGTTCCTTTGACTCTGGTTTCTTCTCTGGTAAGAAACTGGCTGCAACTTGGATTTCTCTTCATAAGCAGCAGCTCTAAGCAGCTCTACTTTCCATCTCAGCCAATCAAGGTGTTTTCATTTATTCATTCATTCCTTCAGAAGTTATGTACTAGGCAAGTTCAAAATGATGAGAGATACAAAATTATGTTTTCTCTCCCTAGAGTGGTTTGGTTCTTCCAACTATCATCTTATGAGAAAAAGACTCCTGCATAGATTTGCATTTTAGGAGTTCTGGGCAAAAAAGTAACTGAGAAAAGGCTGTCCTGCCCCTGTGAGCCCTCCTTCAGTGTATCGGATAGCTTTGGTCACAAAGAAAAATTTGGAGCTGAATGATAATACACAAAGGAAAATGTGCCACTATTATTAATATATTTTTATCTAATTTGACTGGTTAACATTGGGGTGGATTTTGCAGAAATAAAATAAGCTTTCTATCTACTTTTTTATAATGAGGACCAAAAGTCTTATTATAATGTTGCACTGGGATATGAGTTTCTTTAAGGAGTGATGGATTACATGGTTACTACTTCCTGAATGTCCCTGCAGGGCAGCAATTCTGTGGTATTTGCAAGATAGTACAGAAATTCAGTCAGAAGCCTCTGGTTTTGAAAATGAACTCCATAATGTATATGCTCTCTAGCTCTGGAAGTAAACATAGACATATATACTATTGTCTAGGGGCTTTGCCTTGCAACTACAACTTGCATAATCAATCCTAAAAATGTACATAGTAAATTAGCAGTCAATAAGTTTATCTAAGAAACTGGATAATTAGCTTGAAAAGGATGTGCGTGGTGTAAGAATATAAAAAGAGAGGAGTCAAGTCAGGGCATGATTCAAATGTTATTCCTTCTCTCATACTTTGTTTTCTTTTCTGAGACTTTTCCTATTTAAGTTTCTCTCTGTATGGTCAAAGCATGGACGTCCTTCCCAAGACGCTCTTCCATCATCGAATCACAGAGAATACTTTGGGTTGGAAGGCACCTTCAAAGATCATTCCTGCCTTGAACAAAGACACCTTTCACAACATTATGTTGCTCAAAGCACCAACCAACATGGTCTTGAGTCCTTCCAGGGAAAGCATCCACAGTTTCTCTGGATAACTTGTTCAAGCGTCTCACCATCAACTAATTATAAAATGTTCCTTGCATTCAATATAAAGCTATTCTCTTTCAGTTTAAAATCATTGCGCCTTGTCCTGTAAGTTACAAGCCTTAGCCAAAGCCCCTCTCTATCTAAAGAGAGCCTCCTCTAAGACTCAAAAGGCTGCAATAATCTTTGTATCTAGCTCTCCAAAAACTGTAGCTTGTTTAACATTTGATTCTTCAAGTGGTACAATGTTTTGAGACTCTATTTTGATTACTATCAGTCATGAACCATGCTGGAGGGGCTGTTTCCACATCTTGTTAATCAGGTGTCAGAAAAGAGCATATTTCTTTGTCCTACCCATTCTGTTTATTTTGTATCCAGACAATGTTATTTGAAATATGTGCTCATCAATTACCCTTATATGAATGAGGATTTAACTGTTCAGCATAATTAGCACCCTTAGAAGTGGACAATTTATACTGAGATAAAGTTGTTTTCGCAAATATTTCCTGAGGACCTTTTGGAAGCTCTCTATCTTGTCAGTTATCAAAAGTTTTGGCCTTAAGGTGTCTTTCTATCCATATAGCAGTAGTAACTCAATAGCTGTTACAAAAAGGTGTGTTTGGCAACCAGTATGGAAAAAAAATAGTATTGTTGTTTATGAGAGAGTTGTTTCATTCAGGAGAACTAACCATGTGTCTTTTTTAGCAGAGTTTATTGAAGGTTTTTGTCTATTTTAACTACCATCTGAACTTTGCCATTCAACTTGTATGGTATAGCATTGCAGTATTCCTAATTATTTCATAGTGTCCTGTGAATTATGTGGGAAATATGAAGAAGTGTTTGCTTTAAACTACAGCTGTAATACTATGTCTGATGAAATCTGTGATTTCTTTGTGGCATTGTGCCATAGTTTATTTCCTTTCTGGTAGCCTAAGTAATATGTTTCTGGTTTTATAACTCATAGCAAAAAGGTCCATCTGTCCCCAGGCCTTTGGAGAAAATTCTGAATTTTCATACCCTCACTTTATCACTTGGCCTCCATTTTCCCACTTCCACCATAACAATTTCCTAGCTTGAAAGCAGCCTTCACTACAATGTTCAGTGTAAGGTGTGTGTCCTGTCCACAAGTCCAAAAATAGCCCAATACAGTCTTGGCAGAACTCCCTGTTTACAATAAGGCTTTATTCTGGTTGACCGCTTTTATGTATTAAACCTGTTGGATGCTTACTTCTTTCTAGCTCGCTGGGAAACAGCTGGGTGTTTTTCATTCAGAAACGGTCTTTCTGACTGTACAAACAATACAAAGGCTATAAGGAACCCTCACTGGTCTTTGTCCTTTCTCTTTCTCTCTTGGAGTCTTTCTATACCTCTCTACAACCCAGCAAGTAATGAGCTTAGTTTAACATTTCTTTGTATTTCAGTTAGACATAATTCTTTATATACTTGTTCAGTTGCTACACTTGAATACTGCAAAATTACTTTGGAGAAGAAGCCAGCATGTGGATACTAATCTTTTTTGTATGTATTTAAAGAGATCACTTCCTACTCAGTTTCTTGTCAATAAACACGATCATCCTATTTTCTACATGGAATAACTGTGATAAGTTGTTCTTTTGCACTGTTTCACTGCCCAGAATGTCTCTGATACAGGAGTATTGGTTTATTGATAAGAGTTAGGTGAAATAATTAACCAAGTATACAACTTTTATGGAACATCTGCTTAGGTTTATTTTTAGTTTCACATATTTGTTGCTTACAGAAAAATTGCACTGCACTATCTATCATCCTATGTCAAGGTTTGTACAGGGGACACTATCATGGCTGACAAGTGCTTTTGGGCCACTAAATCTACCTGTTGGCATACAAAATTACTGTAGTAGCTGCCTGCTGTAGCAATCATTGCTGCCTGCCTTTGGTGTTTTATCTGCACTGGTTTTGCTTTAGTTAAATCAGAAAAAAAAATCTATTGCAGAAATTTGGCAGTGAGAATTTTCTGAAGTGTTTGGGTTTATGCAAATGAGCTGTTTCAAAGGGCTGTCAGGCAGCTCTTCCACATAATGATGTTCCTAGCTTTTGCTACAATGTAAAGTTTACCTTGGTTTTATTCTCTCCGGGATATAATATTGCCCCTCTTTTTTTTTTTTTTTTTTTTTTTTTTTTTCAGTTATAGCAGTTGAGTTACTTTTTTGCATTTCCAGGTGTCTTGCTTTGAAAGTTATCATGGTCCTAACAAAATATTTCCATTGTCTCTTCCTAGCTCTGCTTTGAAGACCCTACCATGATTGCTCTGAACAAGTCTGCTTACTTTTGATTGTGTGTTTGCTGTATGAATCTTTCCTTCAGATCAAGTGAGGTAGGATCACTTCCTACTGTACGTGTAACCAGTATGAACTGAAATCTCTGACTCTGTAGATATCTTTGCATCTTTGTTATCCTGCTATTTATTTTGATCCTCTTCAAACTATGACCATACCATTACACAATAGCAATTTTGCTTTGCAAGATTGGAGTCCCATTTCCCTCACATATTCTGAAGAAGTCTTTAACCTTGTTTATACTAGAGAGGTTCTGCTGTGCTGCCAGCAAGCCCCCTTCACACAGACATGGAGCATGCTGACACAAGCTCTTTGGCTCTCTTAATAACATCTGGTACTGGAATAAGACCAAAAAGCATCTTCTGTTAGCGTTGCTGCATCCACACGAAGGTGTTGCTGGCCCAGTGAAATCATCTGATGGGGATGATTTTTCTCACTCCTTGGGCTGACATGGGCAGCCCCAACTCCATATTATAGCCATGGCCCTCATTCGCCAGTTGTCTCTCTGTGGTTTGCTTTATTGTGTTTGCATCTGGTGATGGATTGAATATTAGTTGCCTGTTTTCACTGCATCACTGTCATACACAGACTCATGAATTTACTGATTTCTTATCTCCTAAAAATTTAGAATGCAGAGAAATCTTTTTGAACTGAGTAATGATGTCACCTGTAATCTCCCGTTCTCACAAAACTCACATTTGTTTTGTAAAACAAATGTAGAGCAATTCTGGTTTTCAAATTCATTCATAGCTTTAAAACAGTATAAATATTTATAAAAATGTACCTGATTATAAAATATTGTCCTTAAAAATATCCTAGAAAAATATCTTGGTAGCTTCTTAATTTTTTGTTCAAATGTGAAAAATGAAAAAAAAAAAAAGAAGATACCTTCCTTAGAAAAAGAGTTTTTGAGCAAAATATTTTTGTAACTCCTTCCTCAAAATCCCATATGTGTAAAATCTGACCTGTGTGATATTCTCTTAATGAATACGTGCTTGTTTTCATTTGGCACAGCTTCACAGAAGGCCTTTGATCTCAAGACCATGGGGTTTTTTCCATAAAAATCCTCTGTGTCCTTCAACCACAACTCTTCTTTATAATTTTGAATTTAATTTTGCATGCATTTTGATGAAATTTTCCTTTATTTTCACATTTGCATTAGCAAATTATCTTAACTGTAATCTTGCTTTAGAGGTGAGATTGTTCAGTAAATTTGCTCAAAGAGGTACTGTGATTTCTCTAATCACTCTCCTTTGACCTTCCCTCTAATTTATAAAGTGACTTTATTAAAAAATATTTTATCTTTTTCAGGTTTGATAATTCCAGAAATTGGACAGTTTTCTGAGTTTACCAGTTCATTGTTTCATCACTTCTTCAAATCCTCAGTTATTGTGGTGAAGATACCACTCTTAGATAACACTTTCTGTGAGTTCCAAATAGTCTTGGGTCATGCAGAAGATTTGACAGAGAGCATTCAATATACTGTTTATGTATTCAGATGCTATTTGAGGGTGTCTGTGTCGGCCTCTGTTTTGCTGTTCTTTAAAGACAGCTTCTTGCAATTTTGCAGTCTCCCTGTTGTCACCTATAGGCTCCCTAGCTGTTAAATACATTCTGTCATGGCATCTCCCTGGGGACAGAAAGCTGGGAAGTTGCCATGATCTTTATCAAAGTTACTCCAAGACTTTTCTGCCTTGCAGACAAGAAAGGAGGGCCAAGTGCAGGCTGCTCCTGCTGCAGGTAGGGGTGAGTGAAGGAGAAAGGGATGGAGACCTGTGTGGAAATCCCTACAAAGCCAGACTCTTACATTTTTTCTATCAGTGGGAGGGAAAATATGGATCTGAAACCTATTGGTTTTGCTGGGAGGGACCCCTCTCTGCTTACATCCCCCACAGCAGCTGCCAAAAAAAAAAAAAAAAAAAAAAAAAAATCAGTTCATGCAGAACTTTAGCATCACGAGTACAAAGCAGGCCCAGTAGTCTACTGGGGGTGACCTGTTTTCTGTAGGCAAAGAAATGACCCAATCACAGCCTTTCTTCTGTTTTTCTGTCATTCATCACCGGTGCTGTTCACTTACAGGAGTAAACGTGCAACAGAAAGAAACAGGACAGACACGAACCTCTGTGTCGGTGAGGGTGCTCTGTCATCAAAATAATGATGCATCTTGTAAAGCAGAAATCCCAGAGTTTCTGGCTGTCCTTACAGGACAGCACCCCTAGCAATAAGGTTTGCATTGTCTGAGTTGTCTAATAGTACAGTGGGTATCAGCAAGCTGTGTCATGATGTAAAAAATGAGACCACATTCATTTAGGGGCCTGTGGAGTTGGTGGGAATTTGAAATTTTGAGACCAGCGAAACAGATTTGTTGTCAGTCTTAACTGAAAAATTCCTTCCTTCTAAATGTTAGGAAAACTGTAAAACAAGGCAGTATTTCCATTTTTCTCAATAACTGAAAACATCCTTATCCTCAGAACAACCCTGAAAATTAAAACAGGATGTGGAGACAGAAAGAATACAGGTTTCCAAGAAGTCTAAAGGTCTTTGCAGCCAAAGACTAATGGAAGGTTAGCAAGATATACCCAAAGAGAGGACATGCACCTTGTTAGAAGCAGAAGTTACCTCTTATCTCCTAAGACTTGAGATTACAGTACAGAATGTCCAGCTGTGCCTCCTTTAGTACTTCAGCCTTTTTAATATTTGTTTCAGTGAGTGTATCTGGCAAATTCTTATCCCTTCATAAAAAAACCAAGAAGCTGGACAAGATCCTAAAGCACAAAATGAATTAATGGCTATAATATATATGCAAGACAACAACATAGCTTTGCAAGCATATTTGCCCATATAGTATTAGCTGTAATACTATAGATTGTGTTTTGAGTTTTGCAACAGGATGCCTCTGGCAGCTCCTCAAGATAGGACTCAGATCTTAATAATTTTGTCTAGCTTGTAAGTAATTTTAGATATCTGCCCAGAGCTTACCTGCTCCACAACCAAGCATTACCACAGAGTATGTGGAGGTAATAAAAACCTGCATCATCAAAAGTGGCTTGTCTTATTTTGCACAGTGCAAACTACATATTAGTACATTTCCACTGCATATTAGTAGGAAATAACAATTTCAAGAATATGTCTTGATCTAACCTTCAAACTATATGCCTACTTGTCTTTGAATTGGTAGGTTTTAAAATACCTGTAGTAGTCTTGCTAAATCATTAGATATGGACAATCCAAAACCGGGACAAGGTTGCCAGATTTTCAATGTTCTATTCTTACCAGTGAGGTAGCCTGCAAGAAAGTCAGCAATTTACAGCCAGAAGACTTCTACTGTTTCAAAGACCTGAAGAGTGTATAAAAACCAAAATTTTGGAAAAAGATAATAATAACAACAACATAGACTCTGAATTAGCAGGAAAAATGACAGAGCCTGTAACTAGTTTTCAATTTTTTTTCTTAATCTGGAAAGCTACAAGCAAGTCAAAGACTAAAAAGTGAAAAAAAAATTATTTTGAAATATTTTTTTGAATTCAAATTATGTTTCCCCATATCTTTTTTGTTCTAAGTGACAGAGTCTGTGTGCTCAAACTCTGTCACTCTAATGAGTTTCAAGATTTTCAAATGGCACTATTTAAAACTGAAATCAACATATGGGGGAGGCAGGTGGTCATTTTCCTCAATAATGGGATATGATATGAATTCATTTAGAGTACTAAATTGAATAGCAATAGGTTCCAAAATACAGAAGCAAAACAAGCACAACACTTTCCATGTTTTAAATTACATTATTAGGGCTGTTTCATGGATGGATCTGTCAGTGAAGAGATACTATCTGTTTCAAGAGAAGTACAGCTGCAAAATCAGTGCATTTATTGCTGCATTTCTGAAAAGACCCCATGACAATAAAAAGATGGGCCTCAAAAATACATTATAAATTAACAAGAAATAGGAAATAAATTAATGATAACTTTCAGGCACCATTCTGTACCTCATGGTCCATTATCTTATCTGGAAGTGAACAGCATCAACTAAAGAAATTTGTCACATCTCTCAGCAGAGTTAAGGTAGCTTTGCTGAAATGCTTACAAAGAAATAAGAAACACAAAGATCTCCTTAAAGTCCTGCATGATTTATAGTCTGCTAAATTTTTCCATGTACCACATTATGTAGTTTGCAGCGAACACTGTAAGAAAAATCACATGGTTCTAAATTCCATTACAACTTTTCATCAAGTCATTCATAATTGTCTATCTCCAAGACTCTAGGAGCTACTGTTTCCATTAGAAGGCTATTTTGTGCTCTCACAGGATGCCCTGGACAAAAAAAAATTCTTTCTTTCTGAGAACTCCAACTGAGAGGCGGAACTATTTCACCCAGAAGCATTCTGTTCATCCTCTATTCATTTACAACATGATACTGGACTCATTTCAAGGAAGTGTCTCTTCCATAAACTTGTACTTAAGTTTGCTTTAGCAAATTATGTGCATGAGAGAACTTTTGTGTGTTTGTATTATGTACATAATAATATAAGAAAACAGACTATACATGGCCTTAACCCCTTGCACTGGCCCCCACCAAGGTTCACAAGAAGAGTGGGGCTCCTCTTAAGAGGATCCTGTACTACATGTAGGGGACAAGAAATACAGGCCAGGAACCTCTAATAGAAATAAGTGCTATGAGAAATTTAATCTCAGATTTTGTTGGCTTTTGGTTTTTTTGGATTTTGTTTATTGTGCCATATTGCTACATGGTTTTTATTTCTTCCATCTCTGTCTTATCAGCTTGGCTCATCACTAGTGGTGTCTCAGCTGCAGTTGCATTCCACTCCTATTGAGCATGAGTGAGAGGAGAATTGTAAGCTGCTGAATAGAAGCCACTGCCACTTAGTGCAAAATCCACCAGTGTTGCCAGTAGAACAGTCCAAAGCAAGCAGCTGCTCCCTTGTCCCTTATCATCTCTGTTCTGCGTTAGCTCTCAAATAATGTGCTAACTTTGGCATAAGACCCTGGAATGGCTGCTCCTGTTATGAAGAGCTGGAAAGTACAGGTTTTGATCCCTTCCTTCACAGCATCATGAATTTTCTCTTTTTCTTTTCTTTTCTTTTCTTTTCTTTTCTTTTCTTTTCTCCTCTCCTCTCCTCTCCTCTCCTCTTCTCTTCTCTTCTCTTCTCTTCTTTTCTTTTCTCCTGTGTGATTGTTAAGATCCAGTTAGTGCCTCTGTCCAAATTAAGGTGCAAACACCATATGTCAAAGACAACAACATGGAATTTGTTTAACAGTATATGTGTGGTAGAGAGAGGGGGTAAAAATAGGAGGGGAAAAAAGGTAGAGGGGAGAAAGAAAGAGTGAGGTCAAGTAGAAGACAGTCACCACCTGTGGATACAAAGTTGTCATGTTTGTCCTTCTTTACCCTGGGCCCCTGGTGGTGGGATCCTGTGGTCGTTCTTCTGGAGGTACCACCTTTATACAGTCCAAGTTTTGGGTATCCATGGGGTGGTCACAGATGTTCCCATAACTTGGGGCAGCATGTACATGAGCAGTTGCTTCCTCTCCCACAGTTTGCCACAGTAGGAATTTTTGTCTGGATATGTTGACCAGGATGTGCTAAGCAGATTTTGCCTCCACTGGGCCTGGAATAAGCATCTTCTTGCAGCAAATTCCTCCCTTCTGTGCTTAACTCGAGTTCTTGCTGTGGGTCTTATCTTTAAGCTAGTCTTTTCTGTGGCCTTGACAGTGTTTGAGACAAGCAAATGTGCTCTTTAAGTCCTTACAGTGATGATACTTTGGCTGAGGGTCCTCTGCTTTCTTCCACAATATTTGCTTATGCTGAAGTCAGAGACAAAGAAGCAAAAAGGATCGTGATAGAACTTTTGCAAGGCAATCTTTTGCAAAACTTTGTACATCTAACAGGGGGAGGAGAACTTCAATCTGTTTAAAATATTGTTATTAAGCATACTTCCCCCCATATTTCTATGTGTCCAGAGCCTACAAGAGAAGTAGGCTAGAGGCTAGTGACTAGTGACTAGAGAAAGAAATTTAGCAGCCAGAAGTGAGCAGATTGCTGAATGTTACTGATGTAAATTTTATGGAAAAATTAAAGCACCCCCCCTACAAATGAATAGGAGCATAAAACCCATGTATTTTGCTTAAATAGAGCTGCCCTAACAATTATGCCTACTTCTATCAACATTCATTAACTCATGTTAAGCTTTACTAGAATTCTGTGAAGCATGTCAGACTTTTCATACATCACTTGTCAGATTTCCTAATAGGTAAATGTACTCTTCTGTGTCAGTAATAATATCTTGAGTTCTGGAAAAGCAGAGTGATTTTTTTGCTATTTCTGTTGCTTTTGTTGACATTAACCATTGGCAGACTCTTTCAGTGTGGTAATAAGGGAGAAAAATATGTATTTAAAGATATCAAATAAAGGCCTTCTTAAAAGTCCAAGGAATTAGGGTGTGAGCAATTCTCATGCCTTTAAAAATGCTTAGTGTGGGGTTTGCTGTTTTCCTCTCACACTATAAATTTTAGTTCACAAAGCCTTAGTAGTAGAGCCAAATTTTATGGCAGAAAATGACATGTTTTGTTAATGCTTGGACCTTCCCTTTGTTTTTACTTTTGTGGGCAGATCCCTCTGTCTTCCTTGGAGACATACCACAAAACCCACTTTCATAACTAATGACAAAATGAAAAGAAGTAGTATGTGACCTCAAGAATCCTTTTTTTTTTTCAGGGAAAAATAGTGGCATTTTCAAAGTTTTGAGTTTCAAAAGTTTAGCACCAGTCTTTCAAGCCCTGAAGTACTCTACTGTTATATGTTGTAGGGTTTGTTATGCAAAGTGTGCACAGTTTAAACAAGAATGGTTCTACAGAAAGCTGAATTTCAATATGCCGTAGGTAATGTCATGTTTACACAACTGTGTTTCAACAGACTTTTCAATGTCTAATTCTCTGTTGTGTTCCAAGGAGCAAGACTTAAGGCGCGATCCTGAGTGTTGCACTCCATACCTGAAAAAATTACAAAATTTAACTGCAGCTAGCTACATCAACTGCATTTCAGACCAGTCATGTATATTCAATGCAAACAGATACAACAGGGAACTGATTCTGTAAAATGTGAGCAATTTAATCCAATCCAGAAACACTTACATGTATTGATAGACCATCACAACGTTAGTTCTCAGCGCCTTTGAGGATCAATTCTTTAGAAGTCATAGAAAATATCACAGCAAGTGTTAAAAGAGTACTCAGATTCATATTCTGCACTTGAAAATCCATGAGCTAAAGAGTTTCATTATTTTATCTCATTCCTGTCGTCAAAAACAATGCCATCACGTTCTGGATTATTTAATCATCTAGAGTTGGAATAACAAGCACTTAAACGCTTGCATGTTTTCTCTAGTTCAGATATAAGAGGCATGATAAGACCCAGGATTATGTTACATCTATTCTGTTCTTGGCTGATATTCCAGTCTTTCTGGGGTTGCCGGCAACCATTCCATTTAAATGTTAAACAAGGACAGATGCTTTCTGAACTGCACTAGGAATTGCTAAAGGAGAAACAAAATGTTGCCTTATTTAATTTCATTGGCTTTTCTACAAAGTGAAACAAGTATGTGGTTACATTTGAGGCCATAATATGACAAGGAGTTACTCTGAAAGAAAATATGACCAGACAATTAAGAAATGGAGCAAAAAGACAAAGATTTTAGCATATTTGAAAAAGTTTTAAAACCATGCTACTTTTTGTAGCTGTGCACATCATTGTTTGTAAACTTGTTATATAGTTGGACTGTCCAAGGACTTAGAGGTAAGCATGTGCTTAAAAATCTGTAGAGTCTACCGAAATTAAAATCCATAATTTTTGCAAGTAATTATAGTCAGGTGACATGTATGCTCCTTTCTATCCCAAGTATGCATGTCGTACTCCCTTCCCAAGTTGTACATGCCATGATGTTACAAGTCCCTGTAAGAGTCACCTTTAGTGGCTTTCATTGTTTTGTTTTCTTTTTTAAAAATCTAATTTATATTAAATAAATACATTAAAAATTACTCTAGACCATCATGCCTTTCTTAGCAAACATTCCAATAAAAGGAGAAAACTAATGGCTGCTGCCAAGTCACCACTGGCCATCAGATATTATTTTCAAAGGCATTTGCAAGGCAAGAGGAGTGAGGACACCAAGTGGTTACATCCAATTATCTTACTGTGACACATGTGAACTGTGCATTGTGTTTGCACAGAGCACTGACACAACAAAGGGTTGAATTGATGTCTGTATAGTAACTCTGGTGCTACGAAAAGATTTTGCCAGCACGTGTCAGAAAAATCTGCTGGAGGGAGCTTTGACAATGAAGTTGCATAGATTTAGAGAGAAGACAAAAAGACAGCAACCTAAAAAGTGAAGACATTGCAAAGAAGGTAGGTGAGTTTATTCAGGGTGGAAGCCCCCTCACAAGTTCTCAGCAGTAGCTGGTGAGCAGGTCTGCACTGATACCACACACTGACTTGCATTGAGGCACCAAAACTAAAAGAAGTCCCGGTTTTCTGTATAGATTTGGAGTTTTGCATAGTCATGAAAAGTATTATTAAGAATTCATGACAATATTTATGATATAACATTACCATAATTGCTACATTTAATATATTTAAATTATATATTTGTACAGCATATTGTTCACTTTACCTCAGGAAATTGAAGACTTTCTTTAAAACATCAGAAATAATTTTTGAAATGAACCACTTCTTTGTGGATAGAAAGTAAATGCTTTAATTGCCATTGACACATTTGTAGCTGTGATTCAAGGGCAAGAATACAAAACTGGAAGACAAAGCCCATTAAATTTTCTTGGGTAAGGAGGAGAAAATTGGAAAAAGACCCACTAGTGTGAATGCTCATATGAAGGGACATCAGAGAAATTAAGAACTGGTCCAGAAAGAGCAGGAAAAATTACTTTTTCAGTTCTTTATTGTACAAATTTTACATATGTGGCATTTTGTTTGAAAAAAAAAAAAAAGTGCCTATTGCATGAAATTTCTTATTGTTCTAAGAAATAAGCATGCAATCAGCAAATTCCATTTTGTGTGGTTGTTTTCAGCAGTAATATGGGTTTCATTCTAAGATGGTATCAAATTATTTCTAAAATATTTGTTATGTTATCTGGAGAAAAAATAGCTCTCCAAGTTTTTTTTTAATTTGGAGCAGTTAATTTTTTACAATAGCATTGGTTTACTTCAAAAGACTAATACCTGTTTTGAATAGTGTATCTTTTATTATGTGACTACTGAACCTAATCATCCAAGGAACAAATCTATTCCAGATAAATAAATTAAATTTTAGGGAATAGAAACTTTTGCTAATTGCATTCATTTTGTAATTTAGTAAAATACTAAGCATATATTTAAAAATTGATTTTATCTCCATACTGCTTCTATGAAGTTCATAAATTGTGTACCTGCTGACATAAATGCACACAGGTGAAACCCATTACTTTTGTGTATTACCAAGGAAAATTACATTTTGATTTATGTATAAAATGAGCTTCATCTCCTAAAATGAAATATTTACAGTGAGTCAACTAAATACCCTGCTAGTTTACTTATAATGTCAACCTTTTAAAAATAATTAATAGGACATGAAACGGAGTTTATTGATTAAGAGTGAGACTACCCAGGAAATAAAGGAAAATTACCTCTGTAAGGTTCAAATACCAACAGTTCTCAATTCCAAACATGATATAAGAAAGGAAGGCTGAAAAATGCTAAACATTTTAATAGATATGCACAGACTATCAGGATTAAATTCTCTATTAAATTTTTTCAATATTTTTCTTTTTTTTTTTTGATTGTATTGTATTTTTCTGTGTTTATGAGCATAAAATATCACCTTCTTGAAGGATAATTGAGGAGTTTCTTATTTTCATTTTCCTATGTAAAGAAAAGCAAGTCAAGTTCTGATGTTTGTGTTTCATTTTTTAAATTGTGATTTGGTTTTATGTATGAATGATTTAATCTGTTCACAGATTTATAGCCAGCTTTCCAAATTTCTTGGTTTTCTAATAGCAGAAATCTTTCTGTTCAGATCAAAAGTTTGTGATCACAGTTACTGGTTCCCACACGCAAAAGAAGATTTAAAAGAAAAGGAAACAAAAGAGGATGAAGTGCATAGCAGGATTATAAAATGGCCAATTTAATGAGTTCCTTCATAAGCATATTTAAACAAAAAAGGAAACTGAGAAACCCATGGAATTTCTATGGCAGACAATATTTCTTTAATAAAAGGTATTAATTTTTTTCTATTGTAGCCTGTTTCCCATCCTCTTTTCTTTTTTTTTCCTTTTTTTTTTTTCAGTGTAAGTCCTTTAAGTGTTGTGTTGCCACTGTGTTTCTCTTCAGTACCTCCAGCTTCCTTATTTCTGAGATCAGCTGCTGGTACTCCCTTGTTAATATCCTAAGATGCCATTGAAAGCCGCCCTGAAGAATAACTGCCCTACCTTTAACTTACATTTTTTGTGTTTGCTCTGTTGCATTGCATCAAAAGAAGAGAGGCTTGGGAAGGAAGTTGTCAGTTTGGGTCCAGGATTCAGGCAGCAAGGTGTACAGTCAGTACTGCTCTATTTTATATCACTATAGGGAAAATGGACTCCGAAGTAGAAGGATAGATCAGAATATTTCATCGTCCCACCACAGCCCCATTATTCCCGGAACACACTGTTTCAACCAGAAACTCAGCTAAAGAAAATGACCTCTCACTCGACCCTGATTTCTCTGGGACAGGACTGAAATACTGTTTTGATATCATAATCAAATCTCACTTCAGTATTAATATTTTAGAAATTTAATTAATAAATTAAATTAATGAAATTAATATTTTAGGACTACTTATATCTGAATTTTGTGAGGAACAAGCAAAACTTGAGAAAGCTGTATGGGAATTCAAGGAAAGAACTGTATCACAGGAACAGGTTGCACAAATAACACCCTTATTCTCTGCTTGTAAAAGCTGACAATGATGATTGCTTCAGCCTTGCAAAACATTGAACAAATACAGCCTTGAGGCCCTCATAATTTAGGCCAACTTTCTTTTCTGAGAGAGGTCAGTGACACAGATTTTAACTGTCTTTTGTAATGTCTTTTATTTACAAAGTGTTGACAGCTCTATTTTGAACAGAGCAGGCCAAGGCAATACCAAAGCAGTTCCAGAAAATTTCACCTTACATGCTACTAATGTTTCAGGCTTTGTAGGTGATGGATTACCTTTTTAATCTCAGTCCCTTTTCTTTATTTTTGCAATATACCTCCAAGATGCAAAAGCGTCTGTGATGGTAGTCACTGGTCATAACTAATTTCCACAGATTAAAATTGTCATTCCCAGTCAGAGTGATTTTTTAAAATAAAATTTGAGATTTTAATTACAAACTGAAAAAATGAAATTTAATTTAACAGAGACATGATGAGTTCTTTTAATTCTGATGAAAATTCTTCTGCGTAACAAAATGTTTCGATTCTGATAACACACATGTTTTTACAGTTTTATATAATATATATTGTCATATATATTCTCTTTTGAAATGTGTTTGCCCATTCCTGCTAACTATTGTCAGATCCTAACAGAATCTTTCACGTGAAGACAGGTATTTAGCTCATCCTTTTACAATATTATTCTGTAAAATTCCTGTGCCCTGTCTATTAACCCATCTGCTATAAACTTCTTTGTTAGTTTTCACCTGAATAAATGACATTTTGTAAGCCCAAATAATTACCTTTAACAGACATGAAGGTGAGACTCAACACTGTACAACAAATGATTCTGAAAAGGCAGACTATCATGCTGAGTCCTATTACCAGCACTTTATCATAACTCTCTCATTGCAATCACACATAATGGGGTTATTTTTAAGATTTGGATTTGGGATTTTTTTAATTCAACAGAATGGGCATAATCCCCAGCCCCTAATAAATGCTTTAAGCTCAGATCACAGTGTTTCCTCTGGACAATAGGATCAATAAGATAATGACGTTCTCTTGATAGATTCTGAAATTATTATATTTTTTACCCAGTAGAGATCATTATGGTCATCTTACTCAGCCTCCTGCTCTTAGGTCACAACAACACCAGGCAGTGCCACAGGCTGGGGCAGAGTGGCTGCAAAATTGCCTGGCAGAAAAGGACCTGGGGGTGCTGGTTGACAGCAGCTGAACATGAGCCAGCTGTGCCCAAGTGGCCAGGCAGGCCAAGGGCATCCTGGCCTGGATGAAAAATAGTGTGTCCAGCAGAACCAGGGAACTGATCGCCTCTCAGTACCCAGCACTGGTGAGGCCACACCTTGAAAACCTCCAGTTCCAGGACCCTCAACTTAGGAAGGATGTTGAGATGCTGGAGCATGTCCAGAGAAAGGCAGCAAGGCTGGGGACGGGTCTGGAACACAAGCCCTATGAGGAGCAGCTGAGGCAGCTGGGGATTTTAGCCTGGCGAAAAGGAGGCTCAGGGGCGACCTCACTGATCCTTACAACTACCTGAAAGAAGGTTTTGACCAGGTGGGGGTTGGTCTTTTCTCCCAGTCAACTAGCAACAGGGTGTGAGGACACAACCTCAAGTAGACACAACCTCCCACTTGGAGAGGTTCAGGTTGGACATCAGGAAGAACTTCTTCATGGAAAGATTGTCAAGTGTGGAACAAGCTGGTCAAGGAGGAGACCTGCTTGGAGTCACCGTCCCTGGAGATGCTCAGGAAAGGACTGGATGTGACACTTAGTGCTATGGTCCAGTTGACAGGGTGGTGATCAGTCAAAGAATGGACTAAATTATTTTAGAGGTTTTTTCCAACCTAAAAGATTCCATGATAACACATGCTATATAATTAATTCCAGGATTTCTGTCTGAATTTCAGCTACTTGTGACTGAGCTGGGACTTAACTTGTAACTGAAAGTATAATTTGGTGTAAACACTCTCTGCCTAATTGAATGCTCTACTTCCCCCAGTAATGTGCTCCTGTTACAACCATCAATAAATGTATGCACAGTGTAAGCTGAAATGCTTTTGTATATGGTAAAGTTTTCCTTGGAGCATCTTGGAGGAATGTTAAGCACTTTAAAGTTTTTTGAGAATTTTGAGACAATGCTTTTTGCTCAGGCAATTGAAATATATCTGCAAGGCAAGAGTAGTTCAAAGTTGCCAATATGAGGAGAGACAGGTGCCTTTTAAATTATTCACAGATCTCTGCTGGCTACCCATCTTTTTGCAGATGGGATTTTTGTTGTTGTTTTGTTGTGGTTTTTTTTTTTTTTCCTTTCTCTCTTTCTTTATCCCTGATGTGTTTAATGCATTTATTGAACTCTTAGCTCCATGAATAGATATGAGAAATGGAAAGGCAAAGCTTTAACTAGTAAGAGAACAAGAAGTATGTTCTGGTTTAACAGATTCTCTGTCTGTTTATCACTGACAGCTATTTTAGATTGTTAAGGTGCTTCCCAGGAGAGCTTTTTTTTTTATTCTCTTGACTTCTCACCGATGACTAGGGCTCTTTGTGACAACAACCCAGACAACAATCAGGGGTGGAAGATCAGTTGCCCAAACCTGCAAAATCGTGTATTATTATATATTTGATCAGTCTGGTAAAAAAAATTATTATTTTTTAGGAGAGAGGGCAACAATAATTTGCTAACTACTAATTTTAGTTGTATTAATTTTAAACATGTGGCTGTAGAAACTACTTCAATTATTCTTATCACCAATGGTTCTTTCTCCTCTGTCTTTATAGGACTTTTTTCATCAACCTGTCTTTAAAAAAATAGATTCTGCATTATAACTATATCTTTTTTACATCCTTGTCTTACTTCAGATAAAAATACCTTCCAGAATTTTCTTCTTTCTTGTCTTGCTCTCTGCTTAGTCTTCATCTCTTTATCTATTGCACCTTCACACATCCAGTCAAAGAGATGGATCAACCTACTGTATAATGGCACATGATTCTGACATCTGATGTCATGTTTGAAAAAAAAAAAAAAAAAGAAAAGTCAATATATATTTAAAAAAAAAAAAAAGAAGACCTTGAAAATTAAAATCTCAGTCAAGAAAGGTACCATCTCAAGTTAGAGCTAAATACAGATGCTGTGCTGAAATGTGTTTGAGAGAATATGCACATGTGAGAAAGGTGGTCTATTGCAGCTTGCATTTGCAATAATCAATAAAATAATCTTAGCTGTTGTTAGCTGGCTTCCAGGTCTGACCTTCAGATGTCAGGATTTGAGATGGCTTGTATTTGGATAAACCTCAGGAAGTCTTGAATGCTGGAAACCAGTTTAGCCAGGTGTTGAATTCCTCGTTGTTAGGTTTTACAGTCAAATGGGTTCAGGAAAGTTACCTCTTACCTCTGGAAAACTGGAACTGAATTCTCAATAATTTTCCAACTGAAATACTACTTGACCTAAAACTGTAGTGTCTTGAGCTGTTTCTTTTCTGTTCGTTTTCATATTAGCTGAAGTCACAGAGAACAGGGGCATTCACACATAAACATTTCAGCATTCTATTAATCAACTTTAGTTTCCTCTTGAGTTCCTCTCAGACTGCAGTAGGAAGTTACTGAGACTGTGTTTTGGTCAGTTACTTTTTGGTTTTGTGGTTGTTTTTTTTTTGTTTTTTTGTTTTTTTTTTTTTTTTTTTTTTTTTTTTTTTTTTTTTTTTTAAGGAGTATAAAATAAAGGTCAGGCATGCCTTTATGTTTTGGGGTTTTTCTTTGCATGGAGACCAAGTGTTATTATAACTTGGATTGGTGTAGAGGCCAGTAAATACTCCCTATTCCATTAGAATAATCTTCTTATTGTGTTCCTGGACCTGGGGACTGTAATACTGTATTTCACTGAGGAGCAAGAACAGAGAGTAAAACATCAGCATATGCACTAAAAATTTCAAAATAAACCTTTTATCTCTTCAGCACCTTCACACCATTATACTCTGTAAGTCTTCAGAATATATATCCTTCAAGGCAATGGCTTACCCTGTCAGTTTGCAATAAATTGGTTTTGCTGTCAAGATCTGGATTGGTACTGTGGTAGATGTTCCAGGTTTAAACTTTTTTTTTTAGCATTTCAACCTATAAGAAAATATAAATTATTAGACAGTGTGAACAAATCACCACTGACCTGAGATTCAGCTTGTCCCCAGAACATTTCACCTAAAAATGCTGTTGCTCCATAGCATTGCAAGTAATAGCAAACACCTTTCTTGTCATGAGAAACATCTACATAAACATTGCTGGGGGTGCAGGTAGTTAAGTAATTAAAACTATTTTATAATTATCCAGTTTTCTAATGAGCAGGGATTCATCATAAGTAAATGGAAAAATCAGGTGTTGTTCATACCTGACCTTGAGTGCAATTACCAGTTCACAAAGAGCAAAATTGTGTTGTAGGGGTTTTTTAACACAATATCAAATATACTAAGTGTACTATTACATCTAGACAAGTGCTTCTCACATAAAGATTATATATTTTTTCTTTGATATAATTTTCTTGCAAATATTTAAATCTGAGAGGTGTAATACTGATGGAGAAGTATCTTTAAAACTACTCTTGACCTTGAATAATTTGAATGATAATCAAAATCCATGGTTTTCAGTATGAGACAGTCATAACTTTAGATGCAAACTTTATCAGAGCATATTGCTGTATATGCTATATAATATTTAAAGAAATAGGCACAAGATAGCTCAGGTGGCCTAGGTCCAATTCCATGGTTTTGTACCATATTATGTGGTCACAAGCAAAGAGGATGGGCTGACCCTGTCTGAGTGCCCACCTAAGTCACTCTACCCCTTTCCTCCTCACTTGCACAGGAGAGAAAAAACCTAATAAAAGACTCATGGCTTGAGATAAGGGCCAGGAAGAGGTCATTCACCATCACAAACAAAACATACTCAACTTGGGTAAATTACCTAAATTTATTACCAAACAAATCAGAGGATAGTGAGAAATAAAACCACCTTCCCCCTGCCTCTCTTTTACTCCAAGGCATAATTTTTTCCCAATTCCCCACTTACTCTCCTGCAGCAGTGCAGGGAGGTGAGAAATGAGGGCTATGGTCAGAAGCTCACATATTAACTGCTCCATTGTGGGTCCCTCAGGGGACAGCCTCCTTTGGGCATATTCACCTGCTCCAGGGTGTGTTCCACAGGCTGCTGGTGGATCTCCGCTCCACCATGGACCTCCATGGGCTGTAGGGGCACAGCTGCTTCACCATGGTCTGCACCACGGACCACAGGGGAATCTCTGCTCTGGTACCTGAAGCACCTCCTTGCCCTCCTTCACTGACCTTGGTGCCTGCAGAGCTGCTCCTCTTACATATTCTTACTCCTCTCTTCTCTGCCTGCAACTGCTCCTGTGAGGTACCTTTTTACCAACTTAAATATGTTATCCTCAGGCACTATCACTATTGCTGATGAGCTGGGCCTTGACCAGCAGCAGGTCCATCTTGGAGCTGGCTGGCACTGTCTCCATCTGAGATGGGAAATTTCTGGCAGCTTCCCACAGCTTTGTAAGTGTCCTGCTACCAAAACCTTGGCACCAAACCCAATACAGCAAATAATTTAATCCTTCAGTGCCTATGTTTTTCATCTAATGATTGGAAATAAGTGCTGCCTTTCTCCTATTAATCTTGATTACTCAGGTTCTTATCCTAATAAGTATGAACTGCCTGTTGGAATGTTTTACAGTGTTGATCACATTTGGCCACAGACCTCAAGGAGAGATTTGAGCCGAAAAAAGAATTTCCATTAGAACTGTAACATTATCAAAAGACACATGATACAGTTATTCTTCACCTGTGTCCCACAGTGTTTTCCCTCCTTTGGGGATTTCAGTAGTTTCAAGTACAACAGATGCAGTCATGTGTACCACTTACTGGTAAGTTTGAATTCAGATATGATAGCAAATCATCTGTCCATCCCTATGTGAGTTTATGCAGCTCTCCACATGCTCTTTCTGCAAATTTGCATGTGCTAACTGTAGGACTCTACATGAAGTTTGGTTTTTCCAGATGAAAATATAGTCTAATATCCCAAGTTTTCATGAGTAAGCAAAACCAGTGGTTGATTGTTGCCTTTCTTTTCTTGGATGTATAATGCATGGTCTCTAAGGTAGTGAATATTTTGATTTCCATGTTAAAGCTTTGTGTACATTCAATACATTAAAGTATGTATATTTTTAGAATTATGTCATGGCTGATAATCAGGAACTTTGTCAGAAAACCAAAAGCACTGTCATTCCCACTCAAACTAAATTAATTTTAAAATTCATTTATAGAGGCAATGTTTTTCATTACATTTGTATTTAGTCAATAAAAAACCCTACACTTTAATCAATAATTAAATTAAATCTTTCCCAAAATACTGAGAAACTAAAATTGCTTCTTTTCTTGGCTGAGACAAATCTAGTTCCCTCTGTAAAGCATGTCTGTAACTGTGTGTTTTTCTTACATCTTGCCAGGTATTATGCCAACATATAACCTATCTTCCAAACATTGTAAAAATGAACAGAAATCACTAGGTACATTATATATGAATGAAATTTATCTAAGAATACATTAGGTGCATAAGGCCTCTTTACACTGCAATAGCTTTCTTCCACTTGAAGATTAACTTACACTGGGGAGATCCTTTTTTATGAAGTTTGTCTAAAGCAAGGCAGAGCGTAACATCTACTTTGCAAGAGTCTTATGTGCCTCATATTTGAATGTTCATTCAGTTGTGCAGATTGATGCTGGTGAAGCTCTGCCATGGTCAGCAGAGTGACACTGTTTAAGCCAAGCAATCTGGGATCCTATACAAAAATTCTTCAAATTAATACTGGCAATTATGTCCCTAATGGATTCTAATTGAAACAGAAAATGGAATGAATTAAATTGAACTTAAAGCCCATTATAATATTTGGTTTTCTCAAAGTTTTGTATAACCTATTAATTCATTAATTAATTTTTAATTGGCAAAGTTTTCTCTAGCATAAAACTTTTCTTTCAAGTAGAAGTCAATGTAAGTCTCTGCTTTTGTGAGACTATCAATTTTTTCTAGAAGCACCTTCCTTATTCATATTTGAGTGAAAGGTAAGCTGTGAAGTCAATCTGTAGGGAATCAGCCTTCTGTTTTTTGCTCTTTTTTAGTGTCCCCATTAGCAGTCTAAAATGTTAGCAATTTTGGGGATCAGGGAAGTCTGGTGTGCTCAGGAATCCATCTTACATGCATAATGCTTGAACATTTGTACTAATCCATTTTCTATTCCACTTCTACAGAATCATATTTATTTTTGTACAATTTACATAACATTTTCTTATATTTCACTGAACTACAAAATCATTATCTGTAACTGAAGGATTGTATTCTAGCTTTTTGAGTAAAAGGCTTGTAGGTTTTGATTGAATTTGTAGAAAAGAAGGTTAGCACCCAATTTTTTGGCACTCTGAAAAATTTCACAGCAGATGATGGACAGTGTAGGGGATGTGAAGATCTCAGAGAACTGGACTGCTAACATTTTCTTCTTCCACCTGTATGTCCAGCCTGAGGGACATTAAAAAGACAACTATTATCAGTCATATCTAACTACAACTCTGATGTACTACTGCTAAATGGTAAACGAATTCCTGCTCTGGGCCCCAAACAGAGAGAAAGGAGACAGGGTGAATTAGCAGGAATATTGTATGAGGTATGAAGAAAGAACCCAATTAGGCTTGGCAAAGAGACAAAATATCATATGCTAAATATGGATTATTCATATAAGGAAGATTTCTCACATTATTCAAAACTTTTTTGAACCAGTTAGCTGTAGGGGAAGTTCTGTCAAGAAGTAATACATTCAAGAAAAGTAGCAATATGACATATCTTAGGTACAAAAAGTTATGTGTCTAATTATAACTTTTTCAGGCAATATAACAAACCAAACCTGTTCCACAATATCATGTGCAGAATGTTCTACGAGAATGTAGTCACAACACAAGGTTAAAGCCTGAGCTGTGACCTTCACATCAAACCTAAGGCAGAAGGGAGTTTACACTCCAAAAATGGAAAGGAGTGAGGACTTTTGCAGCCATCATCACTTTTGAATGTTGCATAACAAATGTAGGAAGCTGCTGTGAACTCAGCTAAGCATTTCCTTGTCCCCTAGGAATGGGCTTTACTCCACAGTGTGCAATAGAAAATGATGAAAAGTCTGTTTTCACTAATATGATGACACAAGTCTACACATTAGTGAACGAACACTGGCTGCTTTCAGTCTTTAAAAGACCTTCAAAAGGAATGGCACAAAGTAAGATCCTGGAACAAACAAGGGTGTTTGTGTCAGCAGTGGTTTTTTGACTGAAGGTAGACACATATATGAAAGAATTAAGTGATCCAGTTAAATACCCATTGTGGCTGTTCTTTCAGGTGGGAGAATATATGTAATTCTAACAAGCTGGAGCTTATGTGATATATATTTCTATGCTACACAAAACTATGATCCAAAGGTACCCAAAAGTTAACTTCTATGACCAGATTATGGAAGGAGTCTTTAACAGACATGTGCACACATGGTAAATGGGTCACTAGTGTCTAATGACAACAGATGTTAGTTCTTTGCTTTCCTGCCACTGAAATGCAAATTATACTTGCCCTTCAGTCTTACACCGTCAAAGCTGGCTATAGCCCACAGGTCCTATTTAACTTGATACCATTGTCTGCAATTTTTGCAAGGGAGTATAATATTTTGCTTTCAAACCTCTCCCCAGCAAACAGGCAAGAAATCATTTGGTGGATATTCAGTTTTGTGATGTTGTGTTCATCTTCTGTGATCAAGTTCTATTCTTTTTTCTTACTTTAAACAAAATTGTTTCAATTCATATGATATACAAGGTATTTTTTTCTTCTGTTCTTGTACAAAGCACTCCAGAAAAAAAACGCAAAGTGTAATCAAGTTGTGTAGGACTACATTAACAACTTTAATGTAAAAGGAGGCACAAAATGTGCAGTAAATCACCTGGTTAAAGCCTGAAAACTGCTTTTTGTTTATACATTTATTGATTTTTTTTTTCTCTAATCATGTCTAGCTCCTTTAATCATCAGTTGCTTGCTTGCCCTCTATTATCCAAAATCAAAGTAATAGACTTCAGCTAAACAATAGTTGCAATTTATAGAGTGACAAGGAATGCCTTTTATCCACCAGAGAGACTCCTTCTAACTTCAGGGAAGGACAAACTCTTCAGATGTTTTTCAGTCTCCATGAAAAGAGTTGCAAAGGAAAAAGAAAACATTTCCCTATAAACCATTGCTGAAACAGCCAGAGGGGGAAGCAGTGATTGTTTCATGCTGATTTTTGTTGGTCTTGCTAAAGTAATTACATGAAGGGCAGGGTGGGCAGGATGTAAGGCAAAAGGTTATGATACTGTCATGGCCTAGAGTAAATGCATTCTCCTGCACCCCCCCACCCCCCCCATTCATGCTGCAGCCCTCTCTATTTTATAACATGGAAAAGCAGCCCATGCATAAATTTTCTGGTTTAGACAGACCTGGTTGCTGACAGGTGAGATAGTCGCTAATTTCCAGTGAGAAATGTTGATGAGTGGGTAAGGATGGTCATTAGTACTGAATGTTACGACTGCAATAGGTGTCTTCAAGCCTGACACAGCATCAAAGGCTAGTGTAGACGAGTACTTTCTGCTTGTGTATTTTTTCCATGCACCCAGTCACAGTGCATGATATTTAGAGAATTAGAGATGCTAACATGCTCACACTTCCCCTTATTCCTTTTTCTCTTCTTACAAGTAAATGTTAGTTGAATAAAATGTCAAACATTTAATGTGTGGTTTTTAATATACATTTCTTGGCTTGTTGGTTTAGTTGTTTTTTGAGGGTTTTTTTGTTTTTGTTTTTTGTTGTTTTTTTGTTTTTTTTTTTTTTTTAAATAAAGCCAGTGCAAAAACAAAGTGAAAACCTATTCAGTATTTCCTTCCTTAACGTTCCCACATGTTGACTGACAAGCTGAAAGTGTGGGTGGGCAAAAGAAATTTTCTCTAAAATATTTCTTCTATAAATGCTTTTCTAAAATTTTTGAAACAGCCTTAAACAAAAATTACTCCTAGCAGTGCTCCAGGGTTGTTTCAATACCCCACTGATTATAATTCCCCAATATATATTGTTTCATCATTACAGCATCAGGGAGAAATTAAATAGCTCTTGCCATGTATCTTATTCTGTTATTTCCTTCATTTTATTTCACAGGTCATTTGCAATCTCTTGGATGTGAAAGGTAAAAATCTTTATTGTGTAAGCAGCAGCATGGAAATAAGGTATGCAAGTGGATCAGAATCTTGAAAGACAACACTTTTTCCTTCTGATTGCTTTGGTAATTGCTGCTTAGGGCTCTTCCTAAGTAATGCTGCCTTGCTTATGATGACAGTTTTTGGTAGTGGCTCTTAGGATCCTCATCTTTCAATTCCCACTGCATAGCGTGCTGCCAGCAGAGAACTATAAAATGGTTTCTGCCCCAAAGAGCTTATACTGATTTAAATTGTGATTGATAGAATACTATCAACCCAAGTGCTTTCAACTTCTTTGTGTCTTTTAGTAAGAAAACCAGATAAGAAAGAATAAGAAACAATATTTTGTTTTGAAATTTTAAGATGCAGCCAAAGGTTTTTGTCTAATGGAGACTAGAACAGACCAGCCTGTGGTCTTCAGCTTTTCCTTTGGCTATTGATTCAGGAAAGGAGTGATTTGGTACCTGCTTTTCTGAGCTATCTGTATCTTGAAAGAGCCACCATCCTTGTATTTTTGTTTGTGTAGTCAGTGTCATGGTTTGACCCGGAAGTGAGGTTTTGGGTAGTTATGGTCAAACCAATCAGTGGCCAAATTTCAGATTGGCACCTGGTGTGGCCACTGGGGACTTGGATACGCCTCTGAGAACACACAGGGGTTAAAAGCAGAGCACTCCCACAGAGACTTCCTCTTTGGAGTCCGGCAGGTGAGCAGATGGGCTCCTCTCCCCTGCCCAGCTGTGTCTGGGTGGGGAAGGAGGAGCCGCTGCAAGATGAATACAGTAACCATTTTGGGGGATACACCTTTCTTGGGGGCACTGGCACTGTACCAGAGTCAATCCATGACAGTCAGCCTGCAAAGAGTAGCTGATTTTATCAGGATTTGTGATGTGGTTTTTGCCCAATAGCAGTGTAGAAGTTTATACCACCGTTAGTCCAGTGATTTAAGTGGATTCCTGGGTGTACCAGAGTTAATAGGCAGCAACTCCTCTCATATCAGAATGAGCAGGGAAGAGCATGTAGTCCCCTTTTAGTAGAACAAGTGATACTATATGTTGTCATTAAGGCATACAGTTTCTTATTAAAACACTCTATAGAGAAAGGGAATAAATGATATATTGTAAATTGATATAACTAGAAGAACAGTCAACATGAACAAACCATAATTAAATAACCTTTAAAATATACACAGGATGTGGGAAATAGGATGATCCAAGTTAAACAATGTGTGAACATAATTTCCCAGAAAGTTATATATGCAAAATCAAACTTGGCAAAGTATATTTATATTTCTTAATAAGAAGAGAGGAAAATGTGTATTGAAAACTGACAGAGTTTGAAGAAAAGCTACAAAAAGCCAACGAAGTATCAAAATATATTATTGAGCAGGAATGAAACAGAGTTCTAGCATTCAGCTAGAGATTTTCACCCACCTTACACACATTCACGATCTGGTCCAGACAGGCTGCCCACCAAATCATCATTCTTGCCTCTTATACTGGGAGCTCTGCATTTTCATTCCACAGAGAATTTCATGGAACAAAAATCTCTCGAGAAACAAAAATCTCTTGACAATCTTCAAGGAGAAGTTGAAAAGTTACCTGAACAGAAAGAGAGGTTCTTAGATCTGGGTTCAAACATGTGTTTAGGAGCCTAAAGAACATTGATCTCAATAATTCATAATTCTAATTCATAAATTTATTTATGTATGTGTATCTTAATTATTTCTATGAACTAAAGTCAAAGCTACACACTAGTCAAGAATCCTGTATTTGGAGAAATATCTGAATCGTCCAAGCCATCAAAGAGTTCCAGTTCAATTCTATATGCAGGAACAGGTGCAGTTACCATGCCTCTACCAGACTGACTCAGTGGTAGGTGAGACATGTCTCTCCCGGCCTTTGGGCAGTTGGATATAGTATCTTACTTGACTGGCCAGAGTTTAGTCTATTTGTATACTGAATTAGATCCCCAGAAGATATTTTTTCCCCCACTCTCTGAATTACAGTCCTGCTACCAAAACCCTGAGGTAGTATACTGATTTCAGATGTCTCTGTATACCCTTTTCCAAAGAGGCCTGTGAAATATAAATCCAGATTTGACAGTGGTTAATACATCAGTGAGAAAGAGGAAGAGTCAGGAGCCTCTTTGCCAGAGGCAAAGTCCCATTCTCATAGTACTGCTGGTATGAACCTTCTGTGCAGACTGTGAAGTATGAGAAAGGAACTGATACCTGCACTATGGTAGCCTGAGTACATCAGTGTGGCACAGCAGACTCAAGAGATTCTGATTGCCTCTGCCCCTGGTTCTCCTCTCCCTCACACTGCCTCAGGGTTACTGCAACCTGCATTGTTCTCATACAATTTCCAGATTTAACACCATAATTGTCTCTTTTCCCCTTGCCAGCCTCCATAGAGGAGGCTCCACAGTCTCCACCACCTCACACCCACTGGGCAGTTTCATTTCAGAGATGACTACCCAGGAGCTGTTGTGCCTACTGCCAGGTTCCCTCCTGGGTCAGAGTATTGAAAAGACATATTGTACACTCAGCAAGAAATTGCTGTTAGCTTAGGATGTACTTAAACCATTGTTTTGAGAGGGAATATTAAGAACTCAAGGCAATGGAAAAACAAAGGTCTCTTTCCACCTCAGGAGGTAGAAAAGTACCAGAAGGTGGATATGAGGCTTTTGTAAGCTTTCAGTTTGTGAATTCTGCTGTCTCTGTCAAGGTTCTAGCTCCCTAGTATGCAATTTAAAGTCTCCTCTAGGTGCTTATAATTTAATTGTAAGGTGTTTCACAAACATCTTAGCAGGTGCAAAGAGGACGTGAAGTGATCCTTTTTTCCTCTCTCCTCAGCTGGAACATGAAGAAGGCACTTTATGATCCAATTAGTGCTTCCAGGAGCTCTCTAATTGCATTATAAAGCAACTAAAAAAAAAAAAAAAAAAAAAAGAAAAAAAAAAAAGGCAAACTAGAAATTGCTTTTAAAGACTGAAAAAAAAAAAAAAGGAAGTGATGTTTGACTCTTTGTCCTCCTGGTAACTCAGCAGTGAGAGGACCCAGCATTCTTATACACCTCATTTTGTCTGTAAGTTCCAATATGTGAAACATATGCACATATGCATTCCATTGTCCAGAGCTCTGGAGAGTGGAGCATTCGGTTGCAGTCAGAGCTTGAAGTGTGATGGGAAGCTTGGCAACCCAAGCAGCTCGTGACATTAACTCATGTTCGTTCAAGGAAACTGCAACTGTGCTGCTCTATCTGTGGCCATTTTAGCCTGCTAAATATCTGTTCTGTTGAGTTTTTATACCAAGCTCATTGGCACAGTGTCTGAGAGGTATTATATATAATGAGCTTTCAACTATACATGCTTTCAACTTCAAAGCTCAGCCTCTGTGTAATAATTATCACATCACTTTCCGTAACTCTCACATATTTTACTTATTGAGTGGGTGGGAAGAAGATACTGAAATAATATTTAGACTTATGTAGTGCTTTTCAGCTGTAGATAACAAAATATTTTCTGTTGGCAGCTAAGCATTATCATCTCCACTATGAAGATGGAAAAGACTAAAAGGCAAATAACAGAGATGTGAATAAAACCCAAGCTTCTGATCTTTGGTGTACAGCCCTTCCTATTCATTCAATTAGTGCAGCTCCCAAGTACTTTTCTTCATTATCTGACAAAAGTTATAGGACTTTTATTCTCTTTCCAATAAAGGGATGAAATGTGCAAAAGCAAAACACTCAAATATGTCTGTTATATCTCATATATGACAGTAACACTTGCTTTCCCTTACACCCGCTTGCAGCTGAGCAGAATACCAGCCCTGCATATTCTGTTTCCATCTATTCTTTTTTTTTTTTTTTTTTTTTTTTTTTTTTGTAGCTGGGATTTAATGCAGCCCGTTGCTGCAAAAAAAGGAAGGTAGCAAGCTCTGAGATGAGATTACACTGTGAGCAGGGTCCTCTACCCATCCCCTCTGAAAGAGGCCAACAAGACCAAGGCTGTCCTTAAGCACCTATATGTATCCTTGAAATTACTCCGAAAGGGACATCAATCTAATTTAAATATGAAGCAGTGCTTTTCAAAATTCAGGTATTATGTTACCTGAACCCAGTCCTCCTCTTCCTGGTAAATTTGCACACATATTTAGCAGAGCTTTTTGTTGCATGGTACTGTGTGCTGGGAACCTCCTCTCCTTCTGGATAGCAGGGACTGTCTTTCTGTATTGCAATAATAGGAGAAAAGGGTGGCACCTCTGGGAAGAAAGATTCATTGTCAGATGCCATTTCAGGAAAAGGGTAAGGGACAGCTGACAGCTTCCATCTTCTGTGCTGATTTTGTATGTCACACTCCCATGCTCTGGCATACCCATGCACACACTGCTTTGAGTAAAGCCACTGATGATGCACAGTAAGTCATCAAGAGATTTTACCACAATACTCTTTTTTTTTTAAACTTATTTTCTGCAAAAGTTCACCCCTGCTTCATCTTAACTGAATTTCAACCCAAAATTCACTCATACTCAGAGCTCAAAACCAAGATTAGTCCACAAAACCGAGAATGCTTCTCATATTAAAACTCCTTTGATCCAACAGAGTGCATCATCTTGTTTCAGATTCTTTCATGGCAGGATCCCAATCTCTGGTATAAAATTTACGGGCCTTAATAAATCTTCCACAGTAATGGTCTGAATTTTAGGAGTTTAACAAACACACTGAGTTTTAGGTTTTATTACAAACATTTCACGTAATTAGCATGAACAGATGGCATATGATTCTACCATTAATCATTTGTGTGCAACCAAAATATAGTAATGTCAGTATCTCCCAGAATGCTTCTTTGAAAAAATACCTGGCTGCAATCCTGATTTCTCTTGCATCCTTCAGACACCATGACTGTAGTAAAATTACTTCTGATTTATCACAGAATTGAACAATGGTAGAATGAAGCCTTTTTCATTATGCAAACTATCCTCAGTGGTTTCAAGACTTACACTGGGTTTTATGCAATATATAATCAGTTAAGAAAACAACTTCTCTCTGTAGGACAAAAAGGAGGAATATTAATGGAGAAAACCTTTCAAAGCATTTCTGGAAACAATACCCTTATGTATAAAAGGAGTCTTTTTTTGGCATCTCTATGTGGTGGTGTTTTCAATTCCAATAGCTATAATAAGAAAAAAAATCTGCCCTATTTGTCAATCTGTCAGGAAATATATTTCAGCTTCAAGCATCATACTCCTGGGGTTTATGGAAATCACAAAACATCTCATTCAGATGAAGAGGCTGAAGCTATAAGCAGTGCAATTAATATCTTCAATTTCTGCCTTCCGCATGAAAAGAAGCTCAAAAGCTTTTTGAATCTGAATCCCAAATGCTGTCTAATAGTTCACATCTGGTTTGGGCTATTTAGGAGAAACAACAGTTGTTGGTGTCAGCAGTGCATTCAGTGACACACTAACCTTGCTTATCCCGGGGAGCACAGAGGTCATGGAAAGGTTGCTCAGCAGATTCAGCTGGGTGGAAGTGTAGCAACTCAAATGTTGCTATTGTATAACTTGGTGATGGAAAAGCCTGCAGCTCTCTGACAGTACACAACCATGGATTACCATGTGTTTCCACACGCTGGACACACAGAGTACAGCCAGCAAGAGTCATGCTGTTTACTGGCAACAGTCTCTGCACAGTGATAAGTTTAACCTTTTTATTTGCTGTTGGCACTTCAGTAGTACTCAACGCCTCATCTCAGGGACTTCTGTGTTTGATCCTACACAAGAACCTAGGGATAATTTTTAAGGGATAATTCATTCCTTAAAAAAAAGCTTTCCGGTCTAAGCCTTTTTGACATATCTGAAAGAGCCACATTGTCTCTTGTGTTATGTCTGTGAGACCCTTGTCTCAGATAAATAAATAGGCCAAGGAAAAGCTCAGGAAAGGCAATGACAATTGTTGTTTCATTACTGCAGCTGGAAACTTGATCAATCATTCCAAGCATATATTCTCTCATTTAGTCACTTTACCTCAGAGTGTTTCAGAAGGACCCAGATCTTATAAAAAGCATGCTGCTATAGCAGAATGTTGTACAGAGAGAGGAAGAGAGTCACTGAAAATTCCACAGCAGAAGTCCTGGTAGGCTTCTTTGCTTGGAAGGCTGTCTACTAACTTGTTAACTTTACAACAAAAAAACCCCATCCTTTCTCCCCCACTGCCTATCTCCAAAAGGGGCCTGCCTTTTAGCAGAGAAATGGAGAAAACCATAGATTTGTATAAAGATTAGTTTGTTCCACCAAGGTAGCTGAAGTGGCAAAGGAATTTGGGTCATATTTGAGGCATGGATTTTCACTAGGAAAATGAGTTGTGCCAGCAGTGGCTTTCAGGACCCTACTGAAAGAACTCTTATCCAACAGGGTTTGTTGAAGCGTAGCCTCACTTTGAGCAGGAGGCTGAACTGGATTCACTCCCAAGGTCCCTTTCAACCTGAATTATTCTATGTTTCTAAGAAGCCATGCCAACATCCAGGTGCCTGAAAAATGGCAAACAACCATGCAGTAATTAATTGTTTGGCACAACCCAAGCAGAATTCTGTACCTCCCATGGCTTTCCTTCCCTTCTAACTGGGCTTTTAACCAGCAGTTTTAGTTATTTTGTTGTAACCACATCTGAAAAAACTGAAAGGAGAAAGGGAGGCAAAAGAAAACAACTTATATGCTCTTGCTGATAATGAAGAATACAGATGCTGTATTACAGAGTGCTGTGAAATGTTCTCCACGAGAATGGTGCATGACAATAAACAAAGCATGATTAAGAAATCTGCTAACAGGCACAGGCTTCTTAATATTCCTGCAGTCTACAAAAGACAAATGTTTTCCCAATTCATCTCTATTTAAATGTAATAAAGCAAAAGAGAGAGAAAGCAGGAAATATGAGTCATCTTGGGATAAATGTCTTTCCCTGAACACAAGAAAAACCCACTGCCAAAATTTGCTGGCCAAAAGCCCATCAGGAGATTATTTCCTCACTGTGTTTCAAGCTTACTTAAAATACCCTTTTAGTCAGTGTTAAATTTATCTCATGCTGCTAGAAAAAAAGCACCTTTGCAGCCAAATTTTTATCAGAGGTGTGTCTTGTCTGAGCAGTCACAGGACTGCAATACATGAAGGGCTACTGAGCAGTAGAGTGCTCATGCTTCTGAGCTAGGACATGCAGTTACAGAGCTCTTAAAAGACTACCTAGGGAGAGCCTAACAAACTCTTGCTCATGGCTATGAATAGCAATGCGAGCAGTGTTGATGGGTATTGTGAGGGAATTTTTTTCCTTTTGCGAATTTCTACATTTAAACTGGACCATTTCATTTACTTATTTTGTGCATATGGCTAAATCCCAGCAGAGGGTAATCACAGTAAGCTTTATGCCCCCTGCTAGTTTTTCTAAAAATGCTTGGGACAGCTGGAGGAGTGAGACTGGATCTCTATTGCTTTGTCACTGGTGCCAAGAGGGTGTGAAATAAGGCCTTAAGGTCTTGATAACTTTCAGGTACAGCCAATCACATAATATATGCACACATATCACGTATATACAGGTGAATATCACATAATCCCAGGTACTGAATATTGAGACCCTGAGTGTTACTCTTTAGTCAGTCTATCCAAGGTTGGGATGATATCAGAGAATCAGAGGATAGTTTGCGTTGGAAGGAACCTTAAAGATCATCTATTTCTAAGCTCCCTCACATGGCCACAGCTACCTTTTACTAAATCCTGTTGCTTAGAATCCCATCCAGCCTGGTCACCTCCAGGGTTAAGGCACCCACAGCTTCTCTGGGCAAACTGTTTCAGAGTCTCACTGTTCTCACAGTAAAGAAATTTTTCCCAATATCTAATCTAAATTTATTCTTTTTTAGTTTTGATCCATTGATCCTTATTCTGTTACTACATGTCCTTCTAAAATGTCTCTCTCTGTCTTTCTTGCAGGTTCCATTCAGGTACTGGAAGGCAGAAACTAGGTCACCTCTAAACCATCTCTTTTCCAGGCTGCATAATCCCAATTCTCTCAGCCTTTCCTCACAGGAGACGTTCTCCACCCCTCTGACCATCTTGGTGGCCTCTTCTGGACTGTTTCCAACAGATCAATGTCTTTCCTTGGGACCCCAGCTCTGGATGCAGCACTGCAGGTGGGGTCTCACAGAGAGGAGCAGAAGACAGAATCCCCTCCCTCACCCTTCTGGCCACGCTGCTTTGGAGGCAGCCCAGGACACCTTTGTCTCTCCGGGCTGTCAGTGCACATGGCTGGGTCATGTCCAGCCTCTCATCCAGCAGCACCCCCAGGTTCTTCTCCCCAGGGCTGCTCTCAATCATCTGTTCAGACCTCAGCCTATGTATTATCTTGCAACTTTTGTACACAGAAAATAAACACGTTATTTAATAGGAACTGTGATGGGTTTTCTCTACAGTGTGTTAAGGGCCAAAATTTTCCTACATGCTGTATGAATGAGAGTGGAACAGGCAGCCTAAACACAACTTATAAAAGGGGTGGGCTAAATTTCAGATTTTACTCTTCAGAGATGTCTGTACTGCCCCCGTTTCTCTGTGGAACATTTAGGCCAGGGAGCATATGCTGGAAGGAATATGGTATCCAACAACATAGAAATGGAATTAGTGCTGGAACACTAAATATACACTAACTGGAGGGCTGGAAGTATTCTGCTTGCCTGGACTATTCACAGCTTCAGTTGGCTTTACAGGGCCTTTAACTCACCATGGAAAACTGGCAGACATTAGCTCAGACTTTTGAGAGGGAAGCAGTCACACGCTTCATTATTGCCTTTTTTTTTTTCCAAGTGAAAAGCTGATATTATTTGAAAAGAGTTAGAAATGCTTTCTTTTTCTTCAAAGGCCTTTCTTTCCTCCCTCAGAAAAATGATTGCTTCCTGCTCATAACAAATTTAGCTTATATACATGAATGAAACACTGCAGAAGTTTAGAGACAAGGTTAGGAAATGTCTTGCTTTTCACAGCATCAGAGCAAACACCTATGGTGTTTGAAGGTAGAAAGAAAGCAAGATTTCCTTGACATTTTTATGTTTCCATGAAGATCTGGACTTGAAACAACAATAAAGTTTTGTTTCGGTGGATAATAATGATGCTTAAATGGAACCAAATTTGCATTGAAATACTTTCCTGAATTTTAGTTATTATTGTTATTGTTATTAGGAAGTACCACAACATAAGAAAATGACAGTTGATAACTTGATTGGTACGAATTCAGTCCACAAGTAAAAAAGGAAAATTGACTTTTTTTGAGGTGGTTTGCTGTCCTGGTTAACAGATTAATAAGAAAGTGATTTATGTAGCAGGGAGTATGAAGGGGTAAGAAAGTGGCTGCCATTCCATCCACATGTCCTTGCCTCCCAAGCCTTTCTTACCAGGTACTGAAGCTGAGTCAGCTGCATATGACATTTAGAGAAAGGTTTGAATTTATGCCTTAGATCTGCATGGGATTTTCCTGTTTCTTCACACTCTTTCACATTCACTTTGATAAAAAATAGAAAATACACACTCCTTAGACTCCTTAAAACCTTGTTTTCTTCAAACTGGAGACAAGATATTTACTAATCCATTTACTTGAATCACATAATCTGTCTACCTGGTGATACTTTTCAAAGATGGGAAGGCTGTAAAATGGGACTTAAAGAGGAATGTGAAAGTCCTTTGCAATAAAAGGTCAGAGAAAATAAATAAAGACCTTATCAGGGATTTCTTTTCGGAGATCAGGCCTTTATCATCACTTGAAGACACACTTCCCAGAAATACTGCACTTCAGGTCTTTTAGGAGGTCTATGGGAAAAGAATAATGACCAGAAGAGAAAAAAAAAATTAGAAATTAACAACTATGATTCTACTCCATGCGTACTTTTATACCTTTAATCTGTGGATTTCAAAGATATCATTAAATCTGATTTGATTAACCTGAGGAAATCCAGGAGTTAATTTAAAACCACTTGCCAATTTGCAAGCCATTGAAGTGCAATGAAGCTGAGCATTCTTCTTTCAGCACTTTCATAATTAAGCATTTGACTAATTTAAACATTAAAACTGTTTTCCCATAATTGCATAATATCAGTTAAATATAAGCAAGACAAATTCATGACTGCTTAAAAGATCTGAGATCTGTTTTAGCATAAAACCCACTGAAATCAGTGGAAAGATTCTGGGGGTTCTACCAGCAAGGTTAGAATGTTCAAGAAGGACTGGCACCAAATTTACAGAGTAAGAGCAGACTTTCATGGCATACACTAAAGGAAGCCAACAAAATGGATTGTTTTTCTCTTTCTACTAACGTCACCTGAAATTATTTTAAAACAGAAGAGCTGTTAAAATGTAGTTATGTAGCTAATTATTTTTATCTCATTTTGCCCAGACAAGACATTGGAAAAGGAAGAGTAATTTTCATTTTCTGTTTCTATTCCTGTTCATTTTCAGCTGAGATTCACGAACACAATTCAGATGCTGGCATAGACTTATCAGAGAGTTCTTGGTAACATCCTTATCCTTGGAGATACTCAAAACCCAACTAGAAAATATCCTGAGCAGTCTGCCCTAGCTAACCTCTCTTTGAGCAAGGGGAGATTCGGATTAGACATCCTTCAGAGATCACTTCCAACTTCAACTATCCTATGACTCCTTGAAAATATTTAAATATTAATTAAAAAATATTTCACATTGTTGAAAATATATACTTGGAAAGTTAAATACATTATTCTTATAAACCCTAAATTCTGACTTTACAAGTATCTCCTACTCCTACAAGGAAGAAATTTTATCCCTACTCCTTGACACATTTTCAGTTCCACCTTAAAATTCTAATAATTTTACCTAGTTTTTAAATTCTCTTGCACCAGTGCACCACAACAAGTATATGCATTGAAAAAAATGCAGTGAATTTCCATTGCTTTCATACATTTCTTATACTTGTCCCAGTAAGCGCAGATAAGTCCACGCTCTGTCCCATTTTTGGGAGGGCTAACCTCAAGAATAGTGCACATATAACTTCCAATTCAGACTCAGGAACAGAGAAGCATACAGATAATAATTTCTCTAAGCAGTGGTGAAGTGAAGGGGTTTTATTCCCTGTGACATGAAACCAAGTCTTCTTTACTTCCTCTCTGTCTCCAAATGTAAAGTGCAGGAGAACATTAGGATCAGAGTTCCTTTACATGGCTTCTGTGGGTGCACAGCCCTATCCTTGAGTTGGCCCACGGGTAAATAGCACACCTGACTTTCTTCACTGCTCTACAAACAGTCAGTGCAAACTATGCATCACTTGAGATCTACTTCAATTATCAAAATAATGTTTTATCAGGACATGGTTCATGCACAATCTGTGTCCTGGATCTGTGCATGGGATTTAATTCATCCAGTGGTCTGGACTACTTCAAATAACTTGCCTCTTCATCTTCTCTTAGCCCCTCTAAACAGGAGTTCTGGTGTCTCCCAGTTAGGAATCATGCTGATGATTCAAGAGCCACCCACACAACAGTACTTATTTTTTCCGGCAAGCATTGCAATTGCTGATAAGTGTGGGTAAATAATATGACATATAAAAGAACATTATGGAATTATGGAGTGCCCTGTATTATTACCCTTCTGGAAGATTTATTTGACCAATATATCAACCATCAGGGAACTTGAAGCACTGTCATGTGCTTTCAGAATCAGAAAAATTGTCTAGCATAATATATGTATGTACTTCATTAGTGCTGAGGATGTGTCATTTTAGCAAAGCATAGGAAAAATCAAAGTCAGTCGGGGGGGGGAGGGAAGTAAAACTAATAATTTAAGAGATAAACCTGTGTTTTTTCAGACAAATTATGGGACTTTCCTGTGCTAGGGAGACAGCTCATACCATAAGATCAATACACAGGAGTTTGATGTAAGTTTGGAGCAAAAGTTCAAGTTCTACTAAAGACGTTCATATACCTACCTTTCTTTATGAGTGTAGGTACTACTGATCACACCAATGAAATGCTTCTGTTCAAAAAAATAAAAGAAAATAATATAAGGCCAGCAAGTACTGATGATGTCCTGATTCTTCTTCTTACACTTTTCTTAGAGACATTTAAGTTTGCTAATGTTCAAGATGTTCAGCAAAGTTAATTTTCTTGTGACAAATTGACCAATAGCGGTGCTTGGAGACACACTGCGTGACAGATTCAATTACATAACCTTGTCAGTAAGCAATTTTTTTTGCTTGTCTAAAGTAAAATCTAATAATGAAAAAATATTTCAAGAACCTTAATCTCTATTTTGCTTGGAAGTTCAGAAAAGTAGGTATTAGCAGGTTTAAATCAGATTTTGACTGGTATACACCTTTCTTGAAAATCAAACCTTCACTCTTCAGTCACTGACATTAGAAAATCCTACCCAAAACATAAATATATCAAACTGGCTGTCAAGATTGCCGAGGCATTAGCTATTATTCATGTAGTACTCAGTTGCTCTGTTTTTCACAAATTATGATAAACTGAAAATCTGGGACCATGTCACTTTGCTTTTCAAAGTAAGATACTTTCAGTCCCTAATATGCATGTGGTTTGGGGAAAAGTTGTTGGAAATATAATATTCCTAATCACTGGTAATATTTATTTGACAATAGAGGGTATATGTAATTCCAAATGTAATTTCAAAAAGGCTGTCACAAAGGGTTTTTTTCTCCAAAAATTAAATAGCGCTTGAAACAATGCAACAAAATGCGCATGAGATTGTTTACTACTTTCTGCTCTAGGGAACTAATTTAAATACACAATATGGACTTTAAGGGGTTTGTTTATGTGTTTTGGGCTTCCTTTTTTCCCCTTGGCCCAGCTCCTAGTTTCAGAAACAGTTGCTATTTGTTGTAAGCACAGGAATAACACACTCACAATTCCACCAGAGACATAGGCAGGTTATTAACAGCTGGGGAGTAAATTCCAAGTCAAACAGCACCATATTGTTTCTGTTCCTCAAATGCTATTTTCATGCATATTAGCAAAATAATTACACTTTCACAAGAAAAAATATTTATAACAAGAATTATGATACTTCAAGGAAACTAGAGTCATTGCAGCTAAACCTAACTTGTGTGCTGAATATTTTTCACTGGAAAAGGCTTGACAAAAAGTTTACTAAAAATTGTACTCTATAAAAAAAATCACAATGTAATAATAAAGTTGTGGAGGGCTAATCTCATTCCTTCTCTTCTTCTATTATCTTTGTTTCCAATGTTGGCAACTGCAGGAAAGAAGCTGTATTAGAGGAAGGTAGTCCTGTAGAGAGTTCCCTAATTCTGTGAAAGGAAAAAGTTCAATTTCTTTCTTTTGTTATTAGTTCTTAAAAGGTATGTACAGAGTCATGCAGGATCCAAGGTAATGCAGTTCCAACTCCAATTGACACTGCAGTTAGATGCATGGATTTGAGCTTAGCACATGCTTCATTTCATGCCTAGAGAGACTTCTCAATCTGTCAGACCTTTGAGGGTCAGGGCCTGAACCACTCTGAGTGAAATTTGCAAGGCAGTTTTAACACCTACATATTACTAAATAATATGCTTCTCCAATGAGAGGCACCAACATGAGCCATAAACTCAAGGTGCCTGTCTGCAAAATAGAAAAGTATTTCCATGAAATAACCACAACATGAACCATTCAACTAGCTCATGTTTTCTTTCTCAAGCCATTATGAGGACCAATGGAGAAAAAAAATCCCTTAATGAGATCCCAATGGTCCCTATGTGGTTTTAGTCTCTCTATATATTTAAGGGTTAAGATATGTAGTGGATCAACACTACCCCAGTGTGAATTCACATTCAGATGTCAGCTGAAGGTGGAGAACATGCTTAAAACACAGTAACAAATAAGGTTTTCCCTAAAATACCTTTTCTGGATTTTTAATCAGTGTAATTTCAACTTTTCTCGTGGCACTGACACACTGCTGCTCCCAACTGAAATGCAGAAGTCAAGGACCAGACTATATTTCTGTTCTTGCCTTTTACACTACAAGTGGTGTTAATGACTGGAAGAACTCTAAAATAAATTGATTTCTGGAATGTTGTTTTCATGCAAAATTCAGCAGTGTTCATTCAACAAGGATTACACAAACCATCCTATACTGGCTTTACACCTACTGCTATCAGAAGGTGTGTCTGCCATTCTGTCAGTACTTGAAGAAAGAGACCAAAAAACAATAAGACCCTTCCAATTACACTGCAAATTTTATATCCCACTTGCTGTATATCATCCATAGATCTGGACAGGTTAAGATCCTCAGATAATCTCAAGCATCACTGGTTTAAATTGCCTTAAATTGTCCTATGCTGTGCCTTTGCCTGTATTGTCATGAGTGATGATGTGTGCCAGGTGCATTCAGATTCACAGTTTTCTGCCAGTCTCTTCTAGATCAATTCAGGTGAGGTGTGAGGATACCAAACGCAGCTGGCAAAGCCTGCTCTGCCTGTGCTCGTGTTGTTTTAAAGTTCACCAAGCTATTTTACTGTACAAAATATCTTATTAAAATTTGAATCAAGATATGTCAGTTTATCTTCATAATGCTCAAGTCCTAAAACACTAGAAATTTGGAGATCATCTGAGAGGTTGAGATAGACCTGATCTTGCTGCCTCAAAAATTGTTAGAATTTACTGCAATAAAAATGAGGCACGGAGAATCCATTTCAGTAACAAAGAGTACCCTACTTCATATGAGAGCTACAAAAAGTGTTTCATAAAATAAGTGCTCATTTCACCACTCAGAGTTGTCTGAGCAGATGTTAACCCTTTAGTTTAGCATTTGTATAAATGCTCATATGGATGATGACATTTTTCTCTGAACCTTTGGCTGAGGGATGATGTAAATGGACTGAGATGACTCAAGATCAGTTTTCTTCCCTGCAGGTGAGGCCATGAGTGTAAGTCTTACAGTGCCTGTAACATGGGATGCACACCATCTTCCGAACATTGAGGCTTCTCCTATTGGCACATGCTACACTCAGTAACTAAAATCCTGTGTTAGTCTTTGGGGTAACTAGCTCCTGCTATGTCTGCCTGAGAGTTGGACCCATTTATCTGTCACAGAAAAAAAAAAAAAAAAAAACCACAAAACCAAACCAACAACAACAACAACAAAAAGCCCCACCATAGTTGAACTGCCTTTGTGGCACAAAGATAATGAAGCCTGTAGGGTTTCTGAAGAGAAAGCAGTCACAAATTTTTAGTGAGAAAATCTGAGCTAATAGGTAAGGGTCTTGTTTTGGAGGGGTTTTTTCAGGGGGAGGAGAGGTGAGGAGAAAAGGAATTGCTGTTAATATTTAACTAGCTATGCCTTATCATCAGAGAATCATAGCTTGAGTTCTAAGTCTGCAGACTTTCCTTACAGGATCATAAGGAGTGAAATTTTTCACAGTACCCTGAATCTGCTAAAGACAAGGAGCAGCTTTCATGAGAAACTACTAAGAAAAACACCTTACACTCATATTTGGGAAGTGCAGGTGTCATATGTGGGAGTTTACTTGTCCTTTTTCTTGGATCCTACTTTCCCATAGATCTGTTTTCCTGAATTCCTGCCTCACAAGTCTGTGAAATTATTCATTGCCTCATAACCCTTCCCACCAAAAAAGTAAATCAATAGGATCAACTCAAATCTTACCATATTTTTTAACCTTAAAGACTAGAAATTATAATGAACAGAAAAGCACATTTTGAAAAAAGTCTACAAATACTCTGTCTGTTCATTCTCTCAAGTGGACGCATTGTACTGTGCACTCTGTTCTCAGTAAATGGATGTTTAGCTTTAAGCACTTGAACAGTCTCACTGAGTTAAACAGGACAACTTAGCCACTTAAAGTTAAGCACCCAAGGTTGAGAATGTGCTTTTTTGGTATATTGGTAGCACAGTGACAAGATTATCAGTCATTGGCAAGCACAAGTCTAAACATTAGATTTTTTTCATTTTTCTTTTCTTAGTCATTTTTCATAAGGAAGGAAAAGTGAAGACATTCTAAAGGTAAAATATGTTGATTGGAAGTTGAAATATTTCAATGGGAAAAAACTTTTCAAATACATCATCACAACTGTATTTTGGTTGCTTCATGCTTTTGTATTCTATACAGCCTTGATTATTTTCCTATCAGGAATTTTGATGGAGAGGAAAAGCAATGTATGAAAAGAGACTGTTCTCCTTAAAGCCTCTGACTTATGGACTGTGATGGAGGTCTAAGTTGGGTAAATATACCTACTGTAACTGACTATCACATCCTTCTCAATTGAAAATATTTTACCTTTTAGATACCTTTTAGAACACAGAGCCATAAGCTTCCAAGAGCTCTATGAAGAAACAGGGATTTTTTTTTGTGGAGAGGAAGAGTGTGCTTATCAGCCACACTTTCAAAATGCATATACAAGAGGTACAGCATGAGACACAGTAATTTATTGATTTTTTCTTGGCCTTCTGCACAATGTTGAATAACCCCATTTCAAAATATTCTGTGATTGTTGCAATAGAAACTGTCAGAGCTGTCATCAGTTTCAAAATGCCTGCGCTAAAGTATCATTTCATCTGGTTTTAGCACAGGTGTTTTTTTGGCAGGCATAAATAAAATGAGGCATGCCCTAAAATCCTTTATTTAGCAGATTGTGACTAGCTGCTGCTGCAGACACCCAGCATTTAATAAAGGGTTTATGTTATTGCTGCAGCTTGAATACATACTCGGAAAGGAAGAAAAAGTTTTTTGCCTTTTTAGTTGCTTCATAGGCCAGTGACCTTTATAAATGACAGCAAAACTCTGCTGAATGAGGGATGAGGGAAAAGGGGAAAACATTAAGATATTTTGTCCTACTTTTTTGTGGCATGTTGAAAACAATCACAGTGCCTATTTGTCATGTTCCAGCTTTGTCTCCCTTTTGCAGTAGTCTGTGACAGGCTGAATGAACAAAATCCAAGTGAAGATGAATTGGCAAAGGTATCACTTCTGCTCTGTCTAATTCTGAAGCAGATGAAAAACATATATAATACCAGGATGTTAAAGTGAAGGAAACATTACCATCAAGAGACTGCAGGGATAAAATAGAAATCCTTTGGGCAGTTTTGGCAACAAATGAATAATCTAAATGTGTTTCTCATAATTCAGGATCTTCAGTCTTCATGCTATTTGTTTGCTTCATGCTACTTGTTACTGTAACATTGCAGCAACAAGCAGGCTGTTCACAATGGAAAGGAGTGAGCAAGGTAAACAAACATAGAAATAATAGTTCTAAGAATAGAGGAAAATATGAAAAAAATCCCTAATATCAATATTCATTTGTGATGAAAATTTTTTTTCATGGGGAGTATATGTTTCTATTTTGACTCATTTAAAACCATGTGGGGGAAATACTCAGAAGCAGATGACACAGGAAAAAATCCTTCCTCAGCAGTGGAATAGATGGAATGAATACCACCACTCTTTCATGCAGGAGTTGTATACCTGAAAGTGTAAAAAAGTCTGGTGATCCTGCAGAGTGTGACAAGGTCCATAGGAAGCTGCCCTAGGACAGTCCACATACTGCCAGGAGTGTGGTATCCAGCCAAATGCCAGTGCCCAAAGGATACACCCTGGTGAGCCCAGCTTACCTGCTTCCCTCTTCCCTTCACTACCTAAAGCAAATATTCAAGGTCTCATAATGGTGGTCACCAGGAATCAGGGGCTAAGGATCACATCCTGACCATATTCTTTCATTCAGAGAGGGAAAAAGGATGTGCAAGAAAACTGTCCAAAATGTTGCAGTTTTCGCAATGTACAGCCATTGAGCTACTAATTCTGTTTCCTTTGTACAGTCCAGTGGCAAGAAAGCTACTCAGCCATGCTTCTGCATGCACACAAAAGTTTGCTCTCTCCCTGTCTCTGTAGATTAAAGCTGGAGACACATTATTCCATAAATAACAATACAATCATATATAAACACTTTGGGCAATTTACTACAGGCAGATTGTGAGCAAGACAAGATAAGTTCATAGAGATGAACTGAAAGACCTTTATGCAAAAGTTTGATTGTCTTCCCCTGAGTTCTGAGGAAAATAGGAAAATTACTAGTGGCTTGGGTCTAAAAATGATTAAACTTTAGTCAACAAATCAAGTTAAAAGAATCAAAATTCTAGTTTTATTCAAAGCTGATTTATACTAGGGTTTTCCCATTCAGTTCAGTAGAATAATTCTTGACTGACAGCACTTTCAAACTAGATCCAAAACTGTATCTTCTATAGCTTAAAAGATAAATATCACATCTGAAAATAAATTTAAGGCATTAGAAATACTTGAAATTTTTCAACAATTATTCCTGCTCTAAAATTGTACTTTACAGAAAAAAAAAAGAAAAATATTTGAAAAATAACTTGATATTGTTGTTGCTTTTTTTAAAAAAAATATTGTTTGTTTACAAGGTTTTCTAATGTTTATTGGAAATATTATGGACTCGTCTTTTTTCTTTGCTGACCTGATTTTAGCAAAAAGAAACATCTGGATATCCACAGGGATATTTCCAATTCAGCAGTTCAAAAGAAAAAAATGCAGATGCTTGCATTTTGCAAACAAATTGCCAAACCCCCAAAATGGATCTCTTTCACACAGTTTCAAATGTAAATTACATCAAGTAGTTCAAAATGTGTCATGAAACCTCATATTCTTTTTCAGCCACCTGTACAGACTAATTGATGTTACATCATCTCTGCCTTTTTTGCAAACTGAATTTCTGCCACAGTCAGAGTTATTATGAATTTGCTGCCTGTTCAGGAGGAGCAGTCACAAAGGGAATTTAGCAAACAGAGGAATGACAGTGTCTCATTGAAATTACTCCCCCACAAAATTGGTATGAGGCAGAGAGTGTGGGAGGCACAGAGAGGATTATCTTCAGGTTGTAGATTGATAGGCACCACATGGCCTGATCCTACGGGGCAATGTCTGTGACAGTCACTTCATACAGACAGACCTTAATGCACTCTCTGCAATGATTTCTTCAGGCCTGTAACACCAGTGAATGATGTCATGCAATGCTCTGAAGCACGTTTTATTGAAAGAAGTCTGATTACCTTTTCATGGATGCTGATTAAAATTTTACTAGTGGTCTAAATGGAAATAAAAAATCCTAAGTTAACAAATCACACACAGCCAGAGAAATTTTGACTTTATTTCTAACAGCTTTAGATACACTGGTGCATCCCCAGTGAGTTCGGGGAACTATTCTTGATTAATGGCCCAAGAAAATTATCATGGGTGGCAAGTATAATATGAAAGTCAGCATTCTGATAGCTACCCTAGTGGGAACAAAATTTCAATAATGTGATATATTTATGTTTATTAGGTTTATCATCTATTACAAATGCAAGTGAAAGTCCCTACTGCACTCATTTGATTTCAGAAGCCACGAAGACACTGGATGAAAGACAGTAAATGAGTTTCATTTTTCACACCTTTCCTCCACAGCCACCAATAGCCCATCCATCCTGAGATGACATCCCAACTTGTGCAGGCAAAAGTGTTTTCCAGTGACTAGATCATTCCCAGCCCAGGACACGTCCTTCATCTTTAGCTTCATGCTCTTGATTTTTCTTGCGCCAGGTCACTTGTTGCTGTGTACTCTGCTGAGTGTCTTCCTCTCCTCCTGAAGAATTGTGTGGGGTCCTGAGCATCCCTGTTCTTAGTCCCCTTCTCTTCTTTTGTCTCATTTCCCTGCATGGTCTCATCTATGAGTAAAATTTCACCTCTTCTCTCTGCAGTGGTAATTCCCGCACCTTGCCTGCTTTTCTAGACCAAGTTTTGTCCAGGGCAAAATTTCAACTCATCTCTGTAGCTGTTAACTAGCAATCTCAATGGTAAAAATAAAATTCCTATTTTTTTGTCACCAAGGCATCATCAACACCACCATTATTGTTCCCACTGTTCAGGCTAGCATGAGACATCATCTTCAGCACAGCTTATTCCTTGGATTCACATATTTAGGGAAGAGCAATGTCTGATAAGTTGTCATTATTAAGACAAAGCTTTTCCTGTCCATGTAAGCAATTAAAATTTGTCATTCTGGCATCCTTTGTTTGGGGCCTCAACTACTGCAGGTTACTTTTCTCTGGCTTTGAAAAATGTGTGTTTACCCTGAGGACGTGGATGCAGAATGCAGCTGCAGACAGTATTTTTTATGCTGTGACACTGTCTGTCTTCACTGCTGTGACAGACGCTTGGCTCCCAATTCTCTGCTGTGAAAAGCATTCACTGCGTCTCCTCATTTGTAAAGAGTACTCTGGCTGGTTCCCAGCGCTCTGTCTTTCAAACATAATTTCATATTGAAATAAAGCTGCCAGTGGTGGCTCAGTGAGCTGAGCCACAGCCATAGCTAAGAGAAAATTTTCCTCTTTCTGCAGCAGAGTGGTGCCTTGGTAAGACCCAAGAAATGGGTCATTCAGGTCTCTCCATGGTCTCTTGCCTACTTCTTTAAGCCCTATGGGAGTGGAAAATTTTGCTCTGATGCAGGGTCCTTAATTCAAGTACTACCAGTAATAACTTGGAAAAAAATTAGAAAACTTGCTATGTCAGCACAGAAATATTCTTTCTCAAAAGCCCTATCTAGAAGAGGAGTTGAGGATCACTGTCCAATAACTGTCTAGTTAACACATGGGCAACAATTACAGCTTGAAAAGTAAGGCAAAAGTGAAAAGCTACTTTTTCATCCATCTTAAATTCTTCCACACATAATGAGACAGGTGAAAAATGTTTTACTTGGAGGTAGATGTCGCTTCTGAAAGCTTTTAGTCACTAATTACAGAGAGGCTTTGCTTTGTAGCATACTTAATGTCAATTCTTCAGCAAATTCTGGTTTAAAAAATAGTTGTTATATTAATTGATATGTGATTAAGTTGCCATTTTTTCTAGGATTTCTGTGCTAAAGTATTTTTCTTGTCATTGTCATTCATGTTGAAAAACAATTATCTCTAAGGGGGTTGTTTCAAGAAGTTCAGAATGTTTTAACAAGTTAAAATTTGATAAATTGAACTATGCTCAAAGAAATATATATATATATATATATATGCATCACATCAGGCTGGGCACTTCTCCATAACAGGAAAAGCAGATTTTGTGTTTTTGACACGTCATGTGCACTATTTTTTGTCTTCAGTTAATGAAGAGGGATAAAGGCTCCACCAGAATGCAGCTGAATTTGAGGTGTAGTGGTTGCCGTTCTATAATCACTTATTCCGGGGCCTAAAATTGTAGCAGTGAAGCTTGTCTTGAGTTGTGTGCTTCAGTTTTTGACTATCTAATAGGAATAAAATTGCCTTTCACTATTGTAGTGGTTTAGGTTCACCAATTTGAGACTCCCAGCCAACGTACCAATTAATGTTGTGGTTTCAGTGCTGGCCAAATGTACATGTAAACTCTAGACTGATTTACACATTCCCTGCTGTGAGACAGGATTAGGAGGAAGGCAAAGCAGGATCAAAACTTTAAAAAGGTATAAAGAAAGCTTTATTAAAAATTACTAAAAGAAAGAATAATAAGAACAAGAATAAAATCTTTAGTAAGAACACTTCTCCTCCCCCCTACAACCTTTTCTTTCCTGCTAAAAACAAACAGAAACAATTCAGTCAGTTTATCACCTCTAGAATAGTCTTTCATCAGTTCACTTTGGGAGAGGAGTCTCTCTTGTCATGCTATGGAGACTACTCCACAAGAAAACAGTTCTCTTATGGCTTTTAATTTCCACGAATAGCAGCTGCCCAGGAATCTGCTATCATGAAGTCCGTCCCATCTCTTGCAGCCTTTCCATAGCTACATTCATGGGCCAAGTCAACTTATAGAGTACTATTTTAAGGTACCCCATAAGTTGACATGAGCTGTTCAAGATGAGCTGTTCAAGAGCAAAAGTTCTCTTTATGTATCTCTGAGATCGTCTTCATCTCAGGGATAACAGAGGTCTTCTTCTTCCCCTGGGGCAAAGGGTCTTCATCACTCTTCTCTCTCTCTGTTCAAACTTCTCATGGGATCACAGTGACTTCAACATCTGCTTGCTTTAGCATAGATGCCTTTGCTCATGTCTACAATTTGAATGCTTCATCCCCCATACCTTTCAATGAGTTACAGGGGAAAAGAGTCTGATGGATCAATTATATCTTCTCCACAGCCTCACAAGAGGATTTCAGCCCAGGACTGAGACATCTCCTCAATTCCTCCCATCTGGGACTTGACTTCTTCTTCCTGACCTTCATGTCTCATGTTGTTCTCTCTGAAGCTTCACTCTTTTCTTTCATTCGAGAGAGAGAATTGATGTTTGTAAGTTTCATCTGTGCACTAAAAGAGTTAATATCTCGCCCAGGGCTTGCAGATGGTTATGTGACCCAGGCTGGGCGGTGGATGAAGCAGTCTCAATGATGGACCAGTCATTGAGCAGTCTCGATGACCCAGGCTGCAGTGGGAGGGCTGCGTCAGGACCTCAGCAGGCCTGACCAGAATGACAGTGGCTGTTCTGGCCACATGGCTGGTCTCCAGCCCCTGCTTCATTCAATTCCAGCTGCAGGCTGGAAAGATGATGGCGTTCCCCTCTCCCTGCCCAGCAGCCACTGGGGCCAGGCCTGGGCCCCTCTGGGCCACATGGGTGGGCAGCGGGGCAGGGCTTAATGTCGGCAGGATGTTATCAGCCATGGACCAGCCCTACCTTGGCTGGGGACCCCATGGCGTCCCCTCTCCCGCCCAGCCACCAGGCGAGGAGGGAGGGGGGAGTTTCTCTCTCCAAAGACTGGAAGTAAGAGAGTTTTTCCCAGAGTTTGCGTGTTTTTAATATGTGTGTTCACAGTGGCGTGTTCAGCTTTCAAGTGGTTTAACAAAGTGTCAACATTCAAAACTAGTCACTGATTGGCTTTGTCAGGCACAGAGGAAACTGCTAGCAGCTTCTCTTAGAAAATAACTTCCATGACTGGCTTCTTCCCTGCTCATCAAAAATCAATTAATATAAACCAGCACAACTATGTTTTCCATTTAGGCTGCCAGTTATTTGGAGCAATAATTATTTTAATAATTGTCATACCTATAATAGGGCTTATCTTGCAGGTATTTCCCAATGCTATCCCACTACATATTGACAAAAATTAAGAATTTAAAAGAAAAGGATTCTTCTTTTTGTCGTCTTTGCCCTGTTAGTTCTTCTACAATCTCTTTGCCTGAAAATAAAATTGAGAGTATTGTTGCTTTTCCCTTTGGCAAACCTCAGCTATATGTTCTAGCTGGCAGAGTTGAATTCAACTCCAGCTTCAGTATTTGCCCTAGTTTCTTCTTGGTTACAAAAGCAAAAGACTAAGCACTTTAGACTGATTCTGCCAAAGGGATAATGAAGACTTCTGTGGAGATTGTAGTTTTAGGAATGTTTTTTCTTTCTTTCTTTCTTTTGGAAATGCCAGAATGAATGAATGAAAACATAAACCTCCTTTCCTCATATAGGAATGAATACTTATTAAAGTCCATATTGGTCTGGGGTGTTTTTTGAATCTTGTCCTCTTTGAAGCAGGTCTTAATTGAGCATGTAGCTTTTGCAAAATAATTTTTCAAGGAAGATATGTTAGGAATCATTAATAGGCTGTATACACAATTCTGTTATGACTACTCATTTTCTTCTGAGGAAAATCTGAGGATAATTGGGATGCATGGATTTACAATAGAGACTTGCTTAAATCTCCTCACCCTGTGGTTAGCCAGAATTGATCATAGTGAAATAAACAGCAAGGTAAGTTACCTCAGTGTGAGTAGGAAAGGAGGCCAACCTGGTGGACTGAGTGGGTCAGAAAGTGACTTTTCTCTGCAGGACCTGATATTGCTTAAATAGCAAGTGCTTGATGAGATCTTTCCCCTCCCAAAAGAAGTCATTATCCAGTGCAGGATTTTAGAGAAGGTAGGGCAATAATATGATTAAACATGGGTAATTCCTGTGGAAGTGAGATGGGAAAATCTCAAAATGGATATGACTATTTCCTGGAGAATACAGTGAAGCTACCCAAAAAAATCGTTTCAATGTACGATTTCTTTTACATTTTCTTTTCTGCTGAAGAGCAGCAAAAACCTTGTCTGATATCTTTGGCATTGTTAAAATTCCTTAGACCTCCTTGTAATGGAGACCTGGAAACTTTTTTCTTGTCCTAGAAATAGATTTTTCAAAACTCTTTGGTGGGTCTTGCATCAGTCCATATCTTTGCATGACCTAATAATAAAGGAGAGAAGAAAAAATAACAAGCTTATATTTTATATGAGGTAGTGTTGCCCCTATTCACAGCCCACAAGCTGTGATTTCTTCATTCTGCTCTAAAGGGCTTTGCAATGAAGCCATTCTTGAAGGCCACAATATTTAGTTTGCTGTTCCTAGGTCACAGTTTCCAAGGTGTTTTTGTGGTCAGGTGAAACTGCAGAATCAGGCTGCTCTGCTACCTTTATCACCATAAAGCTGTTCTCTAAAGGTGCTTAACAATCTGAGGTATTGATTTAAGCTTCCTGATTAGCAGTCTGATATAAAACACAGGGATTATAAATCTTGTGTAATATTTGAACAGGAGATAAATACTGAAGCTTCCAGATAAGGTTACTTTCCTTTCTGGAGGAAATGCTGCTGTGGTAGAGTAAGCTTTACACATTTAAGAGCATATTTCCAAAACATTTGTTACAAACTTAAATATATTGTGTTTCACTTGGATCGCAGGAATAAACCTGAGAAAATTAATTTATCAGTCTGAGGGATTAAGTGAAAATCTGCTCATTTCTTTTAGTAAGCAGCTCTTTGGGCCAATATAGATAGTTTTGTCATAAATGATCGCCATTAAAAAGTCATAATTTACCAATAGATATAAAATGTGGAGATATCTACAGTGCTTTCCCTAACACTTTCAGAATGCAAAGCAACTGCATTGACTCAGATACTGTGAGACAGCAACTACTGGTAATTTTGACTTTTTTTAATGAGACTTACTGCAAGTCTTAAATGTCCTCCATTCTTTCCACAAGTTCATTGAAAGGAAAAAAAAAAAAACAAAACACACAAAACCAAACCAAAAGAAAATCTAACCACCAGTAAAATTTCTAAGGCTATTAATTTCTATTTGATGTTTACTGAGGCATATTCCACTGCTTAGGAGTGTATATAACCTAACAGCATACACTGCTTCAGCAGAATTACAAATAATTCCAGAGAAAGACAATAATTTTGCTTAGAACCTGCCTGTATGAACCCACTTGCTACAGCACTTTTGACAAATTTAACCCTTCTGGGTTAAGTTTAGCCTAAAGATAAAACATCAGAAAATTACTTGGATAGCTGTTGAGAGCACATTTTAGAAGGCTTCCCCTCCTGCTACAGCTCCTGGTGCCAGGTGATCCTAGAGTGAAATTCCTTTTCTAAATTTATCTATGTCCAGGTCACTGGCATTTGCTCTTCCACAAACATTATTGTTTAGCTTCAGTTGCTCTTTCCCCTTCCCTTCCAACTGAAAGATCTGTCTGACTTTTCTTCTATACCCTTTCAGAAAGGACAGCTGTGAATTGATGGTTCCAAAAACCAGAAAGAAACATTTCTCATATGAATTATGGGGTAGTTATAGACAATAAAAACTAATACAATTAGCAATTCCTGTGGGAAGGTGAGATAGATGTTCTTCTGTCTTGTGCATCATCTTCAAAAAAAACCAAAACAAACACCCCCTTCCTGAAAACCCCAAAGCCATGTTACCAGCTCAATTGCAGTTTCAGAATTATGACTGCAGTTAGTTATGTGTAGATGGAGAGACATCAGAGCTAGATTATTTTTTTTTTTTTTTTTTAGGTCAAGTTGATCTTGATATTTTGACACCTGAAAAATCAAATTATGACTTACAAACTGAGCAAATGTAATGTGTAAGTAATGGGAAGAGAATAAATAGATAACTAAAACATCATTTTCTTGAGAAATCTTTATGGCCAGGCCCACATTTAAATGCAAAGTAAAGGTTCAGTCCAATGATTAACCCAGGAACAAGATGCTGCTGGTATATTAATTGACCTAATAAAGTATTCTACCTTAGGCAGCCTTTGTCTACATCCACTACATTACAGAGCAGCCAGTCAGTCAGAGTAGTTATAATTCACACACACAAAAACTGTGTTAAGATAATGGATGTGGTGCGTCAGCCTACATAAACTGCCAAAATGGAGCCAAGAATTCCACCCCTAAGTCAACAATACTTTGAAATGTAGGGGGCAAGATTTAATCACCCCATTCTTAATTAGTTCTGGTTTATCTGCATCACAGTGATGAATGCTGCACAAGAAAATGATGCTTCCTCTGTTGCTTCATGATGGTAATTAAAGTCCTATAACTTTCCTTTTCAGTAAGTTCTTTTCTATTTGACAAGTTCTTTTATTATTATTATTTGTTTAAATTTTTTTTCACAAATCACGTGTCAGATATTTTTCTCAGGACAGGTCACTAGGATAATACTTAATAAGGTCTTTAGAGTCAGTGCAACCCTTTTTAGGGTTAAGCAAAACTCCAGATTACTTATATTAAGCAACCCTGAAAATCTTGAAGTCTTCCTATGGAATTCATTGATAGGGAAGTAGTGGCCATTTAACTTTTCTCTCCACCCAGAAGATGGTCAGAATATCAGAAGCAAAAAAGTCAAAATATCCAGTTGAGTTACCAGTTCAGTCATTCCATACAATATCACATAACCATAGGTATGACAGAATGATTGTGATTCTTTTTATTACAACATATACAAGCAGAAAATAATCAGTAATGCAGGGATTCAATTATTTAATGAATAATCACTTACCCTATAATTCATGTTACTCTCCAGAACAGCAAAAACTTGGTCAGTTGTTAAATAGCATGACTTTACTGTTGTGGTTTCAAACTGGGTATCTTGACTAAATTAAATAATTTTAAAAATATTATTCTCTTTTATTAGAATTTGAATGGTTTCTAGAAAATAATCTCCAAAGAGAAAGTATATCCTATCTGTTAAATTATAGCTTTTGGTATTTGTAACAATTTATTTCTAAAATAATCAAGAAACTAATATACTAGGCAATTGCCTTTGGAATTTGTGATTTCTTCCTTTGCAACTATGTAAAATGGCACTTAACTTTAAATCCAAAAATCTAGTGCATGTTCAAATTCCCTTTTGGATCTAATGGAAAGTTTGGATCAATCTATTTTAATTTAAAAACATAGATTGCCTTTGTATTTATATTTCCCTGGCAAAAAAAAAAAAAAAAAAAAAAAAAAAAAAAAAAAAAAAAAAAAAAAAAAAAAAAAAAAAAAAAAAAAAAACCAGAAAAAACCCCAAATCAAAACTTGCCCAACAATGTTTTTATACTTTTATTTTGTCCAGAAACATGGGTAGGAAGGAATGAGGCACTAAAAGATTGAGAGCTGAGCTAAATTCATTGCTCCTCTCACATACTGGGCCAGTCATAATTACACTTACAAGCCATGAATGCTCTTGAAATTTCTTCAGGAAGAAAGTCAGAGAGATGGAAGGAAAGGAAGAGCAATCAGCTTCCTAACAGAGCATCACACTCCCTTGGCCTGGGAGGAGGTCCAGCCCTCTGAATTCATTGACCTTCCTCCTTCTGAGGTCTTCTGATCTTTTTATTTAATATTTGAATTGCACTTCCCCGGGGACACTGGCTGTGTTTTTTGTATAAACTGGAGTCGACCCTAGATCTATGTGACCATATTTTTCTTTGGATTTTGTGGATGAATTCTTCTGTTTGTTTTTATGGTTAAGCTTATTAAGGAAAATTTTTCCACAAGGTACTTGATAGAATTATAGCACTTTGCCATTGCTGGGTTTCTGCCTTCATATATCATACTGTAGAGCTCCAAACTTCACAGAGAAAAATAGAGATCATTTATTTAGTTACCCCATAAGACAATTCTGCTTCCATAGGCAGTGGCACCAATCTTAAATTTGCTGACACCAAACCATGGTTGATTCTGTCCTAACCCTTTCCTTCCCTTACCAATACTCCTATCATTCTTCTTCCCTGTTTTCCTGGCTCTGTGCTCTCCCCTTTCCACCTCAAGAGCTCATTAGACTTTTTGTGAGCCACTTTGATTCACTGTTGCAGCACAAAATGCTCAGTTCTCTTTTTTCCCCCCCTGGAGTTAGTGAATTAAAGAGGCTGTCAAAGAGGATAAAGTGAGCACCAGCATGGAGAACATGTGGGAGTGGGAAAGGGGTAAAGGACATCCCCTTTTGGCAGTAGTTATCTGTTAATTCTCACCATATTTCACTACACCATGCCCCAGAAGACAGCCACAAAACTAGTATCACTTTTGATGATTGCAAATTACTAAATAACTCTTTTGGATTATAGAGATCCTCTTCTATGCCACAGGTCCCTGGTAGCAAAATCAGTTGTGCCTTCTCTTGCCTTCAGCACTCATTCCCATGACATTTCCTGCCATAATATCCTACACCTTTCACTGCTGCCATTTCACCTACTGTATAGAGGAATTGCAACCAGATTTACAATGGGAAACATACAGGATCAAAAAGCAGGGGTTTTATAATTTTTATCAGTTTTATCAGTTTATCAGTTTTATCAGTTAAAAAGAAAAAAAAAAAAAAACAAACAAACAAAAAAAAATCTGAGCAAGCCAGTAAACACCTTGCTAAACTCTCGGAAATGTAGTGACTTGCCAAAAAGCCAGAGGCTAGCAAGAATGCACTAATCAAGAAAGAAAATGCAAATAGTCTTTTAGGGGTGCTCACAAGTATCTTGGAAGGGAAAATGAAATCTAATTCCAGAAAGCAAAGGAGGCATATTTATCATAATTTTTTCCAGTCTAGCCATTCCCCCCACCTTCCCCCACCAAAAAAAAAAAAAAAAAAAAAAAAAAAAACAAAAAAACACCAAGGAGAAATCATGCTATTCCATTGCCATATTTGCTTATTTGCTATAAATCCTTAAGTGAGGTTCATTTTACAAGAGAAAAGAAAACAGGCATTATAACTTAAGAAAAGACAAGTTGGGGGATTAGGTGTATTTAGGCAGGAGAAAAAAGGAAATTGGAGTGATGGTTCTGAAGAAACTCAAAGATAATTCAATTATAAAAATTGGCAATTTGAGTCAACACTCTTTGCTAATCTAACATGGAGAAAGGAAATCTAGATTGCTCTAAAATTTTGTAAGAGCTAAAATCCCACTTTTTACATAATTCATATACCTAAATGTACTTTGCAAATGTCTGCTAGGTACTGATGCAGTGTGTTCCCTTCATCTAGAAGAAGATTTGTCACTGGAAATTGTTTGGTCAAAGAAGTAGACTTCATAGTACACAAAATCCTTTATCAAGCAAACTTATATCTTGAAAAATAATTAAAATACAAGAGATATTTTTCTTTAGCCAACTTTCCCAATTTTCCCCAAACTGTCTTAGACTTAGAGTCATAACAAGTAAATTTACTATGCCATATATCACTGCCAGCTTAATTCAGAATGAGCTGTAATTCAGTATTGGCAGGAGTGGTAAATTGGCTACAGTCTACTGAAGCTTTCTATTTTTTCCCATATAACTTCTAGCTATCTTAGGGCACACCTTGGTTGGAACCACAGATATGACTCAACATTTCTATTCATCTTCTTTCATTTCTAGGTTGTTTCATATTAAATATAATTCTGAATGTGTGCTAAATACTGATATGCCTGAACCTCAGGAATCTGTGTCCAAACTTAGATGTGATTCTATATTATATGTCATTAGGTTGAATTCACCTGGCTGAGGCAACTGCCAGACCTAACCAAAGATGAATAACCTCCAACACATGCCTGCCATGCCTGCCATGTATCAGAGGTGAAGAAAGAGAGATTGGTAGCAGTGGACAGGGACAGGAACTTCTGGTTAAGATGGCAAAAAAACATCATTACGCAGTCAGAGCTTGCAGGACTACATTTCTAAAGCTGCCACTAAGATTTAGTTCCTTATTGTGGGTAGGGGTAAAAGGCCCACAAGAGCAGCAAGGATATACATTTTGCAACACCTGATTAAGGTTGGTCTTTAAGCTTTGCAATGATCCCACAGGAGAAAACACCCTAAACCAGTGCAATCCTGCCTTATCATCTGCCCTTACCAAGCCCTCATTTCTTGAAGGGTTTGCCGCTTGGGTTTGCCTGGGGATGAAGCAAAGTCACTGAGGTTATTGCCTTCAGTGGTTGTCATCATCCTCTCTCTGAACTTCTTATCAAGTGGTTCTTCTGCTGGGTTCTGAATGCCCAGAGGTGAATTCAGACCAGGAACTGAAAGGTTCAAGAGCAGTAAACTGCAAAAGATTTTGTTTATCTTCTCCAAATTTAAGGAAGCCTTAGCCATTCCTTCTGGGATCTGAATTTTAATTCCCATGAGTCTGGAGGAAAACTATATCCCTTCTTCAACTCCATTTGTATATGGATAGTTAAAAACAGAGATTCATTTATCCCTAAATGTTTTGAACCTTTTCTTTAAAGACATAAATGACCCCTCTGGCACACAGAATAGGTAGAAAACATACTCTGTTCTCTTTCATTTTCCTCCCACACTTCTGCTCTTCTCATCTCCATTTTTTCTTCAGTCTCTTTTTTTTTTTTTTTTGTTTTTCCATACTATGAAGCTGTAAGTAGTTGAAGGAATAACAATGATATAAGGCTGCTTCTTGCTGTATCCTCCATCCTTTACATGGGTGGATGGGTCTCTGTAATTGCAGTTGGTTTTAATCAATTGCTCTCAGATACATACTAGTTGTCCTTTTTTTAGCAAGTATTTTGAAGTTTAAGAGTACCTATTACCTATTTAAAATTAATACAAGCTTGGAACACACACAAGTCTGTGTAACTTTTCATTTTTAATTTGAATCTATTCTCCCTAGAGGAGTCTAGAATTCTTTATGAATTTATCAGTGTTAACTAAGGAAAAAAAAAAAAAAAACAAACCACAAAACCAACAAACAAATGCCCTTATATATCTTAGATTCTCCTCTAGGGAAAACTGTTGAGAGTTTACACTTGAAAAACAGTGTTTCTCATTAAGTCAAGTTGTTTTGAACTGTAAGAATGTTCCACCATTCAGTAAAGATCTAATTTAATGCCCATTGAATGCCAAAGAAATAATCTCAGTAGGCACTAAGTCTGTTCTTGCAAATAATTTCGATTCACATAGTAACATTTCTCAAATCCAGAAATGGGCTGAGCATCAGTATCCATGGAAGCATGGTAAAGATGAGTTCTGTTGCACAGATGAAGCAGAAACAATCTTGTCATCATTAGGCGGAAATTACTTGTGATTATTTATAAGAGTAGTTCAGGTAACTGCTACACAGTGAAACCCATGGACAGACAGTTAATGTATAGGAAGGTCAACAAATACAATAAAAAAAGGTGAAGTTAGAATTTACTTATGTTTTATAGAAAAAAAAGTTAAACCTTTTTCTGTAATTAGTAAATTTGTCTCTCTCTCTGAGTGCCAGTGGTTTTGCCAGAGTAGGGCTTTTGCTGGTCGGTCAGGTACTGCGTGTTATAAATTGTACAGAACTCTGCCAGCTGAATAGGTAAAGAAGATCTTTGATCACAATTATCAATAATGAGGCTAATTAAGAAAATAAGTCTAACCAAGGTTGAAGTTCACAAACCAGCAACCAGTGACCAAAGAATAAGAATTGGAGATTAGGGAGCATTTATCCATTTTTTAAATGTAAAAAATTAGAAAAACACAAACAGACCAGCAGTTGTTGCTACTGAAATAATGGAGTAAAGATACAGTAATTGGATACAGGCATCCCAAAGGAAGTATTCTTCTTCACTGATCATGTGCTTGAAGTACTCTTTTGTGTGGCATCATGTGGAAGTATTGAGAGAAATTATGTTTTAGGGCTGCAGCTGGAGGTGAGGGTGAATTATGTGATTTGAAGACAAAATTTTGAAGGGGAGAGCTGGACAGATCAAGAAATACAGAAATTTGCTGATCTGAAGAGCCCAAAGTGTGGATCACCAACTGATCTGGAGCAGCATCCACTTGTAGAACATGATGTTCCATGGTGGAAAACCATCATTCTGTTCTGGAGGAAGCGTGGGCAGAAATGAAGGTACAATAGCAGACAGAAGAAGCAGAGATCTGCTTCAACAAAACTGTATGTTAAAACAGGCCTGCCACTAGAAGCACTCTAGAGAAAAGGCACTGCCTGCAAAACAGAAACTGAAACGGAGTAAGAGGTGAAATACTGTGATTATCCTGCAGCCTGGGATGATGGGATACAGCTTTGGATGACTTGAGGTACTTCCACTGCTTCATAGCTCTTCAGTTTTGCATCTCTGAGAAACTGCACCTGAGCTTTACAGAGAAGCTGACAAGGAAGTTGACTGTGGCTGGTCATTAGGAATCAGATGAAAAGACTCAGTGTGCACACACAGCATTTTACATCCATCTCTACTGTCATGTGCATGAGAGAGATCCTTTCATAGTGCAGCAAATGAACTTACCTTTCCTCCCCAGCACAGCTTTGGCAGCTCTTCTGCAGCAGGAATTCGTCACTTAAATCTCAGTCTTTATAATTTTCTTCTTCCTGCTGCTCTCATAAATGAAACTGGGATAGAAGTACTGGTAGATAATAGGAAAGAAATGTGGTGTCAGCTTTCAAAAAGAGAAAGATTGTGGTAATTACTGTCAAGAAAATCTAGCTTCAATCCCTTTTAAAATACTGGAATAAATAACAGTTTCTAGCCATTTGGAAGATAGCAGAGGCATCAGGAATAAGTGCAGCTTACAGAAACAAACTGTAGCTGTTACTTTTTGACAGAATTACCAAATTAGAAGACTATGACAGATCCCGTGTAGGAGTTTTCTGCCTGTAATAATTTCATAAGAAAAGTTATATTTGCAATTAATTCTGGAAATGAAGTGTAATACCAGAGAGTAAAGATGGAAATAACACAAGAGATAAATGTCTAGTGCGACTGGGGTTGGGCACCTGAGACATATTTTTCATAGTCTCTAAGGAGATCTGCAGTGTTTTAGAATGGCTTTATGCTTGGTAAAGCTCTACTCAGCTTGAGTGTGGGGCTCTGGAGTAGCCTTTTGTTTAACCTACTCAAAATGCTTGTCTGAGGTCCTTCTTTCCCACTTGCACTACCAATTAAATAGAGGTTTCAAATGGTAGGTCTTTATTACCTTTACCTTCTTCCCTGTGTTCATGTCAGTTCCTCCTAGGAGCAGCCTGTCATTCTCATCCAGGGAGTCATATCATATCAATAAGAGAAACAGAAAGAATGTATGATATTTATGATTCATTGTCTGCCTTAGCAATGTTCTTCACAGGGAAAAAAAAAACCAACACATGGAAATTTTGGTTTTGTTAATATGGATAATGTTAATATGGAAGGAGTAGCAATACAGATGATTGCAGAAAGATGTAAAAGAAAGATTCTTAGAGGTATAAGGATAAAAAAGACTCATAAGAGAGGATCAAACAATTCCACCTAATAATTCATCTGGAGAGGAATAACAGCTATCGAGAAGTGTTATATGAATGTTAAATTAAAGAATGGCAAAATTTGGGCCAAATATCAATACAGTTTTCCTACTAGTGAGATTTAGAACATGTGGCAAAGGAATGATCTAAATTCACCACTTTTTAAGGTAAAAGCAGATCAAAGTGTTCTTTAGAGAATATAAGCATATGGGGAGATTAGGCTGCATGTCTGCAATTTATGAACTCTGATGCCCAAAAGAATTATTTGAAGAAATCTGAAGTTCATTACAACCATCCCTTTCTCTCTACAGTATGATGGAATAAGTACCCCTACCCTTTTTTTGGCATAAGACACTTGAATTGTTTTTGGAAATGAAAGTGTTAACAGGTGTCCTTTACCTTTGCAATTATTTATACTTTGTTTTATAGCAGTATCTTGCAGTTCTGCTCCCCATTAGATCCCACTGAGCTAAGTGCTGTCAAGAAGTACAACAAAAGTTAATTCTATATCCCAGAGCTCTAATAATCTGAATGTAAAAATAATTCAATTTGTAAGTTTTATAAATGGTTGGGTATGGAAGCAAGGACAGAGTAGGTAACACCACCATGATGACAAAGTAACATAAGTAACTGTTTTTCAACTTGTTGATTTTGTTTGTGCTTTGAGTTCTTTAAAAATTGTATACCTACTTCTATGTTGAAAAAAATTCTATATTAATCTGTCACTGTTAGTGGGTATTACAGAGAGAATGTCACTGATAGAAATTCAGATATATCTCATGTAATGGATATGTACAAGGAACTGTATCTGGGAGCTATATCAAAAAATGTTTGAGCATCCTCATGCCATGAGTTGTAAATACACAAATACAGGTGTCCTAACCAATCTTCTGCCTTGACTATTGAAATGCAGGGCAGCATGTACAGAGTATGACTGTGTTCCCTTCTGAACCCAGAAAGCCCTGATGAACATTCATTTCTGTATGACCACACCCATCTCTGAGGGCAGGGTTGTGCTGCACAGTTCGCAGGTGTGGGGATGGGTCTCAACAACTCACCTTGCATCTATAACTTCTGAAAGAGTTGTTCCTCCTTTATATTTTTGTAGTGCTGCTTTCTTACAAGGTCTTTCCAGATTCAAAATGAGAAGGATAATTGTTGGTTTTTCACTACTTTTCTACTCGTGTTCATACTCAGATGTACTATGATCTGAGCCATAAAGTTACCATGAGTCTAGGGGATTTCCTAGAAAGCATTGTTCTAAATTAACACTCTTGGTATTTCATGTCAGAAATGCACATGACATTTCATGTCATGGTTCCATGCACATGCATTTAATTTTAAAGACCCTAAAGAAATCAATTACCCCACTTTTTCTGCCTTTGAATACTATGTTCTGCACTTTCTTTTAACTGCAGTGATAGTGTATTTATGTAAAGTTTCTCCTTTTCCAAATACTCACCAATAATGTAACCTTCAGCGCAAAGGGCTTTGAGCAGTGGAGTTTTTTCCTCTCTCTGAGAGGAAAAACAAACCCTCTGTTCCTATATGCACAAGGTAGCACATGTTGGTACATGTGATAATATAACATGAAGGCATTCCTTCAGGTTATTTTGCTTGATGCAGTCTGACACCATCCTGTAAGTGATATTCTCTTTGTTCATATTGTTCTCAGTATTCACTGACAACAAAAAAGAATATTTTTCAAGCTTGACAGAAAGGGACCTTAGGTCTGCACTCCTCTTGCTCTTTTTCAGGACAATGTCATTTGATATTTCCTCCAGACAGCCTGCTAAAAAAGCACCAGACTCAGCCTAGTGATAGAAAAATTACTATTTATTCCTTATTCTTTTCAAAATCATGCAGAGATAATTGCAGTTCTTTGTGTCAGCCTGTTGCATTACTAGATTTCAGATGCGATCCTTGTTTTCTTTCCATTATCAATATAATGACACATGGTCAGGAGCAATCTGTCCATATATTGAAGTTTCAGGAGCACAGGCATATCTCACTGGGAATGGGAACTGAAGAGATGTAGCTAGTGGCTATTCAGATGAATGTCAGTGGGAGAAAAGAGCCCTAAGGATGCACAGCTACACTTACTCCCATCTGGATACTTCCTCCACTTCAAAGCATAGACAAAGCTGGAATCTCTAGCTGCAGGGTTTCACTCTATTTTATTCTGAAGAAATTCATGCAGCCTACAGTCTTTTAAGTGCACTGCTTTTAACCTAACTGAAATATGGAGAAAAAAGTTAATGGGGATCTACTTTAAATGTGGTTCTGTAAGGACCTACAAGAGCAAAGAGAGCACATTTCTGTTGATGTCAGTCACAAATTTGCACTCCATATTCTGTAGGCAAATGGAGTGACTGGTGAAGGCAAGGGTGACTTGCCAGGGAGCAGCACGAGCATCCTGCTCTGCCAGGGTAACTGAGTTAAGTCGGTAACTGAGAGTCACACCAAGAGAGGCAGATGCAGCTCCTCACTTGCAAGGGTGACTGTCAGTGAGGGCTTCTCACAGCTCTTTTTCACAGATTTGCTGTTTTCAGGTCAGACTGGTGTAAGGTCATACAGATGTGTCATACCCAGGAAGGGAAACGAAGCAGTACAGAGAGAGATAGTGCAGGCTCATAGAAGCTCATAGAAGATGGATGACGCAGTCATGACCCTGTAATGGTGTTTATAACATGTCCAGTTTATTTTTTGCAGGTGATTTGTAGGCAGTCTGACTAATGAGAGATGAAATATGTCTGCATTACCATGAAAGCTAATTTCATGGTTATGTGGACATAAGCTAGAAAATGCTGTGTGAAGCTGTATACAATTCACATGTTTGAAGAGTCCCTTGACTTGGGCACATTCTCCATGTACACATGAACATCCAGCATTTCACACCAAAACCCCTCTTATAGCTCCTCCAGAATCTATAGCATGGAAACGTGTAAGAAGCTTTTTTAAAACACCAATGCACAATGCAGTAGATCACTCCTATTTACATGCTGTTGACACTTCCACAAAATTCTAACATATCAGTGAGCCCAGACTACCCTTTTCACAAGCCTTGCTGCCTCTTTTGCCCAAAAGATTTTGTTCACTTCTGGAACAAGAGAATTGATTTGTTCTTATGGACTCTCCCATCTCACCAGAAGTGGTCAGCCTAGCCAGCCTGCAGCTTTAAGGGTACCTCCAGAAACTTTGTGGTGACAGGAGCGCTGCTGGCAGTCAGCCAGGCCTCCATCACAGGCGGCGTTTGGGGCAGTTCGCATGCTTTGGTCAGCAGTTCTGTAATTTCACATATGAGTTCCCTAAGAGCTCCCCAGTGAATGCCATCAGTCTGGGTGACTTATGAACACAGCTTCTCTGCTTGGTCTGATGCTTCCTGTGTATTTACTTTAAAGTCATCTAGCTCATCTGACTTATTTACTACAAAGTAACTGTAGACATATTTATGTCATGATTTACACTGAAACCACCAAACCTAGAAGTTTTCTTCAGGCTGTACTGTAGAACTTCTCAGTCATCCTATGAAAAGACATTGGCATTTTAAATCTAAAAATATAAATAAGCCATAGCTTGGATAAGCCTTTGACCTGGTATCTTTGAAGGAATTTAGGATGCAGTTTCCATGCCAGCTGGACTCTAGAGGGCTCTGAAAGCTGAGAAAGTTCTAAAGTATTAAAATGCTGCTGATACCAGAAGATATCAGGTAACTCCCGTGGCACAGATGAGATAAAAATCTGGCCTTTGTGGATAATTCAAAATTATCTTGTCTGCTGAAGATACAAAGTGTTAGCAATAGTGAGATCCCTAGGTTTTTGCTATCTAAAATGATGGCCAAATATGTCTCTAAGGTTGTAAATTATCTCAAAGGAAAAAGTCTTCTGTAGAAAAATGACAAATATTGATTATTACACAGTAACAAAGCCATGAGACAGATGCTCTGCTAATCTAAATCAGAGTGACTGCTATAAAGACTGCAATAGAGACTTAGCAGAATTTGACATCTAGTGCTGTACCTGTAATTTGGACTTTCTGAAGTCACTAAATCTATTTTCTGTAGAAAGTTTACACAAGAGGTTGTTTTACATTCTATTTCCTCCAAAATTTAACATAACAGTGATTTCCACCACTGTCAGACCCTCATTCAAGTGTAAGTATTGAAACTTGGATATGAGATTCAACATCCCTTTTGATACAGACATGAAAATGTACACTTGTCTCTCTTATGTAATTCGTTCACCTATCATATAAAAATATTCCCGTGAAGATTTGTTCTCACAAGGCTATGAAAGTTCAGCGAAGGAATAGATCTGACATTTTCCAATGAATTATTTCACAAATGTCTTCTTGTTTGGCCACTTCAGTTACTGTTTTGAAATAAAAGAATAAAAAAAAGAAAGAGAAATCCAGTTAAATCACACCCAGATCTCCTCAGAGGGAATAGGTCTGAATTATTGCTTACACAGCAGCTTGCCTCAAAACTTGAAGTTACTACCATCATAAATAAGGGAAAAATGTCAATAGCTATTTGAAGTTCTACTGCTATGCTAGACTTTAATTTCTTTCCAAAATAAGGACTTTCAGGGCTAATATAGTCCTCTTCCAGACAATATACAGGACAGGAAGCAATGAGCTGGCTGTGGTCTTTTTGAAGCTATTCTACCCCAAAATGTATGGTGACTGACTGCATGAGCTTAGTCCTCAGAGGTAACAAATTGATGTAAATCTATCATTATCCACAGACTAGTAGAATTATGCCAGTTTAGTTTAGCAAAGGGCCCAAGCATAAAATTATGCTTGTATGCTTATACAAAGTAAACTTGAGAGTCTCATGTAATACTCAGAGTTGGTTTGTTTTATGCAAACAAACTAAAGCTTTTCCTTGTTCAATTTTGAGGCATGAGGAAAACTTGTGTGTCTAGATGACCATAATGTCCAAAATATATATTTAGGATGACATTATAAAGGACCTAGCAAGTTTCCTTTTTGTGTCCAAAAAGTAAACTATTATGGTTTTCTTAATGCTTTTGGGGCACCCAGAATCAAGGTTCATCTCTTTTTCAATTTAAAAAGCATTTATTGTCATTCTTCATAGGGAAAAAACTTTCAATTGCAAGACCTGAAAGCTTGTCAGTGTGATTTTTCCTAAAAATCATGGCTTTTCAGAGTTACTCTCCTGAAAGGAGCAAACTTTTAAGGCATGTTTTGTGTCACAGAACTGACACAAAAGGATAGATGCTTTTCACAACCTATTTCTAAGATCTGTAACTCAAGAAAAGTTCTCCTAATTCACCTACAATTTTGACAAAAGGGAGTGTCTGTGCAAATCTCTACATCCAAAATGTGAAGTATCTGCAAACCAGAAACAAGGAGTGTGGAAGAGGGAAGGCAAAGGCAGATGTATCATATTATTACAAAAGTTAGCGTTCAATAACTAAAACTGCAACTGCAGAAAATGGGGTTTAAATTATATTTTTCCTAAGTGTTTAGGGACAGTTACATTTTAAAAGGTCTACTTTCTATTTGTACTTTTTGTCAAATTTAACAGTGGCCATTCACAGCTCACATTCTGTCCTGAAACACAGGAAAGACCTGTCTTGGATTCCCGATGACTTCTCAACCTCAAATACAAGCTCAAATGACTTTGCAAGCTCAAAATACAGCTTCATGTCTTGACAGCATAGGAAACTTAGCTGCCTGCAACACAATAATATTACTTTCCAGAAGCTGGAAATAAATATTCCAGAAGGTTTAGACTAATAGAATCCAGCCTGCCAATGTACCTCACATGTAGCCCCAGCTGTTAAAGCCACTTTATAAGCTGATGCAACAGAAGAAAGCAAAATTCTTCCTCAGTTGTACTGATGTCATTTCAGTCATTTTGCCAGACTGACAAATTGCCAGGCTGTAAATTGGAGAGGTTGCAGCATATAGAATGTGGACAAGCTTACAGCTATAACACAATGGGGTAAGACAGACTTGGATAAGTCTTGGGAATTTTAGTTGAGACAACTGGCCCACATACCTGTGTTATTCAGCATCCCTGCATCATGTAAGTTTTTCACGTCCCTTGAAGTCAGACATCTGCTAGAAAATTTCATTCTTTCCTTCCTTATGTGCAGAATATCAAGAACCTTGCATCTTCTCACAATAGCGTGGGCTGATGCACGTGTTTTGGCAACTGCAGTAACCAGCCTGAGGATAGAAATTTTACAGGTGACTAAAGTCAAACATCTCATGATTTTGCAAACAGTCCTAAGTGAAGCCCTTTGACTTCTCCTGGAATACAGAGGGATGCACCAACACGTCCCTCTTAGCAGAACTCCTCTCAGAGCTCACAAACTCTCAAGTTTATGATACTCAAAGGACGATAACCAAAAGCTGACAAGGCCTGGACTGATATCCCTGCTCCTCAAGGCTCAACCCTCACCCACTTTGAACACCAAGGCAGTCCACATCAGCATTTCACTGACACTTGAGGGGAATTTTTCACAACTTTACCTTTGTGCACACTTCTTTCCATCCGTGTGCCAGCGTGTCTGAATTGATTTGAAAGGCCTACAGCAAGCATAGCATAAATATTGTCATGTCAGATCTATAATTGTCATTATTTTAATTGTAGCAAATTCTATTGAACCACTTTAAAATGCTAAATTAGTTGATTGATTAAAAGTTGCTACATCCTTTAGCCATAAATTGTCAAGTCTGAGCCTGTTTGGCAAAGGGGTCCACTGTACCCTGTGATCCAACAGAAGGGTCTCTCATCCCTTTTCACCCTTACCCTTTTCCATCCTTAGTGTTTTCATTCTGACCTCCTGTAAATCATTCTAAATTGATTCTATTTTGATTTACCTCTGCATGTTTGTAGTGGGTTGACCCTAGCTGGAGGCCAGGGTCTTACCAAAGCCACTCTATCTTCTTGGAGTTTTGAGTAACCTAAAATTTGACAGGCTTATAGTTTGCAAAGTTGAATGGTTAAAGTTAACATTTTGTGAAGTGTTTTGTGTTGATTAAATGCTGCTCTAAGCTTTTGCCAACATTCTCAGATTTTCTGAAGTTGACAGTAAAGTTTGTTTTTTGTTTTGACTTCTTGAAAATATTTCATTGGTATTTCTCCTGTGCATGTAGCTCAGAGTATATTAAAAACACCCTTAACCCCTTTTAAGAGGCTCATTGACCCAGGTTTTTTTTCTGCCTGTCACCCCAACACCTCTCTTCTTCCAGCTCTACCTCCTCTCCCTCAGTGGCATAGGGGGATGGGGAATGGGGGTTACATTTCATCACAAGTTGTTTCTCTGCTGCTCAGGGAGAGGAGTCTTTCGCGTGCTCCAGTGTGGGGACATTCCAATGGGACACAGTACTCCACGAACCTCTCCAAAATGAATCCATCTCACAGGTAACAGTTTTCCACAAACCGCTGGAATCACCCATTGTCGCCCTGATTTTGTAAGACTTTGTTAAGCCTTCTGATGTTTACATTCTTTCAACAAACTTTCTCACACACAGTTCTGTAAATAACCTATGTTTTGCATTCTTTCATGGAGGTGGAGAGAATTGATGGACCCTTGGTCTGTCCAGTGGCATTGGAGAGGTGGCACTGTCACCCTCCAATCCACTGGCACCTTTGGAAAACTATAAATGTTGGAGTCAGAAAATAAAGTTCTTCTTCTTCTTTTTGTTCCCCTCGAGAGCAGCAGTGTCTGTGTCATCATTTCGTGTCTTATCACAACAACCCATGGGTCACGCATCCACAGGGTGCAGTCCTTCAGGCACAGCCTGCTCCAGCATGGGTCCCCCACAGCGTCACAGTCCCTACCAGGAAATCTGCTGCAGCATGGGCTCCCCTCTCCATGGAGCTGCAGGTCCCTGCTAGGAGCCGGTTCCCTCATGGGCTTCCCACAGGTTCACAGCCCTCTATCAGGCATTCACCTGCTCTGGAGTTCATCTCTTCCATGGGCTGCAAATGGATCTCCATCTCCATGGTCCTCCGTGGGCTGCAAGGGCACAGCTGCTACACCATGGTCTGCACCACTGACTGCAGGGGAATCAGCTCCCATGCCTGGAGCACCTCCTCCCTCTCCTTCTCCACTGACCTTTGCGTCTGCAGAGCTGTTCCTCTGACATCTTCTCACTCCTTTCTTCTCTGGTCACAATTATATCCATGCAATAATTGGGTTTTTTTCTTAAATAAGTCATTATAGAAGCACTACCATCATTCCTGATTAGCTAAGCCTTGGCCAGCAGCAGACCCATCCTGGACCCAGCTGGCATTGGCTCTCTTGGACATGGGGGAGTCTTCCAGCAGACTTGCTCAGAAGTCACCTCTGTAGTGTCCTCTCTACCAAAATCTGGCCATGCTTTTTCAAATTTTTATTAAACCTTCTTTCACAAATATTTTTTCATGATAATTCTTTAAGTGACATAAACCCCTCACTCACAATACTGTGTTGTCAAAAAACACATTTAATGTTTTTTCTCCCCTTCCTCAAAACTTAAGGCTTTAGAACACAAGGCATATCAACATATCTTAAAAACTCACATTCTTAGGGAAGCTTTCTTAAAGTTTACGAGGAATTACTTCAACCCCTAATGAGAAAAAGCCTGAAAACTGCAGATCAAGCAAAGCATGGTTAGTTAAAATCTTCCTATAACTTTAAATAACATAATGACCTCCTCTATCTGTGCTTTAGAAAAATGAAACCAAGTTTCCTCTTTCCCTAAAGACATAAAAATACACTGTGTGATTTAAACTGAATTAGAGAAACCACTGATGTTTTGTTTGATTTCTATTTCTCTTCACAGAGCAGGCAGGAATGTGACATGTGGAGTATTTCTGTGCATCTGCAGCAGTGTATTTTTGACTGAAAATACGTTAAGAGATATTGCAGGTCAAACTGCCAACTGGTTTAATTTACTGAAGTGGGGAGGAAATGAGCTTGGGCAATTAAAACGAAAAGATAATAATCTCCCAGGTCATCTAATGGAACACTGAAAGGAGAAGTATAAAGTTTTATTTCATAATCATAATGAAAACAATGGGCTCTTTTCCTTGTTTACTTCATTATACTTCTCTGTTCATGGATTTTCATTGGACTCTTACTGACTACCACATATGATCTTGAGAGGAAAATCAACCTAATGGAGGTGGCAAACAGAAAACAATATGACCCTTAAAAAGTGGCCCTATGCTAGATATTAAGAATAGGATTTGACCGTCATTTGTTCCAGTAGTCACACATTATATTTCTTGCCAATTCTACAGTAATAGTTCTGAGGAGATTTGTACTGGAAATCTGGGGGCAGCAATATTTCAATAAATATTAATTTATTCCCAAATAAACCTCAGTTTTGTACAAAAAATACACAAGATTTTGCAAATGTGATATATATGATAATTTGTGTATTAAAGCTTTGCCAGGTGCAATATGCTTTAAAAGATAATCTTAAACTCAAATGTTGATTTTTTTTTTTTTTTTTTTGGCATTTGAAGTTCAAAAGGCATCTCCAGTAATCTCATAACACTTATGTGTGTGTTTCATAAGCACCTATTGAAGTCCTATTGAGTCATAGAGATTGCACATATACTTCAAGTTAAGTGTTTTTCAGCCAGGAAGCTTCTTTTTAAACTTTTTTTTTAAATCCTTTTTTTAAAGTCTGTAAGTAGGGAAATGGAAAAAATTCAACAAATGCATTATCTATTGTGAATTATTCCTTCCATTAGCATTATTTTGTTAGTGACAAATGAGCATAATTGAAGCTCTGACTGAGAGCTGACAATAAAGAAAAGACTACCACTTCCAAAATGTAACTTCCTTCTTTGTTACCACTAGCAAAAGCGAAGAGAATTTGTTTATATTCATTCTTTCGTGTTGAGGACTGACATGAGGCATTCAGTTGCAAAGCATCATTATCTCGTGCTGAAAAGTGGAGAAATTAGTAATTCCTACATTATCACCTCTCCTAACTGCTGACTGTGGTGTGTGGCACCTAACAACTCACTTAAATCCTAATGTTTTGGGCCCTGATCATTAGGTTGAGATAACTGAAGTAAAGCTTTCACGACATTATGAATGTGAAACCCGCAAGCTCCTAGTCCACCTGTGGATGTTTGGTGATATTTAACACAATATATCATTTGACTAGGAATATTTTCTTCCAAGGATGCCCAGTGTCCTTCAACAAGACAAGTTATAGTGTGGAAATAATATAATATAGTGTTCTCTGTATAAAATACTTACTTTTGAGGTGCAAATTGACCCCTAAGCAAAAGCCTGCCAATAGCAAGATTTTAGTCTTTTTTATACCTTTCATAAAGTCAGTGCAGAAAAATGTTTGCATTTCTAATGCAGAGTAAGTGAAAAGCATTAGAGATGTGAAAGAGAATGCAGAATTCCAGAGCAGTGGCATATTACTGAAGAATCCAAAAATCATTTTGGCTCTCATAGAAAATAAAATCCTAAAGTCAGAATGCACATAAAATGAAGACCAAGAAGAAAAATTGTCTTAAAAAAAGAGAAATGTCTCAATTATAGCCAGATTATTTAATTTTATTTTCATTAGACCTTATTTAATATCATTCTCAGTGGGGTGATCTACACAGAGAAAGATGTCAAAAATATATTACATGAATTCCCAAAATCACAAATTTCATGTGAGTTTATTTTGGAAGGTCATAAATTGCCCAATGACCTCCAACTCTGCATCTGCTGCAAAACTTCATGGATATTATTTATCCTGTATTCAAATTCGTCACGAAAAGTTGTCCATCCTTTGATGTTTTATTCACAAATTGCTAATCCCTGTCGGGCCTTAGTCTAGGTTTCTTTACTTTCAATTGTAATACAAATACAAATTAATTTTTATTGATGACAATGATATCTTCTGAGAATCACTGCATTCCATATTATTTGGATAAATGAATATAAATCTGTTTTAAGAGAGGAAGATTTATTTCTAAATACAGCTATTGAACATATCACTGCATGTTTTCAGCTTGTATCTGTTCAGAATGCCGCTCACAGGACATAGTTTGTTCATTTATGTTGACAAATATAATGTTGTGGTTTAATTATTTATGGATTTTTAATTATTGAAAGCATTACTTAGCAGTCTACCAGGAAATGTATCATGCTGTATATTCTGAAGGTAATAAAAACTTAATGATCAGAGGGCCAATGGCAGCAGTTCCCTGAAATTAAATCTTTGATGAGAAGTGTCAGTGGGCTTGCAAGTTTTGGGACATGGAGGAAAGAAAAAGGGTAATAGGTAACCAGGTAACAAATGTTTTCAGCTATGTGAAAGGTTAATGAGCACATAGCATTTGCATAATGTGACCCTTGGGCTTGTCTAAACCACCCTTTATTTCTCCTTAAAGTACCCTATCAATGTGAAGTCTACTGTGACTCCATCAAACAAGTGCTAGTGGAAACAGAGTGCTCAGGACTGTTTTTTAGCTCCTCATTGACAGGGTTTAGACAATGACATAGCAAAAATATTTGCAGATAAAAGACATGTAACTCCACTAGGCCTATTCCACAGAGGGAGCAAAATCAGCCCAAGCCAGGATGGGAAAGATAAATGCAGATGAGGCCTTTATAGTTATTTTTTTGTTTTGTGTTGTTGGTTGTTTCTTCTTCCTGATAGCTTCTTTTTTAATCCAAAGTAGATGCTACCGCTGATTTATTATTTTAAGAAAGAGAACAATATTTGAACAACTGTCTGGTTAGTCTCTTCACACTGTGGTAAGGAGTTAATTTAGTAAAATAAAAGGGCTACAAGAAGGTGTCACAGAAAAATATTACACTTTTTTTCTTCTCAATTACCACTGTATAAAATATTATTATAAAGCACAGGAAATTCAATAGAACAAGCTGACAGGCACATATACCAGTGGAGTGAAGTCTCAGTTTTTTCTTGCTCTTCTTTTAATAGAAACACTTCTATTAAACTCATACTTCTACTAAAATATTAAAGTTTCTTGAAAACTCACCAGGCTGCATTGATCCAAAGTATATCACTATTGCATAAAGTTAAAGGCTGATTAGAGGTGTCCAGGAACATGTTATACTTAACAGAATCAAGCAGTTTTGTTTCTTTTTTTTGGGGTTTTGGTTGGGGTTTTTTTGTTTGGGTTTTTTGTTTTTTGTTTTTTTTTTTTTTGGGGGGGGGGGGTTGGTTAGCGTTTTTTTTGTTTGTTTGGTTGGTTTTTGGTTTTTGGGTTTTTTTAATGTACTTAACTACCAGTAGAATTTATTTGAAACATAGAAGCAGATGTAATGTATCAATTCAAGTTTACTTCTGTAACATTTTTTTTGTCAGGACTTAGCTGGTAGCCACAGGGGATGCTTCTAACCATCAGTTCTTGCCCAGCCCAAAAGTTGAGAAATTAAGCTAAACCTTCTGGTGCCCCCCAGAATAATTTTTCTCACTTACAAAAATGAATTACTTGCTCAAGCAATGTTTTCTTAGAAGAAAAAAAGCACACAAAAGGCAAGAAAACAGAGTAATATATACTATCTTAATGTTGATTAACACTATTTCACAAACCTGTTCTATGGTAAGGCTTTTGCCTACTCTGCTTCATTCACATTTTGTGACTGTCAAACACCACAGGACTCAGTACAAGCTGTCTCAGATCTTGTGCTCTAAGCTGATTTTGTTGCTATAAATTCCTTCCAGCCAGCCCATATTTCACCAATTTTTCTAGCAATGGTCCCCAACTTTACAGCTTTACAACACTTCCCTGGCATGCAAGAAATATTTAAAAGCATCACTGCTTTTCAAGGAATACTAGAGCCTTTCATCCTTCTTATTTTTTTTTCCTATGGCTACACACACACACATTTCTTTGCCTTACTCTAGGATGAGCTTTTAGCTCAACTCCAATAAGCATAATTATTCTACTCAGAAATCTCTACCATATTATAAGCACAAATTTTCTCCACTGTTTGGTATTAAGAGAAATTCTTTCCAAACACAACAAAGCATACAGAAAATGGATGTGGTTTAAGCCTATTGATCTGTCCTTTGCATTTACACCTTCCTTTTCTTCCTCAGAAATCAACAGTATGCACCTCCCGTCTCTTGCCCCCAAAAATCGCCTGGTGTTTCTTTTGCCTTTGCTTGCAGCCTCAGCTGCCTAGGCAGCTCAGATAGCTGAAACTGTGGGATGAGAAGCAGCACCAGCTCCACCAGCCCAGACAGAGCCCTGAGGAGTTACCCTGTAAATCACCAGTCCTTGCCTGCAGTTTCCTTTCTTCCGAGATTTCACTCTAGATGCAATGGGTCTATTTATAGTCTGGTCTAATTATAGATCACAGAAGGTGTGGTCCCACTCAAGCTCCTTACTTTTTCTTTTTCCATTGGCTCTGGCAATCAAACTGCCATTGGATAAATGGGGTCAGATAATTAATACAACAGAGAATGAGCCTGCCGTAAGAAATTATTCATTTACTCAGGCGATCAATGAGCTTTTGAGGTCACCCTCCAACCACATGATCTCCAGGTCTGTCTCAAGGGAGGAGGCAGTAGTACATGCCTGGGGAGAAAAGAGATAAGAAAATCATGCCTTTTGGCATCAGTCTGGTTGAATGTAGGTTAGTTGCACTGTGAAACATTTCAAATATGCCTCTCTGGAGAATACATTCTCCTAGCCCACCTATAATGGCATAAAAAAGGAAAAGAGTTTTCATCTTTTTTTTTCCTCTTTTGCAACCTGCTGCCCAGAGAATTTCACTATCATTATGTCATTACAATATTACTTTCCCTCATATAAGACAAAACCAAAAAACAGTGCCAAATCCTCCTTCATGTATGGATACTCTTCTGAGTACCACTCACATAAATGCTTGCAAACTCTGTATTTCCTTTGGTCTGTCTGAAATATGAGCTCACCAAACCATGCCATTAGCATTAAGCTATATCTAAAAATTTAGATGTTCCTTGAAGAAAATTTTTTTTCTTCCATTGCAGAAAGGCTCTAAAATCTGTTTGTAGAAGAAACAGAAAGCAGTAGAAGAGCCAGTAGATAACAATAAAATTAATTTATATATTGCACAAGGGTTTTTTTCCCCCAGTTTTTTGCCATATTTGCCTAAAAAGCAAAGAGAGCTGTTTCTGAACTCAGGTGGTTTATTTTGGATTTCCTTGTACAATTCTAATCTCAAGTAATGAAAAAATGAAATTCCTATAAATCCTTTTTCACCTGACCAACACAATTTCATTTTTCCTTGTTATTTTCTTTTAAAAAAATCTGAAAAGGGAGAAAGGAATTGGGGGCAAGTGCATATTTCTTGTTTAAAAAGCATCTCAGTTCATGTGAGATTAAATGTATTCCAGTTAAATGATTAGGAGAACACAAACTCAGTGCTGTTCATCTCCTAAAATCATAACAGAAAGGTAACATCCTTCCTCAGCTTCAGCTCAGTCCTTGCTTTTCAGCCCTCAGATATACTGGAAGGCTGCAAGTAACACAAAAGGGAGGCTCAGAAAAGCTGAAGGAATGACTGAGTTGTTTCTTTCTATAGTGAGCCTCCAAGGAACTGCCCAAATAAGCTGGGAAAAGATTTATGTGTCTGATAGAAGACATTTATAAGAAAAGAGAGGCAGGAAACAGCAAAGGAGTGGGAAGAGTTCACTATAAATGCTTTATTCAAGTTTCTGGGCCAGGACCTGGAGGACTGGAAGAGATGGAGGTTTTTCCTTTAAGCTCAAGTGGAAAGTGTTTCTAATATTGGCAGAATCAAGAAAATGAGTGCCACACAGCCTAATACATAGGTGATAGATTTCTGTCCTCTTAGCTCCCTACATACATTCTGAACACATATTCTGAGTGGGGAGGCAGTCTGACCAGTGTGCAGTCAGACACAAACATATCTGGGGAGTGCTGGGGAAAAAGAGTAACTCATGGAGGAAAGGGGAAACTTCAGCAGTGTTCCCCAGTCCTAACCCTATTTGTAAGCATGACTATTACAGGTTACAAATAGATAATCATCCCATGAGCTACAGCTTAAGTCTGCCATTTATATATTTTTAATTCACATTTTTAAATTATACAATTCACTAATTTCATGAGAGAATAGGTGATGTGATACTAGTTGGTCTTATCCCACCCATTCACCCTCAAACCCTGAAATTTTAAGTGCTGAATAAAATGAAGACTAGCATTTAACCAGATACACAGAATCCACAGAATACACATGCACTGATCTGAACAGTCTTTGAACAAAATAAATAAATTACATTGCACTCTTTGGGAAAAAAAAAATTACAATGTTTTCCATTTTTAGTTTTGTTTTTTTTTATCATTTTTTAGAGTTTTGTTGATCTTTGCAAGCTTTTATTATTACATCTACTTTCTATGGGTGGATGTGGTTCTCTGTAAAGTGAAAGGCAATGACAGCTGCTGAAGGGTTTTAGACAGATAGAGTTTTCAGGGCTGGGTCTATACACATTTAAAATGTATTCATGTAGTGAGATGGACTGTTCTGTACCAGGAAATAGATCCCAGGCTTTTGTCATGCACGTTTCTGGGTATCTTGTAGTGTTTGTTTTTCTAGTACTGCAAGAAGCCTGTTTGTAGAAGAATTTATAAAGGTCTCAATTACGTGTGACGATGTTATAAAACACAAGGAGGTAAAATGTGGGTTGCAAATCCAGGCATGTCCACTGATGCAGCCCTTTCTTTAAGTCTGTTCGTGAATCAGCATAGCATAAAAACTGCTTCACGACAGAAGATTATCTTGTCTGGAATGAGGTGGTATAAATTTGATATGCAGAGGAGCTGTGCTGTCCTGGTTTTTTTTGCCTGTAAGACACCACCAGCAGATCTGAACAGACTACAAAGAAGGCAAAATGGAAGAAAAAATATGTTTTTCATGCCTAAAACCGAATTTAAAGTCCATATTCTGTTTCTTTATAGATTGTTCCCTCGTTTTGTTTGGGAGTTCTTTGAGGCACCAGTTTGTGTGGTCAAATTTAATGGTGGGGCAGCTCCAAATGCTCACAGCCAGAGTCTGATGTCTGCCTGCACCAGTTCATGTTGTTGTATTGCCTTGGGTAGGTTTGTATTGTACCATTTTCAAAAAGACAAGAATTCAATACTTTCTGATAAAAATGAGAAGTTGGAACTTATTTCTAGAAAACTTAAAGTTTCTATTAAGACCACAGGATATACAAGATTTAAGCAGTTACTTCCTTAGCAACTTCAGATAGAAAAGGTACATTTTAACAAAAATATATATTTTTGCACTTAGTAGCAAAAAAAAATCTAAGGTAAAATACGGACTTAAAAAAATTGCAGTCAGAAAAAAGCCCTGTTCAATCAGTCCCGTCAAAAAAACTCACTAATAAGCAGACTGTTAGCAGGGTTAGAATACAATGGTATTTGTAACATTTGACTTGTTCATCATTCACTGTTTCAACTGAGTAGATGCATTAAAGGCTCCAAATGACATTCTTCTGATCAAGCACATTCTCCTTGTCCATACAAGCAAATTTTTCTATTACATTGCCAAATTTTCCCAGATATTAGGTTAAAATACCCCTCTTTGGATTATATCTCTAGTTAAATTACATCAGAGCAGTCAGGAAAAATAAAATTAGGATCATGTAGAAGTGAGGTGTTTCTTGCCATTAAAAATTTTTAAGTGTGTAATCCTTAGCAATGTGTTGCATGTCTTTAAAATCCTGTTACAGGACATAGGATGGGCTAGGAGATCACTGAATCTAAGGAAGAGAAAGTGCTTTAGTGCCTTTCTCCTTGTTCTGTTCATTTCTGAGCATTTGCAATGCATAAGCCACAATACACACTATTCTTAATAGGCTGTCCCTTGACATTTCTTCTTAACTGATAGTCCTAGGTGAGGCAGTACAGAACAAATTCTGGGAAGAGAATTGGGAAAAATTGAAATCAGCATCACAGAGAAAATAAACTAATCATAAGGAAGCAACAATGTTCATAGACATACACAGATAGACAGACACACACATACACTGTGATTAAATTCACCTTGTGTCCTGCTTAAGACCTTCATTCATTGTTATAATGAAGCCATGAAATTTCCTCCCTCAAACGAATCTAAAATTGTGTTTTGAATCTGCCTTCTTTCTAGCGAGGGTATTTTGTCTGCTCAGCTTCTTGCCTTTCCTGTCGGGGATAATAGGACACACCATCAAGAAAATGCAAGAGAAAGTTTTGTACTTTTGTGTTGGATTTGGGCAGTAGGCTGAGACCTGCTGTGCATTCCACAGTGTTTCTCTCCCAGCATAACTATTTTGACAAAAACACTGTTGGGAAGACAAACACAGTGACAGATGATGGGATTCTTGAGTTCACGGTCAAGCTTAACAGCTGCCATGATTACCAGGATGAGGCACAAACAGCCACATTCATCTGTGGTGCAAATCCATTGATGTCAGCAGATGAAACCGGCTCTGAGAAATGTGGCTGCTCTGCTGTAGGTTTGTTTCTGAGTGAAGGGAGGGTAAGCAGTAGAAAAAAAGGAAGAGCATTAAGTAAATATGCAAATTGCAATCCAATATGCAAAGGCTCTAGTTTGTTGCTCCAAACACTCCAATAAATAAAGAAAGCTCTCCATTTGGCAACATATTTGCACATAACACTGTGTACTTTCCACATAAGGCCTTCCAAGTTGACTGGCTAATTATTATTATTATTTTCTCTTCTGCTGTTAGAAAAGCACCTTCCACAAAAACAAGAGCCTTGTTTTGTTGATCTCTCTTTGAGGATTTATATATCGGATTAATTAGCAGTTGGAACAGGACTCACTCCCTCCCACAGCTTCCGTTCTCCCATTAACAGTCTGTGGCTTGGTGCTAAATCTCAGAAGACAGTCCTGCTATTTACTGTTCTGTTTAGTGTGGGATTGCTAATTCTTATCTATTTAAACACAACTGATGATGTCAGGACAGTCAACAAGCAAAGGCAGCTTGCAATTACTAGTCGTAATGTCACTGCTGATTCTAATACTTTTGTAAACTAATCATCTTTCTCTTTATTTCATTCCTTAGTATTAAAGCACTATAAAAGAACACTTAGTATGAGAGTTTAGGGAGAATAACGTCTTCTTTATTTGTATTGCTGATTTTGTAAACTACAGTCTTAATTTGGAAATAATTTTCTGAAGGTTTTCTTTGCAAATTTTGAGCTCTCTGTGTGTGCTTAATTCTTCAAAAATGGCTCTGCATTAGAGAGGGGACATTTTAACATTTCTAAGTGGTCTCACCGCTCTTGCCCCAGTTCATACCCAGCCCAGACTGAAATATGTTTGTGACTTTACTGAACCATACTACACTTTGCCTTCAAGGCATCTGTGTGAGGAGGAGGCAGCATCCAGATGAAATTGCTTTAACTGAAGCAGGATGAGACTAACACAACTCTGACCTGAGAGAGCACATGTAAAGCTGAGCAGAAGATGTCACATCCTGCCTCCATTTCTGAAGCATCCATGTCTGACAGTGTCAAACTGCTCAGCTGCCTGACAAGCTGCCAAAGGAGCTGTAAGCAGCAGCTAAAGCAAGAGCTGGTGCTCCTGCTGCACCCTGCAGCAGGGTTCTCCAGGCAGCTGCAAAATCTGCGGCAAGCTTTCCTCAGCAGCAGGGACAGAGCATGTCTGCAGAGCAGCATACTCGTGTTCTGGGCCAGCTGGTTCCTGGGGACAACCCCTCAAGACCTGTGCCTCAAGTGGCACAGCTGGCTAGAACTCAGTCTGCTCACAGGGCTTATGGAAGAGCGCTGGTCTGCCCCCTGCACTGCTCAAAGGAATCCCATTCTTAAAGCTTTAAACACTGCAGAGGTTGCAGTCAGGCACTGGGTGAGTCACTTTCCTTCTTGTCCCTTGTTTTCCCCATCAGAAATGATAATATTCTTCTCTGGCAAAAATACAGAGGGAGGATTCAGAAGACAATATCCCTTTCCAAAAGCCAGCCACAATAACAAGAAACTTAGACATCCCAGGTGTGTTGAACTGAATGTTAGGGGATTTCCAATTGCACTTCCAACTTCAGCTCCATCCAAGGAGAATGTTTAACACAGATAAAGAGTAGAATTCATATTTGATTTTGCTTATACCAACAAAACTAAGATCCAAACCCAGTTCATTACAGTTAATTGCAGAAGTTGCACTGACTTCAAATTGGATGCCAAATTGGATGCCTAATAAAAGACTTAATAACCTGCATTTTAAACATGGCACTGTCTTTCTGTCCTGTGCAGAGATGCAGAGATGCAGAAATTTTAATCTCAGAAGATATATTTGCACTTGGCTACACATCACCTTTAATTAAATTTCACCCAAGAGGCTTTTTCCCGTATTTTTTTTTTTTAAATTTAAAGACAAAAACAAAAGTCCTTTCAAGAACTAAAGATCTGACTTTTTGGAGGGCTGCTTACATTGTGTGAATTATGCTCTTCCATGGATTTCGATTAACTATAGTGATAAACTCTTGTGAATAGCTCATAACAAATATGAGGTTATTAGTCTTAACCAAAAGCTTTAAACTGCTCCTATTTTTAGTAGTCTACTAGCAAACAATTAGGAGCATATATAATGTTGAAAGTATTCCTGTATGCAGTTTGACCAAGAGGGGAGATCCTGGGCCAAGTTTTAATAACCCAGTGGTCCCAATAAATTGTCAAAATGTATTGGTCTTTCAAAATTCAGTTTCCAGCAGTAACTGATTACCAGGGATGAATGGTAAAATTTACATACATATACATGTAAGTGGGTTTTGTACATATTTTGAAGTCTGCTTTTTTTTTTTTTTTTTTTTTTTTTTTTTTTGTCTGCAGCTGGAAGAGGGGACTAGAAGGGCCCTATTCAAGTACATTTTTAGACTGAATTGATTAACCATATAACAGACCTTAACAGTTTAACACCTTGTTGTACATCCACTTTTCTCATTATCTCAGCCTTTCTACAGCCAGACAGTTCCTGCAGCCTTTCATTAGAAGCTGAAGAGTTTTCCTGATTTTTCTTTCTTTCCCATTCTGTGATTCTGTGATGTGTTCAGTATCCTACTTACTTGGTCTGCCATTTTCCTTCTTGGTTTCCTTGTCACCACAACAGTAGTAACTTTCTGCTAGACTGATATGTGACTAGCTAAACTGTTTATGGAGATTCCTTTGATTTACTAGCAGTAAACTTTGCAATCCTTATGAGTTTGTCTGAAAAGAAAAATAATCCAAACATCATGAATAATCCAATAAGTAATGAACTACTGCTGGAATGTAGGTGGGAATTTTTAAGGAAATTTCAGAAGAATTTAAGAAGAAAGAAATCAAATTTACAAAATAGGTCATTAAAGCTATATCTATATCTATATATGCCTCCTATGGCAGGAAAAAAATTTGGCTAAAATATATCATTCATCTTTATCTACTCCTGATCTGCACTACATCAGGTGCAATCTCCTATATAGTCTGCTTCCAGACTCTGCCCATTATTATTTCTTTTTAATATCCTACTTAAAATAAAGCAAAGAGGATTCTCCAATAATAATCACCTTATCTTCAGGTGAAATTTAGCATAAATATTCCATTATTATCATGCTCAAATAAACTGCACTCACTACTCTTGAGGAATAACCTGCTTTACAGTGGTTCAAGTTCATTAATGACTGTACTTTTTCATGGATATCTGTGAAAGCTCTGTGCCATGTTGATATCTTGATACAGAGAAAGCTCCAAGTAGATTTAAGGGTCCCTGAGAAGTGGAAACAACATGAAAATTTATGTTAGTCTAGTAGAACTATTTGGCCACCAATCTGAAATACAGCAAGAGAACCCAAAAGCATCCCTTTCCAAATGAAGTCCTCAGAGCAACTTTTACATTGTGCTGTGCTGTGTTGTAAATCTTTGATACCCCAATACTGCACTTCTGCAGTGGGATTAAACATGTGCACCAGCAACAGTTTTCAAACAACATCATGACTCCCATCATGAGCACACACCATTTGACCTTGCGTGGATAGACAGGGAGACAAGATCTGGCTTTCCTACTGGGACGTTTTGTGACATTTATCTCAAGGATGCTGATGGCTTCTTCAACTCTCAGGTGCATCAGGTAGCACAGTTGCTTTCCATACACACAGCTTAGCCAGAAGGGAATAGAACAGGTAAAAATGGTTGTACCTTTTCTACTCCCTCGTCACACCCAGTCTGGTCACACACACCAAAATTCTTTATTATAACATGTACAACCCTTTTACCGGGCAAAAATAAACTGCAGTTCTGTATGACATGCACTGAATTTCCCTCTCAACTGCTCTGCCTGGTGCTAAATTGAATTTAACTCACAAGGATATGAACATCTCTCCCTCAAGAAAAATTGTCTTTCGCACTGAAGTTTCAAAGCACATTATTTCTTTGTACTCTGTAATCTCTCTGCATTACTGAGAGCAAATCACTTCCTGACATGTCTTACAAAAGTTATTTCCTCATCCATAATGCTTACCAATGGTATTGAAATCTTGATACACTATTTTCGTGGCTTAGAGATACATTACCAGCTAACTGTGCAAGAAGCTCTCCCTTACAGAGAGATTAACTTGCTTTGCTTGGAATCAAAGTTAATGTCATCAAGCAGCATTAAGTGGTTGATCAACTGTTGGTACCTGTGGTGCTGTGCCTTCCTCAGTCACAATCCATCACAGCCCACTACTGACAATTTGATTCACAAAGCCCAGCTAGTTCAACTGGGAGCATAGTTTGGATTTTGCAGGACAAATCAAATGGCACCAAAACAATTAACCTGACATTTACTTATTGGTATATAAGTGATTTTAAAAAAGATAAGCACTCATTTTAATACAAAGAAGACAACAGAGACTCTTGGAAGTCAAAGACTCTGTAGGGAAGTCACAAAACACTAATTTCAATTTTTGTGTCATCACTTGTATCATGACTCTCCAAATCCACATTGTTAAAGATATTCAGCAAGGTGCATTTACTACAAGTAGCATCAAATCTCTTATAATTATGTTGCCTTTACATTGCTTATAGGGACCACAGATTTTTACTTTGCTAAGCAATTACTTCAGGAACCTTACACTAAACTTAATGAGATGCAGTGTGCTCTAGCCACCAACATCTGTCAGACCTTACCAAGGTGCATTCCTTCTTGTCATGACTTACACTGGTCCATAGCTTTCTGTGTTGAAGACTCTCTGTTTTTAATGCTCTCCTGCCATAACAAAAAGTATTTAGAATTTTCTAAGAACACTGTAAGTATTTGTAAAGCAAAACCAGTTTTTGAGATAAGTTTTATTCTGAAATTAATTAAGCATTTTAACCAGCAGAAAGCTCATTCATGACTTTGTCTTGATAAGCTTCATCTCAGGGTTCTGAGACGACTGAAATGAGAGGTCAAGGAGTGTCTTAGAAGATGAAATTGTCGTTTACTGCAACTATCTGCAACATAAATCTCAAGATATAGCTATCCAAGAAGCATGAGAAGCAGCAATGCAGTCAAAATTAAATTTTTTTCATTAATACAAATGTACATTAATGTGCATTTGTCCCCAATATTTACCCTGCTTTAATTGTTTTAGCCATCTAAAAAGGCATGTTTCAAATTACATGCTGATGACTGCTGTTCGCACTACAGAGATTGTTTAACAGCAATACTTGCCATGCTTTGAAGAATGTTGAAGAAATAATTCTGAAAGAACAATGCCACAAACTTTTATTCAGTGAGTAACTTTAAAAATAATGCAGCTCACTTTTTTTTGTTCTGTTTAAAATTGATTTGAAATTTTAGATTTATTTTAATGCATCTGATAAAATTGTCCTGTCTTTAACTCACCTCTATATTTATTTTAGCATGTGAAGTGCATTGATAACTTAAAAATTATAAAATAATTATGAAATAATCAAAACAGGTGTATATGTGTTGTGAAGTAGTCTAAAAAAATGTGCCTTTTAATAGCAGCCTCTAACAAGACATGATTTCCATGGTAATAGCATGAAATTCTGTATATAGGTGGGTGCAAATACAGCAAACAGTTACTATTTCTCTTTGAAGAAAAATCACATCAGCTGGAGCTTCATGGTTTTGTTTTCTCTGTTCAGTTAATGGTGTCAAGCAGCCATATGAAGTTAACAGCAGTAATGCAAGTATTTGCTTCACTTCAAATGAAAATAGTCAGATACAGTTGTCAAAGACATTAATATGTATTTAATGAGTTCACAGAAATATTCCCTATTTTTCCAAGGGATGTGAAAACTGTCATAGTACAAACTTTCTCCAAACTATGATCTCCCCAGAACAAACAAGACATCCCCTGATTTAGTGAAAATTTCAGTGTCTACAGCATTAATGTGAGAACATTCACAAAACATAATCCCTTCAGTACCTGCGCATTACTGAGACTACAGAGATAAAGTCAGTTTTATGATTTTGAAAAATAACTGGCAGCGCTGAAGAATGAACCAACCAATTATGCCCTGAAGCAACCAGTGTGACTTTGAATAGAAATAAGGCATTGTACGGTTATTTAATACAATATTTCAAAGAGAGTGTGACGATTTGCTCATCTTCTGCATGTAGTCAGTGTTTTCTTTGTACAGTGCAGAATATCGTGCTTAAATAATTGTTGACATTTTATGCACATGGTGCATATATTCTGGAATATAATAATGATTAAAGAAGGTTCCTGGGCCACTGGAGACGTTATATGTAATTGATAGAATGCTAGAAAAGAGAAAGCATCAACAAACCAAACTCACAGAAAGTGTTCTATAGCTAATAACAACTGCTCTCCTGTCACCTCAAGATGAGAGGAAGGTTAGAGTACAAAAAAATCCTGTCTACATTCTAGCTGAGGGACTCTTAGGAAGTGTATTCTTTATACTCTAGCCCCTTCTGCCAACCTTGATTAGTGATCTCCAAGGATACAATGACAGTTCTACAGATTTGCTGTCCATAGGTTATGTTGCCAGAAATATCCTCACTCATGAATACGTTGTTTTGCTAAAATATCCACATTATATTTCAATAAGTGTTTCCTGGTTTTTATAATAGAGCTCATATGTGGGTATCATCTACTGCAGTGACACCCTGAACTTCTGTATTTAGGAAGAAACAGTCTATTGGCAGACAGAACTGTGGAAAAGATATTGCTTAGATGCCTATTTTCCTGAAGAATATCAGTTCAGTCAAATGGATTTACAAGTTTTTAAGGTCAGAAGGACACATTAGGATAAACTAATCTGAAATTTTGTGTTAAAAATCTGTACTTGTTGCACATTTCTGTATGTAGCACATATAGAATAAGCCGATAATACTAGAATATTCACTACCCATCTAGAATTTTCTCTCTAATATCAAGTTACACTGCATCAGCTCTGCAAGACAGAGAAACATTTGTGTTTTGTTGAAGGGAAATAGACACATGGATACATAAATACACATGGAGCTTGTACATAGCACAGCACATAGATTTATGCTGTCACCTAACCAGAATTAAGAAATACTTAGTTGTCATATCCATTTCAATGCCCACTCTACAGAATCTCATTGCGAGTCAAAGCAATTGATATGGATATGGATATGGACCAGCCATCTCTTTGATGTGATCTGAGAATCTGGAACAATTGATGTGTCATGTATTTCCTTAAACTACAGAACTGAAGAGCAGTATGGACTTTTTAACCCAGATTCTCACTACTGTTCCCAAACTGAAGCAAGTGTGTCATCTTTGTGCAGAGCATAGTACCATTGCTTAACCTGGTCTTAAAGTTTCTTCAGCTCCCTGGTTCCAAGTGCTTGAGAATTTCCCTCCAGGAAGGAAAAGTCATCATTTCCTCCTAAGCAGCCTAGAAAAATAGTTTAAAATGGTGGTAACGAGCCTGCTTCTGAAAGTAGAAATCAACCTTAGAGTGAGAAACACAGAATACAATTATCCAATACAACACCTTAGAAACCACAGTGGGGAGTCAGGGAAATTAAAAGAGCCACAAAATATGCCCTTGCTGAGGGCTACATCTCTCTCTTTCTATTCAGAAGGAGCTGTTCCAAGACCAGGAAGACTAACGGGGATTCAGAGAAGGCTTTCATGACACTTACCTTGTTAGTTAAATAGATCTATGAATCCACACTGGTATCACTACCCTTGGGCAGTGGCAGCCCTGGGATTTCGAGGAAAGGCAGTAAAGCCCCAAGATGCAGTATATAACTTTTAGCTAAATTTCTCAGGACCAGAGGGAAGGGCACATCTTCTGCAATGAATTTTCTTTACAACTTTTTTATGTGGGAGGCCAGAAGGGGGTGTGATAAGGGATCTAGTTGCAGGCTTGGCAGTGAAGCGGAAATAAAGACAGCAGTTTGGGTTATAATTCTAGTTCACTTAGCCAGATAATGTTTCCATGATTCTTTACAACTACTTCCCTTTTCATGCCATTGAGTTTTTCTAGTCTCTAATGCTACTTTTCTTTCAAAGTAAAGATGCAACAAGTACCTTCTGCATTTCCCGTAAGCAAAGGAGACAGGGCTACAGAACTAGCTATTTTCCCACTAAATGGAGAAGAACAAAGATTCATGTGCATGTTTCTCTGTGTGATAACTGGAGAGGGCAGATTCAGTCTGCAGTGGTTTCTGCATTAATATGCCCCAAAGTTACCTTTTTAGACTTCTTCAGTTTAGAATTTCTCATCCCCTCCTCTCATTTCAGTGCCTAAAAGTAAGACTTGTTTGTGAAAAGGATTTTCTGTTCTCTTATATTTTTTCATTCAATCTACATAACCCTAGTAAGATCAGAAATTTAACTTAGTCTCCCATTAGTCCTAAACTCAGTGCACCACAGGTTTCTTGTTTGGGATGATGCATTTCTTGTCACTTAATTCATGTCTCACTAACAGCATTTTTTGTCTTCTGCATCAAGGATTTCTCCTCTGTTTCTCTTTTTTTTTTTTTTTTCTTTTTTTTTTTTTTTAATGAGCCCTTAATTTGCCATCCGTTAAAGTATAAAAAAATAGAATCAAAGAATCACAGAATAATATAGGTTGGAAAATACCTCTGAGATCATTGAGTTCAACCTTCAATCAGCCCTTTGTCAACTAGATCATGGCACTATGTGCCAAGTCCAGTTGCTTCCTGAACACCACCAAGGATGGCGACCTCACCACCTGCCTGAGCAGTTCATTCCAACATTTAACAACCCTTTCCATGAAGTTATTCCTGATGTCCATCCTGAACCTTCTATGGCACAATTTGAGGCTATGTTCTCTCCTAAGAGGTATTAAGTATCTCAGTCTTTTCTTCATCCTTGGTGACTATGCTCCCCTGTGTTTCCAATAAAGATGGAGATTTTCCTTGGCCCTCCTTTTGTTGTTAGCATATTTATAAAAGCACTTACTATCTTTTACAGAAGTGGTAAGATTGAGTTCTAGTTTAACTTCCACCTTTCTAATTTTCTTTCTACATGGTCCAATGCCATCCTTATATTTTTCCTGAGTTGCCTGCCCCTTATCCCAAAAGTCATAAACCCCCTTTTTTTCCCCCGAGTTCCTGTGAGAGTTCCCTGTTCAGCAGCCTGGTCTTCTTCCCCAGTAGCTCCTGCTTCAGCACATAGGGCTGGCCTGCTACTGCACCTTGAAATCTCAACTTTTTAATAACCCCATCTCAACGCATATGTTTCTAAAATTTACAGATAATTTTATTTTCATTCTTAACACTTTCAGTCAAGAAAAATGGTGACCATCTGTGTAAAAGAATCAATGTTATGTTATATTATTAATCAATGTGTACTAAATAACTGAGAACTCCACTTCTAGGTAAAATGAGACTGCGTGAGCTGGCTGCTAAGTAATTTTCTTGTACAATGTAAAGGTTGCACTCTTTCCTAGGCCTGGCAAATGAGCTAAAAGTTGAGATGTTGTTTTAAGATAGACTGCTAAACAAGGTTAATTTTTAAAGATAAGATGTGCCAGAATGTGAAATGAGTGCTAGCATAAAAAAATTGGGGCTCAGCTTACAGGTAAAACAGTTTCCAGTGGCTTCCAATGCCATTTCAGCATAAAACTGGTCCTGCCTTTTTCCTTTAACTCTCAGACTTTCAGCTTTTAACCTCTGCCGAGGAAGATTCCCCAAGAGGTTTTGTCTGTTTAAAATTTCTCATCCAGATTTTTTCAAACTACAAACTATTCTATCATTGAATTAAGTGTATGAATATATTAAATGTTCTGAAATAACAAAAAATAACATAACTTTGCATTGAGATGTTCATAAAAAGCAATGTAAGTTTTCTTTTCAAAATGAAAAATATGGCATTACAGTACCTTTACTTCACAAGAAAATGATTTCATATATAAATGGATGTAATCGAGAAATGTTCAGGCAATTGCATTACTTCACTGGCTGAACATCCCCAAGTACATTATAATTTAGGTCTTAAGGTTTAATTAGCAGAATACAGTTTGGGCAAATGAACAGCATGGAGGTGCCAAAACATGAAATTCTAAAAATAGGAACCCATAAATCTTCCCGCTGTGGTGCACATATGCAGCTGTACAGTATCTGATGGATTGAAAACTCTGCCTGAGAAGAGCATTAAGATTCGCAGCAGCAGAGGAACTCGACTGAACAAATTTCATAGGGCAGCAGGAATTTATCATGTTTGTTCTGTCAATGTAACTCACATCTCACTCGCTAAACCCCATAAAGGAGCACAGGAAGCAAAGAGAGAAAGGCAGAGGAGAGGAAATGGAGTGATATCAAACAGGGATTTTTTAAAGAGATTTATACATAAGCTACTTTGAGACTACATTACTCCTTCAGAAAGAAAGAAAATGTAAAACAAAAGAACCATTAACTAGTATATTGTTTTTATTTTGCACTATGTTTCATGACATAGTGCTTTTTTGAGGTACTCTGTCAAAATACCAATTCCCAAACCTTTTCAAAGGAGTGCATACAGTATTTCCACTTGAAGAGAAGTAGATCATAAACCCATAAGGTGCGCTCCTACAACAATTGCTTTTTCAGTTCTTAGGACAGTAGCCAGCAGAAATGTTTTCTTCAGAAAAATGATATAAAATGAGACTACCCAATCTTCCTGTTCTTGTTTGGCCTTTGTTTGAAACATGGAGCCTAAAAAAAACAGTCTTCCTTTCTGGGTAGGATAGATTTGCCCTGAGTGATTGGCAAGTAGAGGTATGAGCAATCATACCTTGATTGGCTTTGGATCATTATATAAACCCTAGCTCAAAGGAGTCCATGAAAGAGAATTTTCTGCCACCATACCCATCTGAAGATGGTAAATAAGCATCTTTGGTCAGCCTTATTTACCAGGGTGACAATATTGTTTCAACCACGAATTCTAGCAGCTAAGTTTCATCACTGGGGGTAAGACTTGTTTTGGAAATGTAAAGGTGAGAGTGAACTGCTGATACTAAACTCTAAAGGACATCTGAGGACGTGTGCAGAATGTGCCATGGAGCAAATGACTTGAAGATTATGAGTAAGATTTAGTATCAAACTCCAGATCAGTATATCATTGTGGATTGACTCTTTAGAGAATAAACACTGTCCTAGGAAATATTCAGATCATGTCTGTGTAGACAGAGATCCCCAAAGGGGATTTTCATTGAAATAGTGGTGCTGTAAACTTTGCAGTCAGTGTCACCAGACTGTTAGCAGTTCACTGTACAGAGACATTACAGATGGTGACTTTAACTCCTATAAGACAGCAGGAGCAGAGCTGATATCCCACTACAAGCCAACTAGCTCAGCATCAACACAGGACCTGACAAAACATTTCTTCACAAATGAGCTAACCAGATAGGGAAGGAGGGCCAGCCTTTGCAGGGAGACTTAAGGCACAGTCTGTCCCTCTCAGTGCAGAGAAGCTCAGGTATGGAAGTCTGTATAACCTGGAGAAACAGAAGCAGGAACAGCTGCTCCTAAGCTGTTACAGAGCAATCAAGCCGATTAGAGGTGCTAGGGACCAAACAATTTTCTCTACATGGTGCTGTCATATACAAGTCTCTGTTAACATCTCTACACCATGCTCCACTTTCCTCTGTACTGGTGTCCAAAAAAACCTGCTTCTACCTTAAGTGGATAGTGCTTAGCCATGGCTGTGCAGTGGCTAAAATCCAGGGGCCCGCCCTGTCTTTTTAAGATTCATGGACATAAATAGATTTTCCCAATTTCCATGTGGTTTTTAATGTGCCATTATTATTTTTCTAAATAAAAAGATTTCAGTGAATCCATAATCTCAAGGACTTCTTGAACTGTACCAGGGGAATTATGTATCCAAAACTAACCACAGAAAGTGGATTTAAAATTCAAGGAGCTGCAAGGCAGAAATAAGGTACCAGAAAGGGGTTCAAACCTTAATTTTACTGAGAGAAAGTCCTTTTGTGTAGTCTTTGTGCCTCTTATTGACATCTGACAAAAGATTCCTGAGCTAAATAAATGAGCTCTCGGAGTGATTTTAAGAGAGATTAGGTGTTTCTTGGGTCTTTTATTGAGAAAACATTGCTTTTGACTAATGTCTTAGAACCTATCTCACAGCAATCACAATAGAGGAAAGACAGTGAAGGATTGTGTGGAGTAAGGCACACGCCTTCAGCTTTAATAACAGATCAGGTCTTTCTGCTGTATACAAAATGGAAAGCAAACGCAGTGGATGCTCAGTCTGCCTGTGGAGCTGTTTCTTTGATTCTAGAGAGCGGAATAAGTCTTACTTATAAACTTTTTAATTAAGAGAAAAGTTGGTGGGATTTTTGTTTGTTTGGTTAGGTTTTCCCCAAAAAGGCTATTTTAGGTGTAGACTGTTCATACCTGTACAGGAGAAAAACACATGGTCTCAAAATAGACCTGACAAATTGTCTTTTTTTCAGATATTTTTTCAAGTACAGGCTAACTGGAATGCAAGAATCATCTGTAAAATAGCCTCCTCCTGTGTTCATGTGTGAGAAAAGGCTTGGTACCTCACATCTAAAATGCTACCTTACATTGTCAGAAAATGCAGATTGAAGGCAATGATTTAGTGAACAAATACTCTGACCTGTGTTATGATGTTTCATTCCAAAACTTCCCTGGATGACCCCACATATTTAAAAGCAGTATGAAATGCATCCTTTTAGTCAAATTATTCCTTTTGAATATTTTTTAATATTCCTAAACATAACTGTCTTGTGACAGTATGCTGAACAGATATACAACAATTTGTTTTGCCATTTAAAATGAGCAAATTTCACTAAATAGGGTACAGGTATTTTCTGCATTTTAAGGAAACAAGAAGGATTGGAGTCATCAACATAAAAATACAACATATAGAGCTTGCTATCTCTACTACCATTCTTCCTAAAGGACATTTCTTAATGGGGAAAACAACTGACATAGCCATAAAATAATAACCTACACCATCAGGTGTAAGCCATGCAAGCTTGGAGCTGTAGGATTCATTTGATGTTCATTCACTGGGGGTGGAGTTTGGAGTCCCATTTCTTTCTGTTGCTGCATCTCAACAACCTCAGAAGTGCTCAGAAATACGCTGAGAGTAATTCACATGAAACATAAAGTAGAGCCAGGTTAGACCAATTTGAGGCCCTATTTTCAACTAAATTCTCTTTTTTGTTCTCTCTGAACAAACACTTCTCCTCTTCCCCATTCCAACTCCCCATTTTCTTTGTTCCTGAACACAAATGAAAAGAGCAAAGCAAAACCAAAGAAAATTTGTGAGCGTATTGCTTCTAATTCTGCTGTAACCCACTGCCTGACCAGCAGCTGCTGCCTGGCACTGTGGGGGTGCTCTGTGGCTTTAAAAGTTTGATGAAAAGTAGGTTAGCACCCTTGCTATTATTAATACCTCATCAAAAAGGACATGAGAGCAATCAGAGAGAAGAAATGAGAGCAGGTGGGAGGGGAGATGTGGAATGAGGAAAAAGGTGTCAGGGAACCGTTTGTTCATTCTCTGATGACCAGCCAGTGGTTTTCCTAACCCCAAAGAATGAATAAGCCCTGACAACATATCCTGTAATACTAATGACTAATTGCATATTATTTGGCTGCAATTCCTCTGTGATAATTCAAGATGGACAGTATACTATGTCATGATAAATGCTGTTAGGGACATAATCTTCCCCATTCTGTCAGTTTGGTTTGCATTATGTCTAGAGAAAGATGTTTGCTGGAGAGAGAAGGGGAAGCACATCAATTCTACTTCTAAATCCCATATCTTTTCTCCCTTTCTGTGAGCCCCATATTCAAGTTAGTTGTATTCGTAGCCAACTAGTCAAAGATGAGGGCTGAACTCTCAAAATCTGACAGGATGAGGAAAAAATCTGTTAGGCTGATAAACCCATAAGGCATAGAGTGACCAAGAATAAGAGTCACTATGATTTAACAGATCATTTACCTACACAGCATAGATACTAACAGGCCTAGAAAACCAAAAGAGGAAATTGTTTGCCTATTATCACACCTTTATTAAAAGTTACTGTTTGTCTTTTCCCAAGTAGATTGAGGACTAATCCTTCCTAGCTCTAAATAAAAGAAAGTTTTCCAAAATGAGATGGCATAATACAAATACCAAAACAAAAACTTAAGGAAAAAAATTATCCACCACCTACTGTTCAGCGTCAGCTTGGGGCCCCTGTGACAACTCTGTGTTAGGTGGCTTCAGCAATTTCTATACTATGGTTCAGCTGTTTGTAGGATTATGTGAGAAGTAATAGTGGTGAAGTACTCTGGCTAAAACAGGAGGAAACTTTTGTCTCCAGATCCCTTGTTGTCTTGGTTCCTTGTAATGCCCAGCAAACAGCAGGACAAGCACAACAGGCATGGCAAGGGGCAGGGAAGCAGCTCTTGACAAAAAGAATGCCCAAGCCAGCAGTGTTTCCCTGGCAAACATCCAAGAAAGCACAGCCTCAGGGCATAATCACTGATGTGGCAGAGATCCAACCCAGCAGAGGAAGAGTGAGTGAGCCCGCCAGGCTGGCTGGCTGCATTGGTTTGCTGTGCAGCCAGGTAATTGTTCAGGCAAAGACAGGAGAAGTGCCGGGATCTACAGGTGGGATCTGGGGATCGAGGACAGTAAGCAAGAAGTGTCTTGGTGGATCCACAGAGGGAAGAGCAGGAGTAGTCTATTCAAAAAAGCAAACTGTGGGATGGAGTAGCTGTCCAGTCAACTGCACTCTGGAAAGGTGGCCTAGGGGTACATTTCTGGCATTTTTCCTGATGAAACTGCTAAGGAGGTCTGAAAGTCCCAGGGCTGCATTTCATGCTCCCTGCAGGTGAGCTTTTGCAGTGCTTGAAAACCTAGGCTTCACACTGAGGCATCAGTGCCATGATGCAAATAGAGTAAAAGCTGTGATTCCCAGAGTGACTCCTAACCCAGTAATCCAGTGGTCTCCCCAGCAGTTGCCATTTAGGTGAAGGAACAGAGAAATGCAGTCCAAAAATGGGGAGAAGTTGTTTCCATGGAAGACACAAGTGTGAGTTCGGAGATTTCCTACACTGGATTCACCACAGAAGAAAGCACGTAATTGAACTGCAACTTAAATCCATTTAGTGCTCTGTCAGTCAATGGGGTTAACTTGAATTAACCTCTGTATGTGGAGTTCAACTAATGAATGCTCAAAAATTCCTTTTACTGAACCTCTGGTAAACTTAAACTGACAGGCTTTTTGTTTTATTGTAGGTATTTTTGTTTTGTTGCAGGATTTTTGTGTACATGCTATCTCATAATCAATAGTTGTACTTTGCTGAAAAAACAGAATAAACACTATGTGCTTTAGGGAATAAAGTGGGTTTAGCAGAATTGTTGAGCAAATGTAAAAATTCCAACTACTCAGCTTGCGCCTATGAATCCACAGCAATAAACTTGTCCAACTCCATGCTTTCTCAGCAAGCTGCAAGACTTCATCTTTAAATATGTACACACACATATATATAAATGGGACTGGTGAACAGTAGCCCATTCATTTTGGGTTGGAAGAGGCTTATCTCCTCACAAAAGGTAATCAACCTGGTGCCAGTCTTCCTAGGGCTTTGTGTACACAAAATACTATCCCATTGATGTTGGACATCATGGCAAACCTGAAATTAACCACTTGCACTAGTCCCTTCAGCCCTTGCTAGTTATCTTTATCAACAGCAGGCAAAATGGAAGCTCCACTGTCCAAGGTTGAAATTGATTTCCAGATAGTAACACATCTATGCCAGCTTAAAACTGCTTCCCATAAAGCTTCTCTAGTGTGATGCTTCATTCTTTAAGGATGAAATGGCGTGTGAGTAAAAGGGTTCCTAGCTTTACATACTGCATTTGTCAGATCCACTTTTTGAATACTTTTTATGCAAACTTTCTTCTTGTGACAGGATTTTTCCAAGCTTTTTTGCATTCAACTGCTTTTATGTATACACACAGGAACGCAGCTTCAAGTTTGGAAATCACTGAGAGACAGATCCTACAGTATGCAGAAAGCTGCTTTCTGGGCCACCTAAAACATGGCTGGTTCCAGATATATATATGTATGTATATATATATATATTTTTTTTTTTTTATTTGGACCTCTGCTTTATATTCTTACTTAATTTAAAAGCTCATTACACTGTCAGTCTTTTTTTATTCTTTATACAGGAAGTATTCATCCCATGTGCTACCTGATGTTTTTTAGAGTTCATCTCCTAAGTATGGTTTTAAAGTTTTGGAGTTGCTACCCAAGGACTGTGAAGCCTTGGGAAAGTAGACTAACATCATTCACCTCTATGAAACAGGAAGAGACTCAGCACAAAGTAGCACAGACTTTGGGCAGCTGATGGATATATTTGTAGCCATTTGGATATACCTTGAGAGGAGTTGTCATTAGATTATCTCCTCTTCCTCTGTGGACTGAAGTTTGCATGTGGACTTCACTTCCTGTCATGAATGGGAAAATAGTAAATGGGAATGGGAAAAATGATGTTGTAAGGGAGATTTATGTTACACCCCAGAAAGGAATTTCTAATGGATTCAATTCTGTGGAGAACTTTTGGAGTCTCTCTCACAGTAGGTCTTCAGGAAGAAACTAAAGAGGCATGCCAGGAGTAACACAGGCACAGCTGATCCTGTTGTGAGGCACATCAGAGGTGAGCTGGGCTCCCTGGGGTTTGATTCTGTGTCCATATACCACGGGGGCCAAAGGAACTCACTCCCCTCCCTACTCTTTGTCCTCAGCCTCAGGGTGCTGCCAAGGGGAAAGGGGAGGTGCAGCCCCATTCTGGTCCCTCTCTAAGACTCAGCAAGGGGTGTGTGGAAAACTGCCACAGTAATTTACATAGTTTGTGCCCATCTTTTACTGTAGCATTTGTCTTCTAAGGGGGGATAATTTTTCTGAGTCAACTGTCATGCACATTTACTAAAAACAATGCATTTGACCTTGTAAATTGATGTTGCAGTCTTTAAGGGGAGAGACATTGCTGTTTTTTGTTCCAGGGCTTGAGATGAATCCCACCAAAGGAAAAAAGAAAAGGCTACAATCACAAGTACCAATAAGACAATCAATTCACCAAATCAAGACAGTTTTAAGAGTACCTGTAACCTCATAGAATCAGAAACAATGCCAGATGAGATAGATGTGATAGAGCATAAGAGACAAAGATTTGTTCAAAAAGTTGCAATAGGATTTTTGATTGGGATGAGAATGCAGGCACTTCACTGGAATATTTTGGGTTGATTATTTATTTGATAATTCAAAAATTTAATATAATAACAGCAGCCAAAAGAGACCTCCACTGAGCTCTGTGGGCAAAAGAAGAGCGTGGGTCAATAAGATAAACAGCTGTTAAATGCCCCTTTTTGTCAATAAAACACCTTCAGAAGCTACTCTGCCAGACCCACTATTGGTGGTTAAAAGAGATTCTGAGCCACTCCTATGTAGCCCTGCAATTTAGACAGCTAATGCATTACTGAAACAACAACAAAGAGGGAGTGACATGAAGTTGGATGCCAGTAAATGCCTCAAAATAATTTATTATTAAAGCTTGACAGAAGAGGGAGAAATGTGAAGAATAATGCCAGAAATCTGATAAACAATTAGTAAATATAGCTGGACTACATCACCATTTCCTGTCACCTTCACTCAAGGTGCTGCTTACAGTAACTGAAAGTGATAAAATCTGGCTTACTGTATTTTAGAAAATCCTTTTGAAGTTATGTTCTGATGTATTTGCATTTCTACAGAAAGACTGAAATAAATTTGAGTACTGTGAAGCTACAGTTCCAGTTAGAGATTAACTGAAAATGCTTCTTCATCACTTTGATACAATAGTACATTACACAGCTACTAGTTAAAATTAGGGAGATAACTCCAGTAGTTGAACACAGCTGAAAATGTTAAAACATGACCTCTTAAAATAAAATTTCTGTCCTCAATCCATCTTACATTGTCCTGCTATTCTATTTCTATTTTCAAATTCAAATGATCATTGAAATAAATATTATTCCATAGAAGGAAGTAAAGACTAAGATTAACATCCTAACTAAGATTAACTAAGCCTTAACATCCTAAACGTTAAGGTCATCCTCACCATTGTTAACTTCATGTTTTCTTTTTCTATCTATGTTTATCAAAATGTTTCCTAGGAAGTGTTGGTGTGTCTCATGACACTAAGATGCTATCTCTTTTTGCCACTTCTCTGCTACAGCTGATAATCTGATTAGAAATAATAAAATATAATTAATATTTAATTAAATGACTGCTGGCTGAAGTTTACAAATATTCTTCTCCATCACTAGATGTAGAAAAATACCTCTTTTAAAAATTGCATTTTTGCAGCTTTAAAATTTTGGGTTTTGTTGTTTTTAAATGAAAAAGGAGCAAAAACATTTCTACACTAAGCTCACAAATTATGTGGAGCAAATTTAAACGTATTTTGGGTACCTGTCTGAGTAACAGCAGAAGCTGGTTCTGGTCCAGACTACATTTCCTTTCTGTACAATGGATACAGCCTCAATCCCACTGGTTTTGCCTTTGATTGCAGTACTAACAGAGGGTGGGCACTGCTTAGAACATATTCCTCCGTTGATACACTAAGGTTGGTGCAGAAATATCAAGTAAGGTAATATGTGGTAAAAAAGTACACCAAGGTCTTGATAACATGGCTGAGAATGGTTGAAAGGAAGAATCAGAGTTGCTTTCTCCGACCCACTTCTGGTCACACTGCCTACAGAACCTTCTGGTACACAAACCACCACAACTGCTGCACAATTTTCCCAGAGGAACGCACATTAGTGTGTATGGTCCATATCTTACTGCCAGGTGACAGTATTCCAGAAAAAGATCAGGAGATTAACAGATCATCAGATCATAAATCTATGCTGCTTTAGATTAGACATTGTTTTGTGAAGGCACTAGTGAGGGGAACTAGGGGACCATGGATCAAAGTCAGTAATTAAAAAGGTAAATTAAATGCACTGGGGCAAGTAAAGGAGATTCAAAACATGTCAAAGAGAGGAATAAAAAGCAAAAAGGTCATAGAAGGATAAACAGAAAAAGGATCATGGAAACCTATGATTCAGCTAATAATGGACCTTTAAAGGGAGAGAGGAGCTTTAAAGTTAAAGGAAAGCAAATTAGATCCAAGAGTGACAAAGCAAAGGAGTGGCTGAACACAGGAAGAGGAAGAGCCATGGTGTATCCTCAGGCAGCAACCTCAATAAAGATGAGCATGCAAAAGACCAAATCAAAGAGAGAATAAAGTAAAAACTGTAAAATCTGCCTTAGGTCCTAGTATAACAGCATCCATTTCGTGCCATGTATAGAGCCAATGAGATTAATTGGTTAGAGCACAGAGCTAAGAATGCCAAGGTTGTGGGTTTGATCCTCAGAATGGCCATGCACTTAAGAGCTGGATTCAATAATATTTGTGGGTCCCTTCCAATTTAGAATATTCTGTGAAGTGTCCTGAAACCTTCCAGATAGTAAGAACTTGTAGTTCTCCTCGACTATAGCACACTACTGTCTATCTTAAATGCTGACAAAACATAAATTAGAAGCAAAGAGATTCCTCTTAGATTTTCTCAGTACCTTCAATGCATATTTTTAAGAGACATTAAGTGTTATGAAGGAGGCTACGTTTATATTTCCAGCCTATGTCATACAAAAGCTTTGTCTCCATAAAATTTACTCTTCTACCCTTGAAAGTCTGCAAAGGTTCTTGTTTTCTCACTGAGCCTGGCAAGCTTTGAAAATGACAATTGGAGAGTTTCAAGGTTGACTACCACTTGACTTCACTGATTTCTATGAATTCCTCACCAGTGAAAGTGTTCCTCACAATCTGTAAGTGAAGCAGAAACCAACTTCAGCACAAAGGGATAATCTCTAGTTGTTTTATAATCCAAGACCAGACAGGGATGCTGACACTGAAAGAAGTGTCTGAAGATTATAGTCCCATTCAAAGCTTTTCAAACACACGCTGAAAATTAGGCATGAGTGGCTTCTTTGACTTAAGCAAAAAATTGTTCATCTGCTTAAACTTTGGGAAAAAAATTGTATCTTAAGAACTGGGTCAGGTCAAAATGATTTCCCACTTTTCTGCATAGACCATTGATACAACAAAATGTTTAAACCCTTCTTTGTCAAGGGAATGATTAAAGAAATGGTATAGCAAATCAAGTTCAAATAGAGTTATCTCAGTGTTACTTTTTAAGTGGTCTAAGAGATACTTTGTAAGAAATCGTGTGCTTTATGATCATCAGGATGCACAGCACTTAGTGACCCGACTATTTTATAGAACAAATGAACCAAGCTGTTATCTTCAAGCTCTGCTCACAAGCAGAGATATCTGCCTGAGCAGCTTACACTGAAATGTGTCAAAAATAAAAACAAACATTTGAAATAGCAAAAAAAAAAAAAAAAATAGCAAGATGAACCATTTCACTCAGTTGGTACCTACTACAGGAAAATTCTGGTGTGTTTAAGCATACCAAGAAAGGTTTTATTGGTCCATTAATGCACATAACAGGAGCATTGCAAATCATATATATGATACAGAGGTGAATGAATTTCATTCAGTGATGGGTGAAATTGTCCCTCAATATATAATCTCTGCAGTCTTCTGTGACATTTCTCTGTGAAAGCAGGAGATAAATATCATTAACTTTTGTTGCCTTTGCTTTTGGGATGATGCAGTGATATCAACTTCCCCACGACATGTGAAGTCGTCTTCGCACATGTTCTGATGCATTGCTTCTCATGTGCTGGGCAAGAGCTGTCTAAGAAATTTCTGCAATGGAATAAATTTTTTTTAATTGCTAGGCTAAAACACAAACATGCATATTAAATGCATCTAGCATGTCAAGCTACCTCTGCCATTCTGCTTATGAGGTAAGAGGTTTTTAATGAGTGTTATTGAAATAGACATGGAAAGATATTTGAGAGCAGCTGGTCACAAGCATACCTTGTTTATTTTTATCTCCCAATCAGAGATGTTTAGAAAGTCTGTGGATTGCTCTAGGGATCTGCAAACTCTGATCAAACTAGACATATTGATAGTCTTGATTCACTATACTGTAGTCAATGAGCTGATAAGAAGGTGGAAAACACAATATAACACAGTATAACAGTGAGATTTCACAGAGCAAGCTCTTCATTAATCCACCCCAAACATATTAACATGAATGATTAGCCAATATGTCGTCTTGCTGACTTCTGTGTTAGAAAGAGAAACTCACGATGTAGTCAAGTATTGCTTGCATGCAATCCTTCTTTTTAAGGAATGTAGACAAATTTTGCTTCCCTCAACAAAATAAAAATAAACAAGAAGAGGAAGTTTATTTTTCCAGCACTCCAAGCTCAGTTTTCTGACTCACTCTGAGCACCATTGTACCAGAACACCTTGAAATTTTCTCCTTGTTTTTCTGGGTTTCCTGCCAGTGATTTTTCTTTTCTTTGTTTCTTCCTGACAGACAAAACTCAAAAGCAAAACTGCTGCATTGCAGCCCCAGCCCCAGAAACCCATGGATCCTGTGGCTCAGCTTCTGTTCATCCCACTCCAAAGCTCTGTGTAATGTTCCTGTCGTTTCACCTGTCCTACTCTGCACTAGGCTAAAATGCTTTTTATGGTGGTTAGCACACCTTTTAACATCTCAGGTATTCAAGGTCTTTCTTTGCCTAGCAGCAGCTGCTGGTAGCAATTAGCTTTCCTTAGCCTGACAGGTTCATATGGAATCTGCAATGTTCTGAGGGCTGGTGAGCAGGAATTTCTGACAGTGAGCTAAACACAGAAGTAACCTGTGGTAGAAATCCTGCATTAATTTCCAGAGGATTAAAAACTTTAAAAAAAAAAATCAGTTTTGTGTTACAGCTCCAAGAGTGGCAACTGATAGCATAAAGTGAAGAGAATTATTTGGTTTTTACCTGTTGTGTTTCTTGGATCCTGTGGAAATTTCTCACAGAGGGAAATTTGCAGTCTTTGCCACCACCATGTCAAGTAGACTTCATATTGCAGCAGCTTTTGTAGAAAGTTTTTTGGGGTCAGAGGTATTTTGCATTAGAAGTTCTCACCCTTCTCAGCATTTGATTTTCTTTTTTTTTTTTTTTTCTGTTATTCCAAATGAAGTACAGACAATCTAAACATTTCTTACCAAGAAGATTCCTTTCTGCATCACAGCCAGAAAAAGACAGTGATTAGTCCTGCTCTGTGTGTGCCCCTCTCTGTATCTGGGCCAGAAGCAGAGAGAAAACTGAGTGGGGAAAAGTGACCTGAAACTAATGGGAATAGAAAAGAAGATTTGCTGACACACCTCTGGCAGAGCTGGTGTGTTCCACATTTGACAGCTACCACTAAGAACCCAGGAATGACAATAAACAATCACCATTTCCCCTAATTTTTCGTAAGCACAAAGAAATAAGAAGGGATACAAAAACCATAGAGAAATAAAACATAGCAAGAAGAAAAAGCAGAGCTACATTTTTTGTTGCTGCACCTGCCTGCTCAGTCACCCTCTACTTCTATTTTCAGCTGTCAAAGCTGGGAAGCTGAAGTACAACTTTTGATGTTCAGAAGCACAGGATTGAATGTCAGGGAGCAAAGTGATACTTCTTTGGAGGAAAAAACCAAAAACCACAACAAAACCATAAATCAACACAAAAGTAATATGCCTTTATCTGGTACTTTTCTTGGGGGTATTTCTGAAAATGCAGACAGCACAGCAGTGGTTAGGAGAAACCTAGAAAGCTGATCTCAAAATCTGAAGAAAACCACTGTTTCAGATCCTTTATCTGTTTAGTATCCTGTGACTGTCTTCTGGCTGTACAGTAGCCAAAGAATCAAGTAATTCATAACTCTATAATGAGGATGACAAAGCTCGGAAATCTGCTTCATCTCTATAAGTTCAATATGTGTCAGGCTAAGGTTGGGTCTTTGCCCTGACAGACACAACTCCAGCTGCCAAATATAAACCTACTTTTGGATTTTTTCACCCCTTCCCTGAACTGCCACATGCTATCATCAGTAGTCCATCTAGACTCAGATCAGAAAGTCAGAGGATTTTATACCTGCTGGCAAACCTTGCACAGAAGTATGGACTGAAAACTGCTTCTTGGAGTGTGGTCAGAGAATTCCCAGCATGGCACAGCATTAACATTATTCTTGTCCACCTCAATTCCCTATGGCCAGGCCAGCATGGAGAAAATCCAGATGGCCACAAAATTCCCTTAATTTTCCAAGTTTCAGAAGATCAGTGGTTTGATTTTACCACATTTTCAGGTAATAAAACACGGTCAGGTGGAAGAGATATGTTCAACACCATCTGACAGAAAGTAATTGCTGAATGGTGTTGCTGAATAACTTGCACAGTGTAGTAGTCCAATGCAGCTAGATCTTCACCCCAAAAGTTTTGCGTGTGAAGCTTACTCACACAAAGCACTCAATCACCAATTCCAGTGTAGAATATTGTGCGGAGCAGGGGCAGGAGGCAAATGAACTGGCAGAGCTGTACACTACACCTGTGCCAGCAAAATGGAATGGTTACCAGGGGACCTACATAAACTGTGGTTTCTCTGTGGAGAAACAGAGGATGTTGATTTCTTGAGAATAATCTTCCTTGAACATCAATCTATTCTCTGATAAGTTATCTATGGAGAATGAGCAAGAGAAAGCTTAGTTTTATCCTTTGAAGATAGAAACAGATTACTCAGAATAGTCATCTTTATTAGTAAGTCTTGCCAAAATGATATAGACCATCCCATCTAGAATTGCTAAATTTAGAAATAGCCAAAGCTACTACTGCCACTGATGTATGACATCGTTTGATTTCATCTGGAGGAAGAGAAACAGGAAGAAAGGGAATGTAATGGTTGCAAAACCTGGTCTGTAGTCAGATAGTTCAAATACAGTTTTTTCTTGCTGGAAAGGGAAGTGATAATTTAATTTTATATCCCAGCCACAGAAAGCTTTGTATTAAGATAAACTGGAGCTTGATTACTTGCAGCACACCATGATTTAGGATGGAATTTTAGAAGGAAAATATCCTCCTTTACTATTTTGTTAGTCTTGCAGGTTTCTTGTAACTGGCTGCACACACTACTTTGCTAAATAATTTTTACTTGATTTTTTCAAATAATTATACATAGACTTGGGTGACATAGAGTTACAAAAAATTAAAAACTTCCCTGTTAAGCTTTAACTCTAAGTAACCACTCTGTATCAAAATAAAGAAGAAAGACTTGGAGACAAGTAAGCATCAAACACAAGGCACAGGAAAGCATGCTGAGAAACATAAGAAATTTGCGTGTAAACACACTTTCCAACATTTGTAGAGATCCAGGATATCCAGCTTATCAGAAGGATCAAACGTGTTCTGAGATTTGGGCAAAAAACAAAACAAGAAGCAAATGACATTTCATGCAATGCCAGGGTTTTATTTTTTACTAGGAGGTTGAAGCTCTTTGGAGCAGATTTCCTTTGAGCACTTCAGATAACATTTTGCCTGCTGCCTGAGAACAGTGCTTGATAGGGAACAGTAGGTTTTACGTTTCTGAAGGTTTTTTTGTTTTCTTACCTTGTACAATAAAAAGAAGGTAGATCTAAAAATTTGCCACCTCATTTTTTCTGTTGCACTTCAGTTTCAGGGACTTTGAAATCTTTAAAGTCTTTGGAGCTGGAGCCTGCCACGTACAAAAGGTGTGAGCTTTCCTCTACCCCAGAGGTGGCAGCTGCCAGGAAAAGGCTAATAGCTTTTTGCAAGCAAAGGAAAGCTTCTGATGTTTTCTCATCTAAGAGACTACAACTGAAGCTACCTCTAGCCAAGTAAGCACAGAATTTTGTTCTTCTTTTTCTTTTCCCTGGGTTTTGTGGAAGAAAAACCCACAGTTTGCCAGGATCTGACTTTCCATCAGTTACTTGTGTTCCTGACAATGAGGCTCTTTCTCCATCCTTGGTCCCTGTCTTTATTCCAACATGACTGTCTCAAAAGTAGAGCCAGCAGGAGGGAATCTGTGTTTGTTGTTCAGGTCCTGCAAACCACAATGCAGCCTAAACTGCCAATTTGTGTGATTTTGCAGGAAAATGCATTGAGAATGACAAGGCATGCACCTGCTCTGCCTGTAGACCCTCACTGCAGGGTGATTTCTCACAGGTGAGGGAAGGAACTTCTTGCACAACAAAGCATTGGCTCAGTGAGTGCAAGTTAAGAGTCTGTAGGTGCTCTCTTCTATTCATTTAAGTAAACCAGCAAAATTTTTCAGTGCAAATTAAGATCTGAATCCATTAAACTCTAATTATGGGAATGCGGGACCCAATTTCTAGCAGAGTACTGTTAATTTTTATATTTACTGGTACAGAACAGAAAAAATGTGACAAAGAAGTGTGTGGCGCATCTCACTTGTATCATTCATCTATTTTCTTCTCCCTTGTGTGCTTTTGGTGTCAAGTAATTTACTGCTTTTACATTATATTATGACCCTTTCTCTTCTTTGTTAGGCTGTTTGAACAGTAGACCTCTGCAGAGCCTAGTCTGTGGTGCTCTGACTTGAGGTGGGGTCACATCCAGCCTCATCTAAAGCTCAGTCCACTTTGTCCCACTGCTTTCTGAAGGAAGAGAGCTTCCATTTAGTTTGCCAGTGTGAATGGTTGCAAAGCAATGTATACAGCTACGTGAACTCAAAACTGAAAGAAAATACTCTGACAGGTTTTATTCTATGGCTGCAATAATCATGAAGCCATACTGCTGTTACTGCACATCTCAATATTATAACATATCAAGGCCTTTCTGCAGGGTGTGTTATATAACCACCCAAAGATATTACAGCAATAGTTGTCTACTGCTGATTCTTAATTGCTGAGGGTAAATGCTTCTCTTCAGGGAAGGACTTTAAACCTAAACATTTTTATTTCCTCCAGGCGTTTCGTTACACCTAAGAGCCATTCACAGTCTGGGAATGTTCTTTTTTTGGAAGCAAAATTTAACACTATCTTTGGGCTACATACCTGAAGAATTTTCTTGTACTTAAAAGCACCTGTGCTCCTCTTCCTTAATTTCCCTTGCTCTCTCCAACTGAGACTACTTCTCATGTTTAGTCATTCAGCAACAGGAATTAGTTCTGGTAAGGACAGAGCTCCTTTTCTTGATTTTGTTTTTTGTTTTGTTTTGTTTTGTTTTGTTTTGTTTTGTTGTTTTGGGGTTTTTTGTTGGTTCTGTTTCATTTTGGCTCTGTCAAACTTGTGAGCTGACTCGGGTAAAAAAAGAAGTGCGTTCTGTAATTTGTCAGGAGTCAGAGGATGTCATTTGGCCAGTAATAGGACATCTTCATCTTTTGCATTAAAATACAAAATTTTCTTTTCTAGAAATACTGTTAAAGAAGAAGGAAATTATTTAATTATTATTACATGTTTATTTTTCTTTGAGATGAAAAATATGTTTCTAGAAAACAGAATTCAAGTTTCAGCCAACTGGCGCTTGTGTGGGAGCCTCTGTGTCTACACAGGGTATGTGTTTCCTGTGCAAATTGATATTTATGTATTCAAAATCATATCTAAACCAATTCTGTGAATAACTTGCAGAAGGTTTCAGGCTTCCAGTTGTGTAAATACTTCCTTGACTTTTAACTATATTCCATTCCTGATTATTTAAATCCCCGATGATGGAAAGTAGTAATAACAGTGCTGTAGACTATGTGAAATAATCTGTCTAATCAGGAGAGGAGTTTTTGTAAATAGTATTGATATATTCAATTTATTTTTTTTTATAACTTTTTATGAATTCTCAATAAGTCTTAGAGGAACAGATGCAGACACCAGGCATTCAAGTACCATTTACAGAAATTCATGTGTGGTTTCTCTTTTTTCCCCAAAAAAAAATCTACAATAGGAACCATGCTGTGCCTTTGTTTACTGTTTCTCACAGTAAACAAATGTATTGCATTTCAGTCTAGGGAAGATGAGGGATGTCTTATCTCCCACAATGCATAAAATCCATCAATTTCTTCTAGCATTTTGTTTCCTTTTGACTATGTTTTCTTTACTTTCTCAGCTGTTTTTCAATATTTTGTCCTTATCTGGTTTCATGAGTTCACTTACATCAATAGTCACAGATACTTATTTCTGCTAATCCAGCAAAGAGTTTTGTTCTTCTGCTTTTGCTGCTTTTAGTCTTGCAGTTCACATCTTCCATTGCTTTCTGAATTTTTCATTCCCTTATGCACTTTTACTGCTACGACATATCTTTTCTCACTTCATCACCAGACTTCCTTTTTTTAATTATCGTACTGCTTGTTCTGTATCCTTGTCTGTGTACTGTAGCTTTGTGCCCCTCTTTGCACCAGAGCTCAATTATCTACAGCTCTGATTTGGTTATATCACACATGTCATGTCTACCTACTTCATCTTGTGTTCTCACTTTATCTGGTTTTTTATGGAAACTTCATATCTGAAACTTTTTTTAGCTATAATGTCTGACTCTAGTTCATCAAATTTATGTTTTGAATTAATAGAACTTGGGCAGGTCATGTGTATTAGGTTGATGGGTTGTTTTGTTTTTGGTTTTTTTGGGTTTTTTTGGGTTTTGTTGTTTTGTGTTTTTTTTGTTTTTTTTTTTTTTGTCTAGTGGGTTTTAGGTAGGGTTTTTTTGTTGTTTTAGGGTTTTGTTACTTTGGGCTTTTTGACATTTTTGTTGTTTGATTAATTGTTTCACCAGCCTTTCAAGTTTTGTTTTCTGCTTCTCCTGTAAGTAAGTTTTGGGGTTTTTTTAATAGGTCGGCTGCTGTAGTTAATAGCGCATAGGAAGTAATGCTAATCCATTAAAATAAAGACCACATAGAGCAGATGTCTATCACATCTAGTCCTTAATTTCAAGTCTTTTTCAAACTAGGAACTACAAATAAAACAGCAGGCAGTGAAAAAGGCTGTGAAGGGAGCTGTGGAGCAAAGCCAAGCCCACCACAGTAGAAACTCTACTACAAGGACATCGATAGATGCCATTGGCAGAGATATAAAAAGACTTTCCGTTTCCCCTATGAGCCAGCAAAAAGGAAGATGGTGTGTTCTGATTTTTGAAAATTTTCAAAAAATAAAAGAGAGAATAATAAACCGAGGAATTTTAAGTAGCAGCTGCATCTTTCAAAGCTGACTGCAATGAACTGAGGGCTTTACAGGCCAAGGACATTTTGAATGCTGGTGATGCTGGAGGTGCGGAGCATCCAGAAAGGAAACAGGAGAATCATCTTTAAGGGACACAGGGACCAAGACTCCTTGAACCATGAAGACTGAGCAGCAGATGTAGGTTTATCTGAGATGCTGAGCTGCCTGCTGTTTTTTTATCCTACCCTTCTCAAGAAACCTGCACTTTGTGCTTATTTTCTGTAAATAAACAAGATTACACCAAATGATATACCTGACTTCTATTTTCCATCTTAAGAGGGATAAGTGCCAGGATGTATTGGCTAACTGCTTCAGCAAAGTGGGTAATAGTATGAATTTGTAGTGTAAATTTAGAGGAGGTGACAAAGTTATTTGAAAGATAGAATACAGTAGATGACACCCATAAATCAGTGCTCTACATTCACATGGCTTTTAAAACTAGCCTGTCTCTAGTTAGCTATTTAATATTTTTCGACAATATAAATTTATTTTAGAAAAAAACACCTAGAGCTCCACTTGAGTTCAAGCTTCCTGTCCTAAAGAAACTGTAAATAGGAAGAAGAATACTGTTCTTGTATAACAAAAGGGGCGATTCTCAAATAAGTATATGAAAAAAAATATTAATGGGGTTTTGAACTAATGTGATTTAAATTTGCCTAAAAGTACTGTCACATTTGTCTCATGTCTTTCACATGTCCAAACATTTAATATGTCATCATGAAGAATTTTAAAAGGAAAAGAGTCAAATACAAGCTCGTTGGGATTGCAGCAAGCTGACTTGCATTTTGTCAAGCAAGACCACCTTTGTATACTTGCAGTATGACTACTCTAGTTTGTCCTTACAAAGTAAGCATGCTAGAGTCTGAATAACAGTAACCAACCTGACTTTAGAAGGTGCTAATGTCTTCTCCTGTTGACATGGATCAGGTAATGCATGTAATTGCTCTTCAGTCACAGTAAGTACTGACTGAAAATTGGAATATTTGTAGAGAAGTTTAGGCATTTTGAACCAAAAAAAAAAAAAAAAAACAACAAAAAACACTTCAGATCAGTTTAATTCAAGCATTGCTTTTCAATGAATCAAAAAACTATTGTTCTCCTATGAAATACTGTATTTTTGAAGAGGTATTTTAAGCGGTCAGATTTCTAAGACTGAATGGTTCAACTCAATCAATCAAATTTTCATTTTTCTAAAACACAGTTTCATCACATACTGTCATACAATAATGATCTTCAAGCAATGGTAATTTCCAGTTAGTGAGAAGAAAAGTAAGTGACAATATGATAATTTAAAGTCTCCTATAAACAATCCATTTAGTAGAAGACACTCCCATAGACATGTCCTCCTTCCACTTGATTTCATTGTTGTCCCTTTGAATTGTGAATTGACAATAATGTCAAGTAATTTTTTGCCCATTTCCATTAGCAATACATGCGGGTCCTACCTGCCCTACCTAAGTGAATTGTCCAGCTCTCATCTCACTCATTTTTGCAATCTATAACTGTGAATGTAGACAGGCAAAAATTCTAGCTTTGTGATTTATCAGAGGGAAGCAAGGAGCTACAAAAGAGAAATATTCACTGGAAAGACAACAGGACCTTTCAGATCATTATTGTTAAATGGGAGCTTTGTCTGAGTGAGAATGAAAAAAGGGTGAACATATCTTTTAGAACTTGCTCTTCTATGATAAGCAGTAAGAACAAAAATTTCAAGATACATAGACAGTGTTTTGCCCTGCTGACTAGAGTTTGTTTAATTAAAAAAAAACACCTTATATCTATAATGTTACACTTCCTTCCATTTTAAGTAGGAAAATAATTCCTCTTAAATTCTTTAAAATCCCAGATTTTCTGTTCTTTGCAATACTGTACTAGACATTTAATTCTCGAAGCAGTTGGCAACAATTGAAGGAGTTGCTTTATTCTGACAAGAAATGAAGAAGTTGCTATCTACCCTTCTCATTAAAAATCTAATCTGAAGAAACACTGTTGAAATTATTTTGCAGCATTTTGTCAGCTACCATTTGTTGTTTTCTTCTACCTTTTGTGGCCTTTGACAGGCTTCAGAGGTAAGCTCATGCAAACCTCATGAAGTTCAACAAGGTCAAGTGGAAGGTCTGCACCAGCACAAACACAGGCAGGGTGGTGAATGGATAGGGCCATGAAGATGCTCAGAGGGCTGCAGCACCTCTGCTATGAGCACAGGCTGAGAGAGATGGGGCTGTTCAGCCTGGAGAAGAGAAGGCTCTAGAGAGACCTTACAGCAGTCTTCCAGCACCTTAAGGAAGGAAGCTACAAGAGAGTTGGAGATGGAGAGTTTTACAAGGGCATACAGTGATAAGACAGGGCAAAATATCTTGAAACTGAGAGAGGGTAGATTTAGATTGGATATTAGGGAGAAATTCTTTACTGTGAGGGTGATGAGGCTGGAACAGGTTGCCCAAAGAAGTTGTGGGTTCTCAATTCCTGAAAGTATTCAAGGCCAGGCTGAAAGGGGCCCTGATCAACCTAGTCTAGTGTGAGGTGTCCCTGCCCATGGCAGTGAGGTTGGAATAAGATAACCTTTAAGGACCCATTGAACCCATACCATTCTATGATTTATTCTATGATTCTCTGGTCAAGAAACTTACCAGTGACCTGGTCCCAGAGCACAAAAATTCCACCCTTGAAGTTTGTTCTCTCCTTTGTAGGAGATGTTAAGAGCTCATTTTTTCCCTGTGCTACTTGCTCTGTGGCATGTAAGCTGACCCTCTGAGCTTTCTGTCCAGGGCCTGTGAAGGTCAGTGTCTGTTTAAGATTTTAGTTTGAAGACAGCAGAAGACTGCAGATTCTGTCATAGCTGTGTTGGTTACCATTTCTAATACTTCAACTAATAAAAGTAGTTTCACAACATCATGCAATACCTGTTGCTAATAAATGCTATTTCACAATTATTAAAAGAAAAAAAAGATGCATCATGTCCCTGACATCATATATATATTAAAAAGGACAAGATTTATTTTCAGAGCCTCATTCCAGTGCAGCCAGTTCACACATTGTTACATGAGAAAAATATAAAGTCATACTATTTTTAACTTATTATTAAAAGTCACAAATTTAATTTCAAAAATTTGAGCTTTGCATATAGCTATAATAGAGACATAAAAGTATACTTAAAGTTTATGTTTCTACATAGCAATAGGTCAATAATAGATTCATCTGATGCTGAATAACCTTCTTGAAAACAGAATATCCTAGGATACTCTACACTGTGGCTATGGGTGTCAGGTGAGGGGTATTTTTTTTGTAAAAATTTTGCCCTATTGTGATGGATTTAATCAGCCAGGGCTGATTGGATTAAGCAGCTATTTACTGAGAATAAAACACAGAACTGAAATATTGTTCAAGTTAAATATGAAGGGATGCTTCTTTTGCTTTTTATGTAGTAGCATAAGTTGTAAAGACCCTAGAAAAGCAGTGTGTATTAACAAATATAAAACACTACAAGAAGTAATTTTACTTTTGAAGGTGCTTGTTGTTTTCCATTGTTTACTCCCTCCAGAACTGCTGTGTGACTGCAAATTCAGAGGTGAGTGTTTAGACAGAGGATGGATGAAAGGTAGCTGTGAGATGCCCACATCCCTTGCAGGCTGGGAGCACCAGTCAGTTCCACATGTTGGCTCATAGCACCACCTGCTTTTCTTAACATTGTTGTAAAAAAACCCATTTGTCCCTGCACAGCTTTGCTGAGTGCTACTCACCCTCCAGCGTAGGGACCCAGTCTCTCCTTGTCTGCTGCAGGGTTCCCTTCTGAGTTCTAATAACCACCTACAGGCCTGTCAGGTGCTGGTGACAACAGCCTCACTGCAAGGAAGAGACATCACAGACCTTTGCCTTCTGGGTTTGTAGGTTCCCCAGGGATGTGACAGCACGGAGATGGGGAATGAGAGATGACTGTGTTGACACGTCTGGGTTAGAGATAGTAAATTTTGTGGTTTCTGCAAAAATAAGGTAGCTGTTCCTCTGTTTTGTTACAGAATTTATGTTAGTTGTAGCTTGAACTTAGTCTTAAAGTTGCTTTTCTAAGCACTATGTGGGTCTTAGTATCTTTTTCAAATATTTCTTAACTATTGTGTATTTTTATCTCAAAAAAAAATCAAATATGCAATTTTCAGTTGTTCTGGGTCATTAGACAAATTGCCATTTATTTTCCATACCCTACAGCTTGAGATTCTAGCATCTTCTGTGGCCCGTTTCTTGGATTAAATATATGACTTTAAATGGTGAGAAAAATGATAAATTTCTCAGGAAATCTTAAGATTTGCTGTATACTTATCCAGAAGCCAAACAATTTATCTTCCTTACAGATGACAACTCTCATCAATCTTTTGCAGAAAGACAAATGAAAATATAAGTTTTGATCCATGCATAGTATTATAGCCACAGTTTGCTGGTAAAAAATTGTTTATGTTCAGCTAGCTGAAACTTTGTGCCTTCTTCACTAATAGAAGCTTTCTCTCTGCTCCAGCTGTGATGCTGGCAAGCCCAAAGGCTAGGATCTAGCATTTGAGTTTGTTTCTCCCCCTCGTTTTGAAAGGGGGGTGGTAAAGGATATATATGCGCCATTGTGGTCACAAGCACTGTCAAAAACCATGAGATTCATACAGAAAAAGCAGCACCTGCTTCAGCCAGCTTCATGCTGTATTAAGAATCCCCTTTTTTCTGCTCAGAAGTGGCAGACAGGCTTGACCCTTAGTTTCCAAATGTCACCTCTCATACATTTTAAAATTCGTTATAATCTTGGATACACTTTTCAAAACCACTAATGACTACTGTGCTATCATCAACGTTTGCATTTCCCAGCAGACACTCTGAAGTGAAGGATTTTCTGTACACCTGAAAGTTCACAATTTATTTTGCGAAAGGTGTTAGGGTTCTCTTGTTCCCTCTTTCTCCTTCTGTCTCAGTGGCTTTTCCCTCACTCTCCTTTCCACCTGCCCTCCACCTGCAGTTGCTGTATCCTGGGGCCTGATTTCATTTTGTAATGATTATTTCAGAGCCTCTGTGATCCCTAGTTTCCAGTTCTGCAGAAAAAGTTTTCTCTGTCATGTTGTTTATTTACCCACTCATCTGAAATACTAGAGAGTAAAAGATGTGGAATAATGCATCATTCAGAATGAAATTTTTCATGTGCCTGCTTTGCACACTGTTACCAAAATATTGTCTATTTTATTAACAATGCAAGTAATTCAAGTAGATATTATTGTATCAAAAATGCCTGCAGTAATGGACCTAATATCCTATTTATTGCCCTTTAACTTAGCACTTGTATTTGAATTACTGTAGTCCCATATTTTAATGTCCCTTACCACACACATTTATACTCCAGCAAACATTTGCACTGTGCTATAAAATGTAGGTGATACAGATTTCTCTCTTCTTTATTTTTTTTTAAAAACTTAGAAAAAGAGTCCAACTAGATTTGGATTTTGTTTAAAAAAATAAATATCTATCTACAATATGTAGATACATATATTTATATTTTTATATTTGTGCATGTATAAATTGGGCTTGATTCTAGTGTCTTCACTGAAGTCAAACCAGTTTGGATAAGTGACAGAAGCTGTGAATGACACAGTGTGGGTATGTGTATTTGCTCTGTGAACTGAAAAGTATCCTATTGGGACTAATATAAAATACAACAAATTGATATCATTTGGAGCAATGCTTTCCTTGGGAAAGGAGCAAAGCAATCATATTATTAAAATAGCTGGGATAAAGCTTATTGCAGAAATAAGCAGGTTATATATCAAAAATATGTGATCGATTAGAGAATAGTTTATGTGCTGTATATTATAACTATTCTCTGATAGACAAATCTCCTTTCAGAGACTGTTTCTAGTCCAAAATTTTCATAATCGATGGTTTTAAGGAAAGCATATGAAATACAACAAAATTTAACATTGAAAAAAATGCTCTGCTCTGCCACAGTGTAAGGTCACAGCAGGCACTCATACTGCTGGGAAGTGCCTCTGTTACTGATGTTACAAATGGAACTGCCCTTCTTGGCTCTTTAAGGCTCCTGCAGCCTCTGATTCTCATTATCTCCGCCTAGTCTTAGACTCATTGGTCATCAAAGCGTCTTCTTTGACTTCCTTTGCTAGCACTTTGTAAAACGGTGTTCAAGTGCAGGTTCTACATTTACTTTGTCCTTTTTTTTTTTTTTTTCTCCTTTTCCTTCTGCATTTTGGAGAGTGCCTTGAAAACCAGTCTCTTGGGGATGTTCCTAGGCTCCCAGGACAGCTGTTTTTATGAAATGACTTCAATACTTTTAGACACAAAGTATGATCTTTTGCTCTCCTTTCCAAATTGCTCATGGGAGTGCAAGGAAGAAGAGAATATTATTTTTTTTATTTTCTCTTTGAAGTACCAATGTACCTATGAGTATTTTGGTGAAGGTTGTCATCATTTGAGGAGGCTGATGGGGAAATCAAACAGCTTCATGTTTCCAAGCTATTTCTTCTTAATATGTCCATAATATATATATTTAATTGATTGCCAGCCTTTTAGCTCTGCATCAACTCAGCCCAGCAGTGGGATCTTGAAATCATAGTGAATACAAGCGTAGGTTAGATGTGAATTGGACTTGTTGCTCAATAGTGGGACTCAACGGTCTTAGAGGTCTTCTCCAGCCTTAAGGATTCTATGACAGACCCATTAAGAAAGAGTCCATTGTGTCAACAACCCTTTCCACTGCAGACCACACCCATGTGGAAAGAGAAAAACATCAAGGATAAACTGGCTGACTGTGCTGTCCCTGGGGGTTTACCCAGCTAGGGAGATTCACAGTTCAACTCTTCTCAAAAAAGACAATTTTGTTTTACTGAAAGTCAACAGGAAGAACAGGAAAAACATGTGTGTAGGAAATGCAAGGCACCATTGAGAGCAGTATTTAAATATTGGTAGATACTAGACACAAACACAAGGCACATACACTGTTTTTTAGGACTGGACTTTCTGAATAAGCATGAGATATTTTGGTGGCAACGGCTTTTGGAGAAAATTGTTAGATATGTTTCTACAAGAAAATAATCTGTCCCTTCTGAGACCCAGTTAAGGGAAAGGTGGCACTTTCGGTGTTACTGGGTATCTGTCAGAGCTGAGTAAAACTATCTTTGGCTTTTGTGTAAAATAAAATATTTGGGTATAGATTTACATTGTTCTTGTGGTTTAGGAACAGTGTTCTACAATTTAGTGTTCTCACTGAAAATCATCCTGGCCCTTCCTCTCCAAACTCTCCAACTGGAGGAACAAAAGGGAAAGATCACAGGTGAAGATAAGAACAATTTACTGTAAACAGCATAGAGACAAGAAAACAAACAGTAACCACAAAAAATATTAATAATAGAAGGTGTAAGAAGAAGAAATCAATTACACAGATAGCCCCTGACTACGAACAAATGCCAGACTGTTCTGTCAGCAATGTTTTCTCAACTTGAAGGAATCCCTTTGCCGCAGAAAAGAGAGTTGCTTTCCCCTTCCTCTGTTCTATAGCACCTCTGGCTAAGAGGTGCTATAGAACAACATCAGGGTTCTGGCCATGGCCCCTCATGGATATTATGAAACAATTAACCTGGCCAGAACCAGACAATAATTCTTCATGAGAACTGTTTTTAAATGATATATGGATTACAAATTTCAAACTAAAACATGTATCTTCAGAGGGTTTTTTCCCCTCTTTTTTTTCAGACAACTCTATTGCTTGCATGCTCTTCTACTAACAATAAGCTTTTTGTGTAAATAAGCACAGCCCCAAAAAGCCAGCTTGCTACAGCAGGAGGTAAGAACAGCAAACCAAAGGTTATTGCAACATTGCAGTGGGAATGCTATGCCTCAAATAATATAAGACATTCATGCACAAAATGTCTACAAATGTCTATTTTTAAGGCAATGTCAAGTTGCATAATTTTATAAAGTGTTTTTTTACAAGGCTGAGCTGTTTTCTTTGCATGTTTTTAAAGAATTAAAATGTAAGCTTTATATGAGAAATAACAGAATGGACAAATAATCATTTACTAGTGTTTTTTAATTGGTGGTAAATTTCTAAAACATAAAATCAGTTGTATCTTTATTATTTTATATCTACATGTGCATCATGGTGGTAATGAATAATTAAGCTGTAGTATGTTTATTACTTTTTGCATTATGGAGTAGTAAAAAAAAAATGTTAGAAACAGATTTCTGTTTGACAGATGCTCTCTCCCTTGCAGTTCAAAGTGTGAAACTTACACATCAGGGTCAAAATATATGCAAAAATCAATAATCTGAACTTCTGTTGTGTTTTACATAAAATAGAAAATCACCCCTTTCCCATGGGGCAGGGGAGAAAAGAAATTTGGTAGAAATAATGAGAATGCCGTTTACTATATTTTACCTTTTTTATTGCCACAAACAAATCGAAGAATTTTACATACAAAAATCAAAATAAAGAAACCGATTTTCTTCTTGTAAATTGTGTATTTCTATAAGTTTATTTAAACAAAATATGGTAATATAGATAAGATATACTTCGTCTGAGCTCCTTGATCAGACTGATACTTGGAAGACTAGCAAGAAAGCAAAGTTTGTAAACTCTTCAGTAAGTGTCATCATGCCTTTTGCTATAAGGGGCAGTCTTATGTGTGCTGCTTTCTATAAGCAAGAGCTAGAAAAGCAATCAAATAAGTAAAATATAAAATGTGAAATGTTTGATGAGGTAGATGGAGAAAAAGAAAGATTTCAATAACCACTAAATCCAAAGTCTGGGGATCAGGCCATTACTTCTTCTAAATAGTGCCTCTCACCAGTAATTATTCCTCTAACTTGGACAGAAGAAACTGTGCCTCCTCTTCATTTAAATTACAGACTCTTAATATGACCCAAAGTGCAACAAAATTTGGCTCATGCTAGTGAAAATATCTAGTGGTAAAAAAAAGAGGAATTTTAATTGGTTGAAGTATTTTATGAGGATTTAGCAGCTTGGGTAAATTAGAACAATCTTTGGAGGGGTTCCCAAGTGGGCAAGTAGGAGGAAAAATTGTTATTAGTTATTGTTTTAATAGAGATTTTATGGAATAAGAGAAAGACTTAAATCCAAACACATTTCTATCAGAACAAGGGATGGAATTGAATTACAAAATGGAAATGTTGTGAGACCTCCATCCAAAAGTCTGATGCTGGCATGTGGGATTTTGTGCTAACAAAACCTGTAGAGCAAGTAGCACCCACCTGGGGAAAGTAGTCATGATATAAAAGGCCAAATGAGGATCAATACCATTAATAAATCACTTTCCTCAGAGCTATTTCCAGGCCATGTATTTGAAGCAGATTAATAGACAAGTCTAGATTGTTTCAGTAAGCAATTTGGATGAAGCTTGATTCACCTTGCACAGAAAGACAAAAGACTTGACACAATTCACAGACTGTCATCCAGATTCTGTTCAATGTGGAAATTTAAAAGAATAGGAGGTGAAAAGAAGAGAGACCTCTTAAGGAGGGAGAGAACATGTAATGTTCTATGACTATGATATTTTATTCTCTTACAAAACTCCTTTAAAAAAACTGTCATTTGGTTCTTGCAAACAGGGACTCCAGCTGTGTAGAGCAACTTGGTATGTGATCAAAATTTTACATTAATGGAATACACAACTGACAATCTGACCTGTGTTATTTTCTAGTTATTGAAGTTCTGGCTGCAAGCAGCTGAAGGCAAAGGTTTTAACTAGAAATAGTTTGAAAATATGGGAGAAAACTTCTAGAAATTGTGTTCCAGAAAATACCTGCTTGGATTTTCAATTCTTTATGTCAGTCTTACAATTTATTTTTTTTTCACTCAGAGATTTTCTTCTTTTAAGTGCAATTTCTAACCCTGCTCATAAGTGGAAGATAAATGCTTTTATCTCAATTCAGCTATTACTTAATAGACATGTGAAAAAACAGACATTTATATATATGAGCTCTTTACAGATCTCCATATATTTAAAAGTTATTTAAAATTTGACAAATATTGAATGATTTTTAAATACAATAACCTTGATTATTCATTACAATAAATATTTTTTTCCCAAAACATTACCTTTTCTCTTTTATGAAGTATTTAGTTATGCTGTTTAAAGGTAAAATGTTAAAAAAGCAGTTTACAGAATGAACTGTGTTTGTTAAAATCCGTTTGTTAAATTTTATGTAACTGTAGTTTATTAACATTGAAAGAAATTTGGCACCAAGTGTATTGCCCCCAGCCAGAGCAATAGAGGCTGCCCTGTAAGACAGTGGATGACTTGAGTAGGACAACAGAAACTGAGTAAGCACTGAAGTGTTCTAAGGGGAGATAGAGCAAATACCATCCTAAGAAAGGGGGGGAAAAAGACATTTCTGAAGATATCTGACACAAGAAACCAAGAAGAAACTAAAAGCTTTTTGTGTATACTAATACATTTGAAACAGATTCAAGACCAGATATCTTGATCAATTTCCATTTGATATCAAATCATAACAGAGATCAGGAGTCCCCAAAATGAGAAAAGGACTCTCAGAAAGAAAATATTTTTGTCCATAAAAAACAAATAAAGATTTGGCAGGCAGAGGAACGCAACAATGACAGGCCATATGTTTTGAGGGGAGAGAACAAGTTAATGTATTAGATAAGTAAGTCTTAAAACTCCTATGAGCATACAGAAATGGAACAAGATCAAACAGTCAAAGGAAAGTCTAAATAATGAATTGGAATTTCCTCAAAAGAAACAGGGTGAAAAATTGTGCAGGATAGAGGAAATATTTTCATATTTAAGCAGTATCAGATATTTAGATAAGTTATATCTAGAAGAAACAAAAGCAACTTCTAGAAAAGTCATCTAAAATGCATCTAAAATTAAGCTAATGATGCAGCTTTGGACAACTAAAAGTAGTAGGTCATTGTGTGAAATTTATTCAAAAAATTTTATGTGAAAACCTGAACATCAGCTTAAATAGTAGTGAAATCTTTATAAAATAAACCCTGGTGCACAACCTTGTGCACGAGCAGCAACAAAAGCTTTGGAGCAAAGTTAGCTGTGTTAAAACAGGGAATGTTTGAAGAAGAGAATAATTCACAGTGTATATGTGTATGAAAGAAGGTTCAAAAAAACAAAAACCAAGCCAAGTTGTATCAAAAAGGTTCTTTGGATGAAATAAGAGTAACAAGCTTCTGAACTACATTTTTTTTTTTTTTTTTTTTTTTTTAATCTAGAAGTAACATCAGTAGAAAACCAGGGTTTTGGATGTCAACTTTAGGGCTCACTAAATTGTACATATTAAATATTTTTATGACAGTTAAAAGATCACATTAGGTGGTTATGAGATTAAATGGTTTTCTGATAAATAAAAAATAGTATTTTACTTCAAGTCCAGGGTGTGCAAGCTCAATAGTGTTAAGGATACTGCTGTAGAAAATGACAGGAGAATGCTTTAAGCAGCTGAAAAAAAATCGGATTCCAATTAGGCATTTCTGAATTTCAGGGCAATGCCCTTTAAATTTTATTTGTCACCAACTGAAACAGGATTTTACTAAAAACTTAGAGGTAGACACTTGGTATAACATCTTCTTTTAACTTAGAGGTAAGTTAGAAAACGACAAAAAAGAAACAGAAAGTGCACTTGGGGAATGGAAACTATCATGCAACCTGTGCATCTGTGGGACAATATACATGCCAGATGAACGTCAGTCAACAGCAAACGTGATCTTCAGTGAAGCTGTTCCAATGAGGTTGCTATTGCATATACAGGATGGACTGGAGACAACTCCCCTCTTCAGGAAGGAACTGAAGGAGCCAGAGGTAAATTCTGAAAATATGAGTGAAGAAACAGAAGCAGCTGCAGAGAATTTGGTAAGAGGCACAGTACTGCAGTAGTTCAAGAGCTGTAGATGAGAAGAGTTCTAGAGATTCCTTCAGGAGGCCAGGGGAAGGATACAAAAGGACTTCTTGCAGGAGGTGGTTGTCAAAGAATGGCTTCCATATGAGCATCAAGAAGAAGCAGTTAATACAGAATTTGTCTTGAATGCAGCTTTGAACATGTCCCTAGAGAAGAAGGGGGAATACTGATGTTTTGGGCAATCTGCAACCACACAGCCATTCTGAGCCTACAGAAAATGAAACAATGGAATAAGCACCCTGTTAAAGGGTGCTGGGAAGACTCCATGGCTAGGAAAGCTTAAGGGGAGGTTATGAAACACATGTCAGGAAAGAAGTTGTCATAGTAGATGTCACTGGAAGGTGACCTCTCCCAGGACTGGGAGATTAGAACTAGAAAATCTCTAAGGTCCCTTCTAACCCAAACTATCCTATCCTATGATTCTAAGTGTATGTAGGCCTGGAGATATTTTTTTTCATAAGTTTAATCTTGCACATCTTCTCCAGGAGTAGTTTCAGGTGTTAGAATGAGTGAGATGATGCTACTGTTTAGAAATTAGAATGTAACAGGAGCCTTTTCAAAGTAGCAAGGGTGCTCTGAAAACGTCAGAGTTCATTGAATGTTACTAGGTATTTTATTCAGATGGCACAGTGCAGAAAAGTCTTGCTGTGCACTATGTGTACTCAAAGGGTACAAATCATATCCTACTAGCTCACATTCCAGGGAAGAGAGACAAAAAGTGAATAAGGAAACATTTTATTCCTGTTTTACAAAAAGGGCATAGAGAAGTAAATCACTTGTGGCCACACAAAAAAACATGTAATAACTTGAAGTCACGTGAAACTAAGTACATTCTGCCACATCATCCTTTCTTTCTTTAGAAGTGTTGCATGATTCCGTGATCTAATAAATTAAAATGTATTTTCTAAGGTCTCTATTAGGGTATGCTGTCTTTCCCGCATGAATAAGAGTCTTTTTTTTGACAGTTTGGGACAGTGTTCAGTGCAATCCTGCAGCTGGTTAAAATGGGCTACTATCAGTTGCAGATGCAGATGATCTAAAACTAAGCCCACCACTTGATCTCCTACCACATTTTGGGAATAGATGTTGCGAGTGACTAGACTGAGCAAAAGGAATGGATAATTCAGCAGTCAGTTAGTCATAGCCATTGTGTGTGCCTGCTTATTTGGTTGACAAAATGCAAACCACATTAGAAGCAGTAATAAGAGGAGCAAGACAGGAATTGAGAATTTTCCTTTTTGAGAGATGCTACCTATGATATTTTCTAAAGCTGAATTTTGAATAGTAAGATGATGGATAGTGAATCACTTAAAAACAAATCTTGTTTAGGTCTTTAGCTTGTGTATTAGACCTCATTAGACATTGTTAACTCGTTAAGGAAATTCAAGACTGGGGAATGAAAACGGCTTTGCATATTTTCAGAAGACAAGATGATGCATTGAGTTGTCTCACAAGCAGGTATATTTATTCCATTGATTCTTTAGAAAGCATTCTGTGGATTTTATAATTTCTACTTTTCTCTCTTCGTGTCTTTCAATCTGTAATTATTTCAGGGGAATGTTTGCCATGCATCATTGTCATTTGGTACTCTATGAGACAGCTTCAGAAGCCTGGCTCTTGCAGATACAAAAAAAGGATTTTTTTTTTTTTCCTACATATAGTGCGTGCAAGAAACATCAGGAAGACTATTCCTGACTTTTGTGCAGTGTCTACAACTATTGGAGTGTACCAGTATTACTGACAGGACTGCCTTGGTCTGTCTGTTCTCGGCTGCTGACCAAATAGCAGCACCTGTGGTGTTTTCTCCCCAGAGTCGCTGTTCAGTACCTGTGCTTGCAGCTGAGCACGTGGGGACAAGTCCAGGCATGCCCCGAGCTCCAGTGCTTGCGGGCTGGAGCTTTCTTTGGGGAGGTCACTCCTCTGGCCTTCCTGAGCTGGAGAAACCTTTAAGGTGAGATGAAGAAAGGAGTGAGTCCCGATGGAGAGTTTTTAATACAGAGTTTTTATTTCGGTGGCACTGGTCTCTGAATCTTGCACTAACTCCCATGAACTCTCTAACGGAGCTCTTCCACCAGAACCCCAAGCACGTGGTCTGCTCGTCCTGTTACCTGGGCAGAGGGGCAGGGGAGGGGACCCGGGGAACACCAACCAGGCACAGTGGGAGGGGGTCTCAGGTGAGAGGGACACCTGGGTGGGCCAATGGCCCCCCAAGGGGTGGAGAGCATCCTTTGAACCTGCCAATTGCTCGACGGTCTCCTTGGAATTTCTGGGTTGATAGACAGTGCCTAGCAGGAGTCAAGGTTGTGGAAAGGAAGGGTGATTGACAACCCACCTGGGGAAGGAAATTTCAAGGAGAAACCAAGGGAAACTGAGGCAAATAATGACATCACACCGCAACATACAACCTCATGGATCAAAGACAGGAAATGAGAAGGAGGAAAAAGTGCATATACATAATGGGAGAGAGAAGTGGGGACAGGGGATGGCAAAAGTATTTCTTTAAAGAAAATAACCCTGTCCTCTCTATACTGTTGTATTTGAACATGTCTATGAATAGACACACCTTTAAATATACAACCCTTACTAAAAGTGAGAGATGAAAAATATTTGGTTCTGATTTCTTGATATATTACTGGGTGAATTTTGCAGCAAATTAAGTTAAAACTTTATTAGATATATGCTGTCAGTATTGGATTATTCTAACAGTGGAAAAATAAATTTCAGTTAAGATAACTAAGAAATTTAAGGAATCAGAAAGCTATGGTGCTCATTAAAAAGAAACCTCACTCTTTCCAAGGTTAGGAAATAGATGAAGACTTCAAGGAATTAGTACTGTAATGAGGAATAATTTAATAAGAATGTATGTCACAACGTGTTGGTAGCAATTTGCAATGAAGTGACATTTGCTTGGATTTGAAAAGGAAGGAAAAACATTGATTAAGGAGCATATGAAATATTTATTTATAAGTACTTTTCTAATGTATTCGGCTTGTTGTAAGTTTGTATGAGGTGGTTCTGCACTGTGAACACAAATGGACTCAGTAAAATGGGGTTTGCAGACCAGCCTTACTGAAAGTATTTACCAGGCAGAAAAATGTTCTTGTTTGTGCTTCACAAAATCACAGGAAGGAGTTGATTGATTTTTGGTTTGATTATTTTTAAGATGCACTTTCATAGAGTAAGTTCCTCCACCCTGGAGGAAAAAAGGCAACGCACATCCACCTGAAACAGAATAGCCCAAACTTTCAAAACTTTGAAACTCAAAGTGTATTCTCTTTCAGTGCAGATTTTTGTTCTCTCAGCAAGGCAGACACCTCTTTTCTGACTGCAGCATGGTTTCTTTATTCCCCCTGCCATCCTATTAGCCACACTGAATTAATCTCTCTTGAACCTTTGTGATTAGAGTTGTGTTTTGAATTCTAGATAAACTCTTAACAGGGTTTTGTAAGGAAGTATTCATTCCATCCATCTTTGCTAAAATGACTTTGTCTAGTAAATATTAGCTCTTTCTTTAATGACCACATCAGATTGGTGTCTCTTGGCTTTCCAAACTGTCTCTGCATCCCTTTATACTTTCTGGTGATGTCTTCCAGGTCTGCAACATATGCACGTTTCATTATTAGAGTTAGAAGTCTTTTTCTTGCATAAAGGTCATCAAAGAAAATCTGATCACAGCTTTTTCTAAAACCTGAGATGCTTTCCTAACAGCTCCCCTCTACTGTGAAAGTCCCTTACTTTCACTTATGTCCCCTTAACTTCTTAAACCATCTTACACACCATTTCCTATTTCCTGATTTCTTTACTCCATGTGTTCTCCTTACTGTAATTCAGGCAAACTGAAAAACAAAAAAAGTTGGATCCAACTATTTCAGTCGTCTACAGAGAGCCAGTATCTTCTCAAATAAAAATATAATCTGTACCTAGCATGATCTGCCTTCTTTCTGTTTCCCATCCACGTTGCTGCAACACTTATTCTTTTGGATCTGTCAGTGGGTCTTGAATTCTCCTGAAAGGTGATTGTAACCTTTGTTGAGAACTCCATCTAAGAAAAATCTTCAGGATTATGTGAAAATGAAATTAGAATATTGACTAGGAAAGGCAAAGAAATGGCTGCCCTTCTCCTAGTACATTTTAATGTCTCCTTAACTAACAACCATTGCAGAAACACTGGCCTTCAGGCCGTGTTGATATTCATGCTGGTCCCACGTAGCCATTACAATAAACATATTTAGATGAGGAACACATGATATTATAACAACAATCCCCATTAATAAGAAGTGAAGTTTCATAAGTTTCCTCTGTTTTGCAGTATATTTTTTTGTTTATTTTTGGAGCAATATGAAAGGACAGGATCATTTTAGTTTCTTAAAAGAGAACAAGGGTTTGATTATTTTCAATCATTTTGGATAATGTTTTTTTTTCCGCTATAAGAGAACTGAACAGTCACAGGCTTTTCAGAATAAAATGTCCAGCACTAGAATTTGCCACTTGGAAATAGGTCATCATAATTAAATAATTATAGCCCTAAAAGATATGCAGACATGTTGAAATTCTGACTCCAGAGTTTTATGTTTTCCTAAATCTTGCATTGAAATGTTGCATTAATTTTGCACCATATGCTTTGAAAATATGATCAGTAAAACTGGATAAATGGTGTATTGAATATAATTTCTTAAGGTACTTCAGAAGCCTTTTTCTTGGTATTGAAAAAAAACTTACTTATTTATTTTTTCAATACTAAGGCTGTCAAGGTGAAAGGAGGAAGAAAACCAAACAGAAAATCTGAGGGTATTCTGTTTCCTCTGTCTGAACACACACAGCAACTGAAACAAGTGCAAAGCATTAATAAATGTAATTCAAAAGTCATTAGTCATCTGTGATCACTGCATGGAAAGAATTAAATCTAAGTGGCACGAGTGGCAAGTCCATACAGAAGCTGTGTAACAACAATGAGAACATTCCAACAGACATTCACAGATTAAAAATCTCCCAACTTACATCTACCATTTGCATGGTTTTGGACGTTTTCTTTGGTTTTTTGAACACAATATATGCTCAACCTATTTATTCCTTATAGATCTCAGAAGAAAATATCTCTCTTAAACTTCATTACTCCTAGATTCTGGGCTTCTGACAGAAACAGTGCAAGAACAAACAGTATTCAAAAGACCTCATTTTGCCTCCAGCTAAATTCACCAAGTGTCAAAGTAAGTGATTTATTTATTTATAAAGCAAAACCAACTCAGTTTTCAAATCACTAAGATTAATATTAGGGTGGGGAGGTGGGGAAGGTTGGAGACTAAGTTACCTGCTTGGTTCTTATTTTATTTAGCTTGGTTCCCCTGTTAAATGTGACCCTGTGGCAGTTTATGGCCCCCACATGGTACACACTTTGAGTGAAAAATAGACCCATTTGGCCATAGTTTCAGAGAATGTTTCTTGAGAGTCTTACACTGCTGAAAGCTTTATTGCTGCCATCAGTGGGAGAAGATACAAACTTTCAAATAAATCTGCTCAATATTTACCTGCTTATTGTCTCCACTTATGCCTACTCCTTCTATGCAGTTTCAAGCAAAAATGTAATGAAAAAAAGCCCAGAAAAATTGCTTGTTGTAGGTTCTCATAACTAAATGGTAATTTAAGAGTTCCTTAAGTTAGAGTAGCTAACTCAGAGTTGGAATTTTTTCTTGTTGTTGTTGTTGTTGTTTTATTTTCCCTTCTGGATTTTTTTTTCCTAAAATTGAAAATAGTCTATAGAATTAAAAAACTAATAATATTTTTAATAAATTCAAATGATCTTTCACTTTTTACATGGGCTCAAGCCTATGTCTTTCAAAGTTTTTGTGAAAAGCCACAGAGGCAAGGTACTAATTTGGTGCTGACATACCTTTAAAATAGTAGGTTCAGGTGTAAAATGAGCAAGGCTGAAAAAACCTTTTTTGTAATTATTACAAATAATATGCTAGGTGCAAAATGTAAGGTTGGGGTCAGTTGCTATTTTGCCTCTCTTTTTGATGCAGTTTTGATAAGCAAACACATCCTGCATCAATCAGTTTGTGACAAAGAAGTTAGCTAAAAAACCCACGTTTACACAACAAGTTTTTTTCATGAAAGCATTTTTCCAAGGGATTTTTTTTTTAAATCCCATCCAAGATCTCTAATACAGGCATCCCAAATTTGAGATACTTGCAGATCTTGGTCACTATCTTTACATTTATGGTATAAGATTCTTTGAGTTCGGAACACCCTAAAATGTGGAGAAAAAAAGGTTGAACTTCCACGTTTTATTAGAATTTTTCATTTGGTTGTTTAGTTGGTTAATTGGTTGGTGGGTTGGTTGGTGGGTTGGTGTGTGTGTGTAGTTTTCACATTATAATGTGAAATGTTGGGAAACCACTTCAGTATTTCACGGAACTATAACAATCCAGCCTTTCTGACATTTTCATTTTATTCATCTAAGGCAGATCTAAATATAATAGCCACTGTTCAACATATTTTAATAAAGGATCACACAGGATTGTGAGTTCATAAAATTGCAACTATTTTATGTTACTATTAATTCATTTTCTTCTGGAACATGTGCAATGTGTTGATATTCCGTAGTTAATACAATGCATAGTGAAATAAATAAGTCATTACGGAATGGAAAAACAGTGCTTTTTTTAGGGACTCAGCTGACTCTGGTATGTCATTCAAATACAAAAAGGACAATTCCATTCAGGTTTTCGTGTCACGCTTGGAGCTGCTGTGAGGGAGAGGTCCCCCATAAAGCCTATTTGCAACCTGATAGAAACTTTATATGCTGATGGCCTGCATCAGGAGGGGATGAATACCCTCAAGGAATGCCATCCACAGGCAAAGCTGAAAATTACCACTTTGTGTAAGCCGTCGTAAGGCAGCAGAGAGAGTGGCACAAGCTAGTACTGAATTGCCTAGTTCCCTGTTGGCAGTGTACACTGAGCTGCACTAAGGTGGAGCATGTAGAAGATGCCCATGGAGGCTGTTGGCACTCACACCACCCTCTGTGTCCTGGTGCACTGCAGACAGCACCCTAAATTGACGTCACAGACTTTCTTCTTCTTCTTCTTCTTCTTCTTCTTCTTCTTCTTCTTCTTCTTCTTTCTTCTTTCTTCTTTCTTCTTTCTTCTTTCTCCTTTCCATGGACTTTTCTTTTTCATTTTAGAAACTGCTGAAAACCTGCAGTTGTGTTTTTATCAGCAGCCCCCAGGCACATGGGAGCACAGATTAAAAGCAGGACATTCCATTACTCCAGGAGCTGCCTACACTGCCTACACTCCCTACAGGAGTCAGACTGACTTCAGTTCCTCAAGGTTAAACTGTCATAAGAAGCAAATGCAGTACAGTCCCCTTGCTCCTTTGTCACTGCACTTTGTGGTGACCTAATGAGATCATTTGACCATACCATAAGGGAGTTTCAGAACAGTCCAGTCCTCAGGCCACCCTAAAGTAAATTCTGTAGCTTAAGTACTAGAGAATCTGCTGCAAATAAAAAAATCAGGGTCAGATTTCTCACAGAGTAAAATTTCCCAGATGGAGTAGTCTATTGCAATGTTTATAATCTATTAGTTGGGCTTTTCCAGGTTTCCTCACCCAGCAACCTAATCTGTTGGCAAGTATTTCACAGTAAAAAAATGTTACTTTTCATTGTTGGGCAAAAGTGAGGGGAAAAAGTGTTCCACTCATCTCTTCTGAATTGATTCAGGCACTCTCTGAAAAGCAAATGATAGCCTCACTTTCAAAAAATTTCTGCAAAGGAGCAGTTTTTACCTTCTTTGTTAGGTGTTCTAGGAGAATTAAAGCCCAAAATGAGCAAAATGTTTACAACCCAATTCGAAGAAAAACAAACTTAGGAAAGAAAGCCAGCTATGATAATCTACATCTTCTTATACTTTCCTGGAACACTCTTGCAGTAGCTTTGTGGGACAAGCTCAGAAAAATCAATACTCCAAATGAAATATCATTGGAAAACTCTTCTCATTTCAGCTCTGGTCTCAGTGAGAGCTGTAATGTATCTATGAATAATGTTTAGCTTCAATCTCTTTTACAGCCGTTCCAAACAGATGAGCAATTTTTGAAAAGCTACTGTTGAAGATGCACTTTTGCCTCTTCATCAAAAACGTATAAAAATGAAATATATTGCAGTATTTATTGCAATGTATTACAAACGTTCATGGTGATCCAGTACAGATGCTTCTTCTTCTCTGTGGCATTGACCTTCAAAAGTGATGATGTGAAAAGCCCTAGATTTTATGACAGCTTAACTCAGAATACATTACAGCTTCTATATTAATATGTATTTTTTCAGCTGTAAACTTGGAACATGAAAGGAAACTCTGTACCTTGTACTATGCTATAAAGTTTAGATATGAAGAGAAAGAGGTTCAAGGAGCTATAACTAAGATTTAACAATACTTCTGTAAATTAATATACTTTTTTGTCTTTCCCTACCACACACATAATTCTTTCTGGGTGTTTCATGAATTCTGCATTTGTTAAGTGAATCTAATTATCAACAATGTGAAGCCCACCAGAGTAGCAATAAATAGACCTGTATGACACAGCTATGTAGATAAACTGATCACTTAATAGTTAAGTTTGAAAGGAGGGTTCCAAGACAAAACATGCATGAACAATAGCTGTGGTACCTGGGCTGTCTGTCTATAACAAGCTTTCTGATCCAGTTCTGTAGCTTGAGCCAACAGCTCTAACTCTGCTCACTGAAGGATGCTTGCTGTCCCTGTACCAGCAGTGAAAACCTCAGAAGAATTACAGCAGTGATTCCTCTCCACAGTCCCCGATAGCCTATGGCCAAGGTGCTGGCTGATTCCAGCTGATGCTGGCCCTAGAATTCAAAGCACTTTTTCCACAATCAAGGGGTCCAGAAGCAGGCACTACTCTAATGAAGGAATGATGCTAGTGGTTACTGCCTTAAGCATGCAGAGCTTCCAGCCAACTTTGGCAGCTCTCTGGAAACATAAAAGACACAACAACCAGTCCTGAAAAAAGATGAGCACCTTTTTTGGAAACCATCACTTAAGATTATCAGCTCTGATGATGCAACTGACAGCATTTTGCTAGCAGAAGGAGAGAAAAAAATTAAATTAAATGGATGACCGGAAATCAAATTCATGGAATCTTTCAGGAAGGGCATGGTTCATCCTCCAAACTACATAGTTTTAATTACATTTGGGTTCTTTGTGTTGCTTAACCTCCATGTGTCCTTTGTGTTCATGGTGTTGTTTTACTCCCATGTGTTGCATCCCATTCTGTCAGGTTTGAATTATGTCTTTCCTACCATGGGCAGTGAGAGAGCTCTGGCTGAGATAGTGCCCTCACCTCTGCAGGTGAGGTGTGATTGACAGCAGGCCCATGAACAGTGCTGGCTTTGTGAGGCATCAGTTCTGCTTCTGGACAATAGTTGTGCCAAATAGAAAAAGAGCCCCCAAATCCATGCACTCCAGTCACATAGATAATACAGAGAGGATTGGAGAGACGTGCCTGAATAGCAGGGGGAGAGGCACCAGAAGAGGGGGATACTCACAATTCATGCTGTATGTAGCGGACTGGAAATAGTGAACAGCAATGCAACTGCACAGCAAGTCCAGAGGGGAGACTGGGGATCTGTAGGATTTAAGATCCATCATTTGGAACATACAGGGTTGTGTCTTGAGCAGAGGAGTTCAAAGTAGCACTTGCTGCTTGAACATGGCACAGTCACAGATGCAAAGGACATGGGATAATTTGTAAAATGTAAAATCCTATCATGGAAGACATGTCAGGGAGTCTACAAAAGAAACTGCAGACTTCTGAGATGCAGATGTTACTACTGAACGCCTTTTTGGGGCCCTACTATAAATTTAGAAATATTATCTGTTGGGTCTGGGCTAGTCTTCAGGAATGGGTGGCCTCAGCTGTCCCCCTTTTCCTTTACAGAAGGTTTTCAGTACATCCCTATTCCTTTGATGTAATAAAAGTTTATTTGCCTTTAAGATTTGCATCTATGGCAATAAATTGGAGCTTTCATATTATTCTACTGTCTTGAACCAGTTCTGATATTTCTATTGTACAGTCATTTTTGTGGCCTTCCTATGTGCTGTTCCAATGCATTCCATATCGACATAAGTTCAGCTTGTGCTCAAAACATTCATTTGGGAGTACTATGGTTATGGGCAGTGTGCTGCTGAGACTGAGCAAACCACCTTGGAATCTATTACCTCCCACTCACTGCTGTCTAACTATGTTTCCTGGCTCCTAATTTTCTAAAAACGTGGGTGAGTTTACTTGCAACTCCTTACATGTGATCATTAGATATGCCTTCAGATTCATGCAGCACTCTTAGCAATTGAAGCAAGTCAGCTCAGTTCTTTGGCAGGAATGTATCTGTAAATGAGAAGTTTTAGGAGGGATGAAGGTGAAGATGACTCATGAAATTAAGTAACTTACATTTTAGTATAGACAAGGCATACACATTTATGAAGGAAACCAATGCCTGTAAGAATAAATAAAACATACATCGTGTCCTTCTCTGTTGAGGCTTAATAGCAACTTTAACAGTAAGTAAGTCACATTAATACCTTCTGCAATGAAATATATTTGATGTTTTCTGTATAACACAATGCAATGAGAGGACTGAAAATTCTTACATCTTTCAAACCTGTCTCCTTTCCTCAATGAAACTCTGCAATTCAGACTATGAGCAAGATCCAAATCTAAAAGAAAAGCACTTTGGTGCCTAACATTCAAGAGCAGTGGAATTTAAGTTTCCCAGTCCAAAAGCAAACAATCCATACCACTTTATTTAACCAATCATATGACCGTGCACTTCCCTGACCTCTCAGACAAAAGTACATATACAACTTATTACACACCTAATAGAAGTTACTTTCTTCCAGCTGAGGCACAACAACAGCTCTTTTTCTATTACAATGTGCAATAAACTCTGAAAAGTTTTCAAGTGAACTTGATTGGTCTGCAGAATAGAATATCATAGTAAACATCAGCTACTTTCTGTTGAGGAAACAATTTCCAGCTGAAGAAGGCAGTAACCTCTTACATTAAGCTAACATCATCACAAGCAGTCACCTGTTTATAGAAGTAGCTATTTAGGTTCCTAATAATCTGTTTTGTATGTACTCAGTCATACCAGACTCTTGGCTGGACTAAGTTGAACTCAGCAGTTTAGTGTCTTCATATGTCCAACTTTGGTGTGCATTCCTAAAATATTGATTGAAATCCTATTAAGAAGCTTTCTTGCAAGGGTCCTCAATACTGAGATGTATATTGCAATTTACATTCCAAAATATTAAAGAAAATAATTTATCAATACCTTTTTTAACGCCAGCAAAAAGTTTTGGTTGATGTGCAGAGCTAAGGAAGAGAAAAAGGATAATTACCTACTATCTACTGCAGAGAAAATCTCAAAGAGTTGATGACAACACTTTTTAAAGGACTTCAAAGTTTATAGCATAGTGAAAAATCCTTGCTATACAGTCTGAAATAATGTCAGAATATTGTGGTCCAAGATTTAGGCAAAGGAAAATGAAAGAGGATAGCACCTGTCAAGAAGATACTGGTTTCAGAATTCCTGTTGAAGGGAGAAAGGGCTGAAACAGCTGAAGCAGTCATGTATTTTCTAGACCTGGAACAATGTGTTCATTAACCTTTGGCAGTGAAACTGTAAACAGTAAAACAATAAGTAGGGGGCAAGCACCCTGTCACTGTGCCTGCTGTGTGTGATGGACTACAGGCTATGCCATTCCCCCGCAGGGAAACAAGGCCTGGGAACATTTCTCATTCTGCAAACAGAGAATTTAGCCAAAGCCTAGGGAGTCTCAATCTAGATAGAGACAGATCTAGCAGATAGAGAACAAGCAGAGAACTAGATAGAGAACTAGCAGAAATGACACGTGAGCCCAGCTTTCCTGAGTGACAAAGAGAAGACAAAAAAGATGATATAAGATTTTGTGGAGACCAAAGAGCAGAAACTCTGCATAAAGTAAACCATAAAAAGCCCAACAAGGGGACTCAGGAGGACCTTCACATAAATGCAGGTGGAAAGTCCTTTTCAGGTAAAGTTTCTTATACAGTCAGAGAAAAAGGTAGAGAAAAAGTGACAAATCTGTGTAACCAAGGAGCAAATCACAATAAAAATTATCTATTGGAGCTGAAGGGTCAGTGGGGTACAGTGAGATAAAAAGGGCTTGGAAGAGCACAGGATTGCTGGGTGGAAAGAGGAGTAAGCAGACTCATCTCAGAGGAGCTTTGAGCCAAGTGGTTTTACACAGTGTCTGCAGCAACTCGGAAAGCTGTGAGTGGACTGAAATGAGCCCTGCAGAAAGGACCTACCTTCAGTCTCTAAGAGCATTGCCACTGCTAGTTTTCTCAAGCAACCTTCTATGTATTTAAACTCTTTCTGGTGTCTATTGCCAAGTTCTCCAGAAAGAGCCGACATCAGCAAATCTGTTGACAGGACACTGAAATTTCTAATAACCCTTCATTGCCCTTACCAGGCTTCACACGGGACCACAACTACACCTGCCCATGGGCCCTGCGGCTTCTATTTAAGTCAGACTGGGGAATTCAGTCCTTACAGCTATGCTGCAACTGCACATACAGCTGGGTCTATTTTCTGCTGCTCTAGCTTATTGCCTGGGTCTTCTGCATGTACTCTGGGGTTGCATTGTAGGTAGCATTATCTCGGAGCTTTTCTTGAGGTGTGAATCTGCAGTGGCTAGCTTTGCTAGTGTGGCCAGCCCACCACAAGCAGTGGCTACTGGTGCCTTTGTGCCACAGATATACCTCTTTATATGGAAGCAGAGAAAGCTGTACTAGTCTGAAGATGGAAGTTGTTGTGCCCATACAGCTCTGCTGGGCTTCCAAGGACAAAAACTGCAGCTTTGCACTTCAATACCTGGCCACCTTCTATGCTTCACAGAACACATTGTATAAGAGAATGCTGAAGAGCTGTGGACAGTGAGGCCTGTCATCTAATAGCACATGAGGGTGGGGGAGATAACTTTTGTATTAGCCTTGGTGACCATGTGGTACAAAGCCTGGCTCTTTTAAAAATAAAGTGCCTTCATCCCTAAGGTTCATATAAAGATTTAAAGTATGAGAGCACTGGAAGAAAACAAGAAACTTGCAGTTGCTCTTAAAATTAAATAGTGCCATATAATCTCAATAAACAGGAATGCAATAGCAGAGCCAGTCTTTCAGAAAATGCACAGTGTGCTGATAGTCAAAGTCACCTCAGCATGGTTTAAAAGCTGCTCCTCCTTTCAGCTGCTGTAACTCTGGAAAGGTGGGAGACAAGTGTGAGCAGTGTGACTCAGATTGTAGTGGCAAGTTTTATACTCATTGGTGATGTGACTGCAGATTAGGCAGGGCTTGGGAAAAAATGGCAGCTTGGAGTTGTGCATGGTTTTCTGCAGATGTATTTCCCAGCTAGCTTGTCACGCCTGCCCCTTGCAAGTGTGTCTGGATGAACAGTCTGTGATGCCGCACTGCTGTCCTGTATTTCCCTCTAGCATGGGTACAGGTGAGAAGGGGGTAAGTTTTCTGGAAGTATTCCTCCTCTGGGAGTTTAGGAGCTGAACTTCCAGCTGCTGCAGTATTTCCTCCCCCATGCAGAACCCTCTTGGTGCTAACTCTACACATCCCTCTCATGCCCTCTGACAACTTGAGGATCCACAGCAACCTGCACTTAATAAAGCAAGGGAAATTTCAGTACTGCTTTGTGACTGCAACTAAAGCAGTTCAGGCTCCTTTCCCTGACTTTCTTTGCCTACATTGCAAAGGCGAAAAAGTATTCCATATAAATATAAGGTATACACAATATGCAGGAACTCAGTTGCCATTAAATATAAGTCTATGAAGAGTGTAATGATGACGGTGGCAATTTGTGCAGTCAGAATGCTGCTCTTTTGTCACCAGTATTACAGTTATTAAGCTTAAATACATGTGAGATGTCTTGTTGTATTCCATCACTGGACTGTGACGACTCTGGAGAATAGCACTGAGCACATGATGCTGAAGGGTACTGTCATGCTTGCAGACTGATCCCAATAGTAGCACCTTTCACTGCAGCTGGCACTCAATACATTCTATATTTCCATTTTCCTTATCTTCTCCTTGAGGGTTTTGGTAATTCTGCTTTGTTCAATTTCTTGTGTCTGAGGTGAGACAGGCAGCTGCAATTCTGCTGGTCTTGGTGTTAATCTTTCCTTACCCCTTTTTCTAGGGGACCCATTAAAAGCTAATAAAATTTTCCTGACTCCAGACTCGTTAAAAGAACAGAGACAGCTCATGATGTCTGAAAGTAGGGTCTTTCTGGGCACAGTCACTGTCCTCTCTCTTGCTTGGAGTTGCTTTCCATGGACAGGCAGACTGTCAGCTGCAGAGACCTGCTGTCTTGCTGACATTTATTGCATCCCACCTGGCACTCAGCTCTTTTTCATTTAATGTCTCCAACTTTGACAAGATTTGACTGTCTTTTAGTGGTGTAGTGGATTTTTTTAGGGCAAAATTATGGCTACGGTTATATCCATATGATCAAATTTCATTGAATCTTTTGAAGAACTCCTTTCCAGTTTCTAGGTTTGAATACTTAGGTTTGAGTATAACTGCAAAACAAGCTCCATGAGACAATATTCTAAAATGTGGCATAACCTGATGCACTTCCAGATATTAGTTTTATGTATTGGTCTACCACTAAGTTCAGGTGATCTCTGTAAGAATGCCCATAAATCCCAAACAAATCCTATCAAGCATAATGGAAAGTTCAAAAAGAGCAGGAAAATATTAAGCAAGGCAGCATCCAGTCTGAATTATTACAAATTTTGTTTAATCTCACTTGCCCTTCTCACTTGAATTTGTCACATTTGTAAACATAGCCTTTGTAGACTTTAGTCAGTTTTAATTGAAAGCCAATGACAGTAAAGTACATTTCATACATTTTTAAAGATGTTCCTTAAAGAAATTTATTTTGCTTAATGACCTTTTTTTATTATTTCTTATGATAATGTAGCAAATATGAATCTCTGGTTTAGAAAAAGCCATTGTAGGGAGTGGACTGAAAGAATAGTCTGTCTTCAAAATTACCTATTTTAAGAAATCACTTGGCAATTTGTCAGAATGAGAGGTTTAACTAACTGAGACCCAATTTTAAAATAACTATGTAAATGAAATTATTTCAATCTCTTTTGAAGACAGGTAAAACAAACTTCAGAGCATGCTATAAGGATCTGATGTCGTCCCAGCCACCTAAAATAAATTACCTTTAGTCTCTATGGTAAAATCATGTAAATCAGCACAGTTTGTACAGCAATCAATCAACAGTTCCCTATTGCCAAGTGAAGTGGCATATTTCTGCCACTGATGCATGGCTGATTGGAGAAAGACAGGCTTTTAAAGCAAGGAGCAAGATTAGGATCAGTTCAGATAACTCTTACCTACTTTGACTCTGAAAGTTAAATTTTTTTCTAGGATTGCAGGATCTTGATAACCTGTACTGTCTGGGATAAAGGGGAGCTTTTCATCTGGGCTTCAGACTGACCAAGAGTTTCCTGCAATGTCTTCCCCTCCTATGCTCATATGAGACATAGATAAATGGTTTCAGGTGCTATCTCTTTGAAAGACTATGCTGAGCACTACACCAAAGTGAGATCATTCTCTAAGAGCAGGTAAAGTGTGGCACTGTTCAGAGAAACAGGCTTGGTATCATTCTGTAGACCTTGGAACACTGGAAATAACAGCTGCATATGTGTATCCAGTGAAATACACCATATATTATCTGAGTATTTGGAGGAGGATAAAATCGGCTTAAAGCACCTAGAATAATTTTTCTCAGAAGTAAATCAAATAAATATAGGATGATAAAAAATTTGCAACCTATAAAATGTCATATTTCATAAAATTTCACTCATTCTTAGCTGAGAATCAGACTATGCAACAAAAGCCGAAATCTGTACATGTGGGCCATAGCATAGCACACTTGCAAGGGATGATTAGGAGTCAGTGATTCTCAAATCCATTATCATCACACGGTTGGTTGCCATCAGAAGTGGCTTCAAGATCCTACAATGGCCTTATACTTCCATGCATTGATCTCTTTGATGCTATTGTACAAAATGTCTTTACATAAAATGGAAGTTTCAGGGTATGGCAGGTTCCATGCTGAGACATGCACATGGATTTTTCCACTGATTAAAGCACTTTGGCTGAAGATTTTTCAGTTCCTAAAGGGAAGGATAGAAAGGAGGAAAAATATCCAAACCAACAAGCACAAAACCTTTCCACTTTGTGATGGGGAGCAAGTTAAAGCAGAAGTAAGAGGCAGAGCAGTAAATTATAGCATTTTTAGCTGCTGTCCTCTCATGTGGCACTGATAACTCAAATCTAAGTATTGCTGAACAGTGTTTGAACAGCATCAAGGACTTATCTTCTTCTTACTCTGCCCTGTTCCCACCCTGCCCAGAGAAGAGATTGGGAGTGGGCAAGAGGAGGCTGGGGGCGGGGGCGGGCGGGGGGAGGCATGCAAGCAGGCAGATGTCCCAAGCTGACCAAAAAGCTTCATCATGCTGTGTCATGTCCAACAGTAAAATTGAGAGGAGGATAGGTCCGATCTGCTCACCTGCCGGACTCCAAAGAGGAAGTCTCTCTGGGAGTGCTCTGCTCTTAACCCCTGTGTGTTCTCAGAGGCGTATCCACATCCCCAGTGGCCACACCAGGTGCCAATCTAAAATTTGGCCACTGATTGGTTTGACCATAACTTCCCAAAACCGTACTTCCGGGTCAAACCATGACAATAGGTTAGGGAATTTTTCTCATGGTCTGAGTGACCAGTAATCCCTCCATGGGATGAGATGAATGAGTACTGTCACATCTTATGTTGTTCCTTTGTTCTTTCATGTCTTGTTTTACTCATTAAACCATTCTTATCTTGACCCATAAATTTTCTCTTACTCTTCATTTTCTTCTGCTGGGAAAAAATGTCCCACTGGGCATGAGGGAGGGAATAAAGTTAGAGAAGTGTGATACTTAGCTGCCCACTGGAGTTAACCCCCAATATCTTGCCTTGTTTCCTATGCCTTTTTGACTCGTCATTAACATTTTTCTCCTTTTTTTTTAATTAATAGCTTAATCTAGCTAGAGATTAGGATGTGTATAAAATACCTGGCTAACTGAAATTTCATCTGCACATCTGTGGTTGTTTGAAACAAAGATGACTCTTTAGGTCTGCAGCCCCAGCACTTTGCTTTAGATCACTCAGAGTATAAAACATAATTTTACTTTACTACATAGGCTGAGTAGGAACTAGACATTTTTGGGATCAGTAAAAGAAAGCAACTTCTTGCAACTGTGATTATGTCAGGTTCTAGAAAGAAGGGAAGATTCATTTCCTGGATCAGCTTGTAACTGGCTCTTCTGTTTGTTCTTTTGGGGTTGTTTTAATCAAGAAAAGAGGATCTGACACTGAACAGTACATTGTAGTGTGGTAAAAAATGACTTTCATAAGTATTTATTTTAGTTTCCTAGTCTGCTGCAGCCACTACAAAGTAGTTTTAGGTTTTCTGTTATACTTTAATGGAGAGCAGATTTTGAAAGAGGCATACTTCTAACTGTTAAAGAATATTATGTCATAAACCTCAGCTTAACATCATCTTTACTTTGAATAGGATTTTTGAGTGGTCCACTGCTCTCAATATGAAAATATTAGAGCCAAAAATCTCCTGTGGTTCCTTATAAGAGTGAAAAACACAATGTGGCTTATGTGCAGTAACTCCTGCAGGAGTCTATGTACAGTTCATCTATTCAGCATGAAGCCATGCAGCACTTGAAAACTTTCCAGGAGTACATGAAGGGTTTGATCCTGTTAAAAATTCTTGTGTCTGACAGAATTACTAAACATTCTGAAGTCCTGTGGAGTTTGAGACTACCACAGCTTCCAGGCATGGCAGATGGGATTGGAGAAATTCCTCTGGGTTGCCCTTTTCTCAGCTATATCCCATTCACTGCTTATTTCTGGGTCCACTGGTACTCACAAACTGTAACACCTTAGTTAAAAAGAAAATAAATAAAATTTGATCAGATCTCCAGAAATTTCACTGTATTTTTCATAAGTATTTAATAGCATTAGTTTGAGTTGCCATGCAATGAAACCTATTCTGTAGTTAAACCTGAGCAATGGCAAATAAACAATAAAAGTAGTCTACAGTCATGAGATTGATTGGATATTTTGCACTGTCCCAAGAAGAAACAGTTAAAAGAAAAATGGTGAGCATTACCACTCATAAAGTTTGGAATCCATATGTATGTAGGTGAAAGTCTTTGAAAATAAGTTTCAGAAGCTAGAGCTGCTGTTCATGGTACTCAAAGAGAGTCTGAGTAACTTCAATACCTAACTACCTAGATTTAAGCCCAGACCATTGTAAAACAGTAAAAGGAAGGTATTTTGGACCTACTTATTATTATTTATGCCTTGCACTTATAAATTTGTAATGGAAATAGAGGAGGTCAGATGTTATATTGCTGTAAGATGACACTAAAATTAAATAGCTAGAGATTGGCAATTAATGTGTAAGAACAGTTATTGGAGAAACAATTACATATAAAGCATGCTATGGCAGATCCTCCATTCTAGAATGCCTTGCTTAATTGCTTTGTCTCAAATATTGAAACCTCTGCTGGTGCTATTTCTGAGAAAAAAGAAACCAACAGCAACAAAACAAAACAAAACAAAACAAAAAAAAAAAAAAAAAAAAAAAAAAACAAAAAAAAACCCCCCCAAAAAAAAAAAAAAAAAAAAAAACCAAAAAACCTATGCACTGGATTTTTACACCCTCATGCAGATTTTCTTTTGAATGGTGTGAACAAACAGCAGAAAGGATTGCACCTAATTTTTCAAGGAGACACTTATAGCTGCAGAAGAAGTACAGACTACCTTAAATAATAGGTTCCTTTTTAGCACAAAAATTTGGAACCTAATTCTGGAGTTCTAGTAAATATGTTTCTGAATGTGTAAAATAGTTTATTTCTAATTGAGGACCAAAAAAGTGATAAAGCGCAATTCTGTTTTGATCAGTTATAGTTGATGTAGTTTGCTGTATTTTCTCTGTGAAGTGTTTGCAATATGCTTTAGTCATGTTGAAGTATTGCAGTTTTGACCTGTTTCGATTTCTTATTTCATTGTAGCATCTTATTTTAAAGCCTCGATTCTGCAGGGTAACAAGATTAGTCTTCTGCACTGCAAGAGTGAGCTAAGAATGATTGAAGACAAACCTGGGATAATGTTAAAGTGCTTTCTAGTTATGTCTTGGACAGCATTGCAAGCTGGAAGTATTTCTCCATAACAGTAGGGCTACAATAGCATGACACTGCTTCAGAGTTAGTGCAGGTATCTCTACAGAGTGCAGCACTGTGCTGTGTTGACAGATTTATTCACAGCTTTGAACACGCTTCATCTGAACTTGCCCATGCCTCTTTTTATGTTCCCTTGCAAACTAATATTTAATGCTCAAAGAAGCAGGCCAGCACTAGTTGCCAGATTATTTCTGGAAGCAGATGCAAACAGCAGACTTAATGTAGTGTGAGCAATACAGCTGTATTGCATGGTTTGATACCTGCAATGTCTGTGTAACCTGCAAGTGCATGAAAGTCATCACACACCTGCTGGTACCTGCACTACATACAGTGCCCTGTATGTACCTGGCTGCTGCGACACTCAAAGCCCCCTTGGCTGAGATTAGGGACCTTCAAGTTGCATGAGAGGCTGACTCATGCCTTATGCAGGTGCAGAGCAGAGGGAACTACACAGAAGTCAATTAAGAGAGTCTGTCTGATGTTTTTTTTCCCTCAGTTATTCAACTTGATCATGGATCAGCACAGCTCTGTGTAAAACTTTTTTTTTGTTGTTGTTTTTGTTTTTGTTTTTGTTTTTGTTTTTTTTGCCAGGTTCTTGATTACAAACAGCCTTTGGGATGACTCTTAACCAGTCATCCATCACAATATAACAGCTTCTTACTAGAGAGGTGATGAACATGACATAGTGGTTAATATCTGGTAGGCAGTTCTAGTCTGCTTGCTGGGGTGCACTGGAGAAAATGAGATTTATGCCCATGTCAATCTTACGTAATTAGAACCCAACTTTTTAGGAGCTTTGGCCAATGTACATTGCAGTGAGGCTGCTGCAACTTCTGTCTGAAAGGCTCTGGTAGAGTGGGTTTGCCTAGAATTTCCTGACAGGCATAATTATATATAATGTCACTCGTGCTGTTTACAGAACATAGCATGGGGTGATAGTTACTGCTTTTGAGAAGTGTGCAATCTTTTCTGAAGTCACTTTTAAATATGATTCATGTGGAAAATTGACATTTGCAAGCTTTGTACCTAGACTTCCTATCCCTAGGAGCCTTTCATTTGGTTGTTTTAGAAGTACGTATTTTTGGGCAATAATAGGAAAGTATGGTGAGGGGAAAATAAACAGAAACAGGTTCATTTCTGAGAATAATAATGGGCCTGGGGAATCTTGGTTTTCTGTATCTGAATCATTGTACCTTTACACTGATAACTCTACTACTTCCTCTGGCCACTTCTATTTAGCACAGAGGGGAATTCCAACTTTGCAGTGTCTTTAACTTTTGTGACCCCACTGACCTTCTGATCACACTGATGGGAAAGCTTTGCTATCAGTTCTGTCATCTTTTTTGTCTTCATTCTTTCCATGCTCAAGAAAGACACTGCATAAGATATACTGAAATTCATAGGAGCCTTCTAGCACAGACTTAGGATCTGTAAGGATTTTTTTGTGGCCAGATTTGTGAGTCCACTGATTATGGGTCTGTGACATGAGACATTTCTTTTTTTTTTTCAATAAAACTATTTGCATTTTCCAGAACAAAAACATGTTCTTCTGCATTATCCAAAGCTTCACAAAAACTCCCATCTCAAACCCATGTTTCTTTGACTCATACATGTATCCATTAATAAGAATATTCAACAGCAGAAGATAGTAGTGCCAATAATTTACTGCCACTCCTTGTTTGAAACTGTCAGCAAACCTCAGGAAAAAATATTCAAATATCCTTGTTTATTTTAGAGGAAATCAATGACACATTATTTGAGGGAAGAATGTTCTAATTCATATCTGCATTTACTCTTTATTTTGGAGAAGACATTTTTCTCTCCACTCAGCTATTTCTAACATAAGAAGCTATGATAGAAATAGACATGTTAAGATATTTTTGTTTAACTTCCTTAATTCCATGGTGCTATGAAACTGCTGCTTTTTCTGTCACTTTGAGATATCACTATTTTCCAAATTTTGCCTAAGCACAGTAATTGTTTCAAACTCCTCTTCTGACAAATGATTAGAACAGGTTCTGAGGATAAAACAATGTTTTTAATTAGGTTGAACATTAGTTTGAACCCACAATGCTTGAAAGCAGGAAATGCTACTTGCTGTTATTAAACTAAGGAACCCTTCATCAAAGTCATAAAACATTATCAAAATCTAGGACGCAGATCACTGCTTTGGAGAACAGATTAAGCATGAAGACTATATTCTTATGGCTCTTCTCAGAAAAAGTACTGTGTGGTCTTTCAGCACTGCTAAATAAGAGATAAGACTATTATTTCACACCCTGAGAAATAGAATTTATTTTTTAAATATAAAACACTATTATCAAGCGGATTACATAAATCTACTGAAGTATGACACTGAATAAAATCTTTTTTAGCTAGTTTATACAAAGGTCCATATTCTGTTAAAAATTATTGTCCTCACCCAGACCAATGTTCCATGGAAGCCAGTGGGTGTATGTCTTTTGGATAAGTACTTTAATATGTAGGCTGGGTAATTCTGAATTGAAATGTAAAGACACTTCAGATCTAACACTAGTTAGCAAACTAAATGGATTTTAAAAATCCTCATTGGTGCGGGAGGGAACTGAAGGTATGAATGCTTCTCTAATAAATCATTGTATCTCATCTCTCTTCTGTAACAACATTGTGAAAATTCCAGCTGTAAAGTACCTGTTTACACAGCTTGGTCAGCACTATATACATGCTGAACTGTTTTCCCTTGCTTCTACTGTTTCTGATGCAGGTCGGAGTCCTTGACTTTCTACAAGTGTCAAATCTGCATTGCTGAGACACTTCCTCCCAGTTTTAAGACTCTGAAAAAAAAAAAAAGGCATGAGTAGAGTTCAGATTTTTCTGTGCCTTGCCTAAAGAAATCCTCAGGCTTCCTTTTTAAATTAGCAAGTTAATGCAGAAGTGTCCTGGTTCCAGCTAGGACAAGGTTAATTTTTGCTGTGGGCTGGAGGGGACATGGCTAGGACCTGGAGGTAATCCTGTAACACCTCACATCATTTCCCAGGAACAGGGGAAGGCTTCTTTCCTTGGTCAGGGCAGCACGGCAGTGATTCATGTATTCCTGGTTTTCCACATGGTGAGCATTTCAGGTGTGTACACACTGTTCTTGTACACACTGTTATTAATATTGTTGCTGTCACTGTTTGTTTTCTTATCTCATTGCTGTTTCCAGTAAATTGGTTTCATCTCAACCTGTGATCTTTACCTTTTGTTCTTCCAGTTCTCCTCTCCAGCCTGCTGAATGGGGGAGGAGAGAAGGGAGGGAGTGAGTGACCAGCACATGGCTTAGAGTGCATCAATGGGAGCACTAAATTGGGGAATAACATTCCTAAACCATGACCGGAAGGAATCCAGCATTTTTCTGGGCTCAATGCCACTCTGTTCCTTCCTCAGTATGAATTGCAGCTGAGTCTGCACAGCCTGTGTCATCTCCTCTCTGATTAAACTGATGTTTCTTCAAAGCCACTTTGCCTTCATACGGGGAGTGAATTCACTCTGAACCTCTTGTTTTTGGAGAAGAATTCAAGCTGTCCATGATATGTCCATGTAGGCGGCACTGTTGACCACTAAGTCAACAGAAATTTAAGCGCTAATTATTCCTGTAGGACTTTAGCCTCAAAAATTCAGTCTGGAGCTCCTGTCACACCAGAAGGTTCCAGTAAAAGCCTTAAAAGAGAGCAGCAGTATCTCCTCCCTCCTCATACTTCCCACCTCCCACCATACTCACTATAGATTTTGGGTTTTTAGGTTACTGGGTTTTTTTCCCTATGTTTTTTCAAGGCTTCTGTGCCTGAATTAACCTCTACAGGAGAGTAAAGAATGTTCTGCTCAGAAAAATGCTGTCAGGAATCTCCTGAAGACCAACATTATAAAGCTGGGGAAAGATGGGAAACCCAGTCCTGTTTTAACCTTGTCTCTGCCGCAAGTATATTTCATATAGGGAGCACATGATCTCCTAGGGGTTCCATCTGCAGCTCATTATCTTTTCTCTCCCTTCTCCCTCAGCACAGTTTTTGAGGACCATTATATTGACCTGAATTTATGACTGCTCATGTCCATCTACTTATGAGAAAACTGGCAAGTGTTATCTTGTAGCATAGTTGTAATAAATCTTAACTTGAGTAACTACCACCGTACTTGAATTGCTTATTTTAATTGAAGGCTTGCAAGCAAGCTGTCCCAGCTCTCCCATTAGCTGCACTCCCAGCTGTCTGGAGCCACATGATACCTTGTACACCTTTGCATAATCAAGGCTGTGTGGCATTTACTTTTTTTTTTTTTTTTTTTTTTTTTTTTTTTTTTTTTTGTCAACAAACTAAGACCAAGCTTCACCTCTTCTCTGTATATCCTGGGCCTCCATTGTATGTTCTTGTCCAGCCCCTGTGGATAAAACTGCAGCAGGCATAGAAAAGGTGAGATTTCCTCTTTATCTAAATTGTTCGCATGCATTAGTTAAAAGCTACCTGACCTTGGAGGTATCTCACTAGTAAACTCTTTTCCTTCACACCTCTTATTACCTCTTCACTGTTTCCTATTTTTGAGCTAATTTTCTATCCTAAAGCTATTATTTTTACCTGTGTACCATAACTCTCTGCCTTATTCAATTATCTTCAGTGTGGAATCTTATTACTCTTTGAAAATGTAAGTGTATGGAACACTGCAGTTCCCTTACTCCTGCTGCAGCAATACTATCTCTTAAGAATGAAAGCGAGTTAGTTTAAGCAGGACACCTAAGGATCCACAGTGGATATTTTGAATCAAATTAATCACATGAAAATCTTCATTAAATGTCTTTCATACAATTTCTTCACCTATCACCCTTTTTCCTCAACTGTGCTAACCAGGATGTAATTTGTTTGCCATAATACACTTTGAGGCTTTTTTCATTCAATAGCGTTTGTAGGTTTCCTGTTTTCCAGTCCTCTAGCGTACATCCTGTGAAGAGAAAACAAAGCTCTGTCTCCTTTGTCCTCTGGAAAGTTTGGTGCAAAATAACTGTTTAACAAATCTGCCATCTTCATCCTTATTGCCAATTCCCCACTATCACTTTTTAGTGGACCAATTTTCTCTTTTATGATCTGTCAAGTGAAAAGTCCTTTATTTTAGTTGAGCATTGCCTGGCAATTTGGATGTTTGGTTTCCTTATTTTACACCTTTAGCCAGAAAGAAACATGCTGCCATTTACCCTGGTAACAGAAGTTAGTAACTATCGAATTTGTCAGGCATTTTATAGATTGCTACTTGAATGAAAGTTCTTTATCATAACCCCTGCTATAATAAAGTGCTGATGCATTTCCCACCTTTCTCATCAAAAAGCTCTGCTCTCTACAAGGCTGATGTAAACAGATGATCTTCTGGGGGCCCTTTCCTGCCTTTGTAACATATGAAGGGCTTTAGAGGGAATGGGTAGTGCTCTATTGGAGAGTATGGAAGCTTGAAAAAATAGATAATACCAATCACTCTCTGTATCTGTCAAATTGAATAGAGAAATCAATTTACATTAAGTAACATAAGTCCTTCAACAGCTATGAGAATCAGTATAGACCCCAGCTTAGCTGCTTCACCACATGTTTAGCTGGAGCTCTTTTATGTGAAGGTAATGGTACTTCGGAGATCAGCTCATGTTAAATCCCATTGAATTCACCAGGAGTGAAAGCTTATTTTATCTAGGTCATACCTGTATTATGAATGCTTTAGCATCAGAAAATCGGAAATCTCTCTTTCATTTGCAGTTTCCATATAAAATGGAAGATGGTTGCTTAAACTTAATAAGCCTATAAAAAGCAGGCTTATCTTCTGTGTTCTTTCATAGAATAAAGTTATGAAAGAAGATCACTTTCAAAACTTGGACAAACATGGAACAGATTATTATGGATTTTGTAGAGGGGGCTTGTTCTCTTTAGGATGATACTTCAAAGCTTGTTTTGCTCTGTCCTATTTCAGCAATTTTAGAGGATCTGCAACACTGTTCCTACCAGTAGAGTGGGGAAAAGGAATCTGCAATTCTTACATGGGAAACATAGGCACCAGATCCTCAGAGATTCTTTGGAAATTTCTTCAGGTTTTGCATTTGTCCTTCTGATACACAATAGCAGAACATTCTGAGTTGGGAGAAACACACAAGGATCGAGTCCAAATCTTGGCCCAGCACAGGACAGCCCCAAGAGTCACACCATGTTCCTGAGACCATTGTCCAAACACTTCTTAAATTCTGTCAGATTTGGTGCTGTGACCACTTCCCTGGGGAGCCTGTTCCAGTGCCCAACCACCCGCTGGGGGAAGAACAGTTTTCTAGTATTCAACCTAAACCTCCTCTGACAAAACTTCAGGCCTCAAGTCCTGTCACTGGTCACCAGAGAGTAGAGATCAGTGCTTGCCCTTGCTTTTTTCCTCACAAGGAAGTTGTAGACCGCAGTGGGATCTCCCCTCAGTCTCCTCTTTTCCAGGCAGAACAGATCAAGTGACCTCAGCTGGTCCTCATACAGCTTCCCCTCAAGGCTCTTCATCATCTTCATTTCCCTCCAATGTATCAGCTTCCTGGCAGGTACTCATCTCAAAATCCCAAATCTTGCTAAAAATAGGACTTAGAGTATTATGTGTAAGTGTTAATCCAAAGAAGAGATGATGTTTTTCTGTCAGAACAGTTTTGTCAAAGAATGCTGATTTTTGGTAATATTAGAATCATCCTTAATAGCTTTGTCAAGATGATTAATAACAAAACCAGGTTTCTTAGGTATGGAAAAATAGTTTTGTTCTGACTTCTGTACAAAGTTATAATGCAGCATAATAATGCTAAATACAAAAGTGTCTCAAATGATTAATGGATAGCAGGGCTAAATGTATTCTCATGAGACTTGCAGAGGGCTGCCACCCAAGGGGACCTCAAAAGGGTAGGGGAGTGGATTGGCAGGAACCTTGTAAGTCTTGTAAAACCCCCAGACTGGGAGGCAATAAGTCAGTATGTACAATTGCACGGGTGCTGATGAAGCTGGAGAATTTGCTGCGCACTCTTGTGACAGACAAAGCTGATCACGCAGGAGGCTGTATTGGCCAGGAGGTAACTGCTGTGTTGAGGGAAGGGACTGTTCCCTACTCTGCAGCACTTGTGTGTTGAAAGTGCTATGCCTGGTTTTGTCTCTTCCCACTAGCAGAGACTAACAAAGTGGAGCCAGTCCAGCGGACAGCTGCCAGGGCAGTGAAGGGGCTGGATGATATGACATACTGAGAAGAAGACTGAAGGCCCTGGGTCTCTTTATCCTGGAGAAGAGAAGGCATTTGAGGGGATCTTCTGTTACCTGTAGGAGTCTTGTTAGAGAAGATGCAATACAGGGCCTTCTCTCAGGTGCACGAGACATTGAAAGGACAATGGTTAGTTAATGCAAACCGCTGCAAGGAAAATCATGGGTTATAAAGCAAAACTTTCAGCATGACAGTGGTCAAACACTTGAACAATCATCTGGTGAGGCTTTGGAACTCTTAAAATCTTGACTGGACATGGCCCTGGTAGCCTCACTTGACTCTGAAGTCAGCCTTACTTTGAGCATAAAGTGAGATTGAAAAGCACTTGAAACTTCCTTTCAGTCTAAATAACTCTGTGAAAAATTGTGGTAAAGTTTGATACAGAACTTGATCAAAATTTTGTTAATATGGATATTTTTTGTTTTGTTTTTCCAGAATGGGAAGAAATGTTTATAATTCTACAAGCAAAGAAAATTGCTGCAAAACTGGTCCCACCAAAATTGTAATAAGGTTGCTCCTGATTCAATTTTAAAATTGTCACAAATATAAATGAGTTTAAATATGATACTTCTACCTCTCTTTTAGTTCAAGCAAATAGTGTGTTGTCATATACCAGTGATAAATGTGCATCTTCCTCCTATTTCAATCCATGGCTTGCTAAACAAAAAGCAGTAACATGAGTTCTGCTGTTGAACTCCAATTTTTTAATCATGTTTCCTAGGGCAGTGCTCACAGACCACAAGAGATGGCAACTCCGCTGTGCTAAGTGCTCTACCAGCATATTGTATTGTTTTATATTACAGAAAATGTAATTTTTCCTAATCACTTGACATCTGGAGTTCTATAATACAAAATATAAAAGTAAAATTTTTTTTGGCCCAAGTAGTAGGTTTGAACAGCCAATGGGTATTTTTCTATAATTTGTTCAAAACGAGACTTATTTGTGCACATGCTCATGAAAATCTCAGCATTCATTTAAAATCTTTGTGTATTCATAGAAATATTAATACCTGCATATTAGAATTACCAATCTGCATGTAATGTTTCATCTTTGGTGGGTTATGTAAGTTAAAAGGTATTATTCTTGGATCCTGTTTGAAAGCTTAATACAATTTATATCACAGAAAATGTGTATTGCAACCAGCTGCACAATGTGCTTTAAAAGTTGTGCTAGTTCTACAAGTTAATTTAGAAAGATGCATCTTGTATTGCAGCACTTGGTTATAATAGAGACGGCTGAAAGTATTTACACGACCGAGATTATTTACTGAAGCAATTTGAGAATACTTTTAATGAAGTATGAATAAGAGGATTCTTCATACTGCTTGGCGAATTCATAACTATGGAAAAATATTTTGAATCAATCCCTTGGTTCTCTGAAAGATCAGAATATAAGCAAAGATCAGCCATATTTTATTTTTAGTTTAAGACCAATATTCTCTCCAGGATGCAAGTATGCTCCACAGGACCACACCCAAGTATTAGTTGTATATCTGGCAAAGGAGATAGGTCCCCCAATAGTTGTTTAAGAAATCCTCATGAATTTTAATTTATTTTACAAAGAAAATGTTCTGTTAGTTGTTACTTATTAATCTTGCTAAGGTAGAAGGCAGTGTTTGAAAAAAACCCAACAAACAACTTCAAGAAAAGAAATAGTTGGCATTGAAAGTTCTGATAAAGTATGGAATAGGAAAGATTAAACACTTGCATCTTAGGTTTGATGGAATTCCTTGCCAAAGACTGTTTCAGTGAAGTTCAAGAAACAGAGGGCAGACTTCAGAGAGTCTAACCTGGAACTGGGGAAGTGATTATAAATTGTGTATTGCATAAAAATGAACAAGGTCATACAAAGTAATTCTGAGAGCAGCAGAGTCACATGAGAAACAGTAGGCAGGAACTAAACAAAAGTTATTTAATAATACTCCCTGTGTGATATGGGGAGTGATATGTGTAAGCCAGAAGAGAATGAGGTATTAAACAGGGATATCAAGAGGTGGAAGCAGGTAAGAGGCATCCTAAAAACTGGAACAAGTAGAGGAGAGAGAGAGGAAGGAGAGACTAGATGAGATATATTTGTTTTGGGGAAAGTATTATAGAAGAAAAATGGGAAAGAGAAGCAAATGAGGGTAAAGACAAAAATAATTTTGTCAGTTTTGTGTGTAGGGAGGGAAATTAACAGATAAATGAACCAGAAATTCAAAAAACTTAGCATCCACTATTCAGTTAATTTAAACAAATTGCAGACGTTTGCTCTGAAGGATATTTTTTGTAATAGAGTAAGTCAGCATATTTATGGGATTTCCTCAAACACTGCAGCATACCATGAATAAAGGAAGTTTATTTTAGAACAGAGGGTTTTGCCAAAAACCTGAACTGATGCTCCTTTTATCATCAGCAAATGCCAAAGTTTGGGGAGATTGAACAGCTGTCTCCTCAAAAGAGATCAAGCTTATCAATGCAGCTGAGCTGAAGTCAGCAGGGTTGGATTGAAGAGTGGAGGGATATAAGGAAGGTCTTGCTGGATAGTGGTGGAAGGAAGTGGCCAGTGAGAGAAATTGGCAGCAGAGAAGGTCAATTGATGAACTTTGGAAAACTTAGAAAAGCAGTCACTGTAAAGTTTCTGAGCCACTGAATAGCAGAAGATAAATTCTTTTCCTTCTTATGTGAAGCCTCATTTTACAGTTAGTTTTACTCTTGCCTGTACGTACTCTGCTGGTTAGAGGCTGTGCAAGAGCATGACTGCTCACGTCGTTGGAGACTTAATTCACAAATAAACTAGCTCAAAGCCATTTGGTCTCTTGCCAGTACCAGCTTCTGAATCAAGTAGCTCTGGCTTAGATACTCCTCATTCTCTTCTACAAAGTTGAATATCTGTATCCCTAGTAGATGTTTTTGTTTCCTCTTACCCTCTCCAATGCAGCTGACCCAAACTATATATTCCATAAAGTCTTTCTAATGCATTTTCTAGAGTTCTAGGAGCTGCTTCTGGTGGTGGCTGCTGCCAGCGACAGCTGCATTTTCCACAGCTGCCTGACTGATGGGTAATTCTCATCATAAGATTAAAGTGCATGCCCTGTCTGGGGAAGTGCACAAGACTGAATGAAGATGACTAAACAAGGACACAGCTACCTGAGATGGAAAGCTTATCATCAAGGAGATTATAACGTCCTATCAAGCCTTACTCTAGAGGTGCTGCTCTTCAGTGCAGTGCAGTGTTATTCTGATTAACTTGATAGCAAAAAGCCCTGCACCATGAGTCTTGATGAGTATCTCCAGGAACAGTGGGGTGCTTTGTCTGCGAGAGCCTAGTATGTAGTGAAACACACAGACCTTCCTAGCACTGATCTGAAAATGGCCACATCCAGCCTGGGCATCTGCTGATCTGGACACAATCACAGGAAGATTTGGTCTGGTGCTTGCTTGCAACTGAAGGTGTCACTAAGGTGACTGCACTGCTCTCCCATTAGACCAGAGTAATACAGTAAAAGCCACCTGGGATATGTTTATGCTTACTGGCATGAAATTTCTTAGACAATTAGACAACTGGAGGATGTTTTCCTACCGGGATATCAGAATTTGTCTTCTGCTTCAGATTTATGCATAAAAAAAAAAAAAAAATAAAATAAAAAAAAAAATAATAAAAAAAAAAGGTAGCAAAGAAACACAGAACTGCATTTCTTAACTCCAGTCTATTTTTTCTTTTGCACTTGAAGTCATTATCAAGTGTACATATATTCTGTTAGAAATTACATTCTTCAATTTGTTTAAATGCAGATCCCCTTCACTGATTTTCAACTTGTTTAGCTAGCAGCACTGTGCTGCACACTTCAATCTGTGTATAAGTAATGGCAGCTTTTTGGTCCAGGAGCTCCCTTAGCAAAGGAAAAATTTGGACAGAACTTTCCAGTCACTGAGATCTTGCATCCATTTATTCCCCTCATGGCACAGAATTGCTCTCTCTCAGCTGCATGTGGAAAAGCAATTGAAATGCACTGAGCACTGAGGAATCTAAAAAAGATGTCCTGTTAAAAATGGTGGCAGAAGAGCCTGCCCTCAAAGTTTTATGTTGGGACAAGATTTTAGGAGTTCAGTTATTGGCAAGTGTGTTCACCAAGCAGATGGGATCAATAAAGCCTTCTAAATATATACGTCCCTTGCTTTTACAAATGTACTTCTAGATTTAGGGGATTGTGTGTGTGTTTATATATATGTACACTCAAGTATTCAACAGTGTTGAATTTGTTTCTACCAGTTTGATGAAGAAAAGGTACTATTTGTGCACTAGAGAAGTAAACTTTTTAAAACTATATAAATCCTAGAACCTATATAAAAGCTTAGACAGGCTTTTATATAGGTTGGCAAAATACTTGACACACTTATTCTTTGTGTGTTGTAATAAATCCAGTTCAGGAGTTGCAAATACATATTTTCCCAAATCAGCTGTTTATGCCAAGGCTGGCACCATCAACCCACAAGTGAAATAACTGTGAGCTTCTGTGCCTTGAAGAGGTTGCTCACCTGGCACCCAAGAGACAAGGAGAATCAACAGGATATGGAAGAATATGAAGGAATTAAAAGAGGAGGATTAAATACAACAAGGTGAGGAACAGAAAAGACAACTGCGTGTGCGTCAGACTGAGTAAAAAAAAAAAATAAAAAAAAAAAAAAAGCAAAAACATCCAGGGAGAGCAAAAGAAAGCAAGTGTTATCAGAATTGGGGAATAAACAATCAGTGATGGTAGAGTGGTTGTATGTTTGCATTGAGGCTGGGTAGTTGTTTGGTCCCTAGGAGCTAATGGGAAATGAATGTCTGTCCCAAGGGAATTTTTCAGATATTTTTTGTCTTCCTGTGTTGGGATGATAATTTGAACACAGCCTTTCAGTGTCATGAAAAGCTCTGTTTTAAGCATGCCAATGAATCAGGTTGAAGCCAGATATTTGTACTAAGGGCAGTGTGATGATCACCTGTGGTGGGCTGCATTGCTGTGGTCTCATTTGAACTGCAGCTGGGACATGTTCTCTGCCCTGTCTGATATGCCAAACTTCCAACAGACCTGCATGGCTCCAGTGCATCTGAGGAAATGTGGTCTGGGCTCCTGTGTCTGTAGTGGAATCCATAAAAATGCATGCAGGTCAGCTCATCTTAATGAAATGTAGGAAGCTGCATACATACCTTGAAAATACACAGCTTTATAGCTGGGCATGCTAGATTTACTGGTTTGTGTTTGAAAATTTGCAGACATGCTTTATCTGAATTTTCCTTTGCACTCTAGCATAGATTTTTGTGTTTGCTGTTGTATTTATTCTTCCCTGACTATTAGTGTTATTTATCTTTTTTATTTCTCTGTACCTTCACATCCTTGTGCTTCTCGTGCTGAGTCTAATTTGTACTTTCTCTCACATGTTTTCCCTCATAACCCCTTTTGTCTGAATTCCAGTGTTCTCCTTCACAATCTCTTTTCTTCTCAGCACAGTCCACCTCTGGTTTATTTCCCTCCCATATGTGTTCCAAGGCTTTCCAATACAGAAGGCTGTATTCAAGAAAAATAGTAAAAAATGGGGACTGTCTACCGTATAAGTTAATCTCCTTAATGTTTGCTCTGTCCATCTACATGGGAATTCCGTGCACTGTGAGTTCACATACTCAATTACAATAAATTTATGGCACAGTCAATTAGCCTTAGGGTCCTGAACATCCTGGTAGATTTTACAATGTTATGCATAGTGCTTTCCAGTTTATAGCCTTACAGTTTAAAAAGTGCACATGTAGTAAAATGTACTTTTAGTTTTGGAATATTCAGATTTGCATGATCGGTAAAATTAGAGTGTTTCTCTCTTTATTTTTTTAAGATTTTTTAATAAAATTGCTTGATTGTCTTGAAGATCAGTGCAAATATGCATGTTGAAAGTTTCCATCCTTTATGAAATTACATGTAATTCTGAGCACCAGGTACTGTTCTTCAGCTTATTGAAAATGTGTGATGTAGTGCTGGAAGATGCTTAAATCTGTAGGAGACAAATTGCTCAAAAAAAAAAAAAAAAAAAAAAAACCAAAAAAAAAAAAAAACCAAAAAAAAAAAAAAAAAAAAAAACCAGGGGGTATGGAATCATACTCAGACATGCACACTTTCCCACTTGTAATGTAATGTTCTCTGCTCACTACAGAAATCTTCATTAAGGTAGCTTTCATGAAACAGCCTTCTTCCACCTCTGCCTGTGGGACTGAACTTCTGTGGCAAACGGAATCCTAAAGCTGGAGTTAACCTTTGTACATCAAAACTAAGGTCAATGTCTAAAACTGAGATTAGTTACTTGTCTCAGGCCTTTAGTTCTGTAGGATAGAAAGCTATTAGATAACACTTTATCTCTTGCAAAGGGCATCAGCAAAAGCAGAAATAGAGCCCTTCATGTTGTTTATTCTTAACATAAACTGGTCCTTCTTCCCTGCTGTCTGTTTTGGTTCGCTCATGCTGCTCCCATTTAAACACATATCCTTGTCTCCTTGATCTTCTTTGTGGTAGGTAGTAACAGTCATAATAAAGTATGTAGTCCCTGGTCCATCAATGCCTTTAAACCCTTCATAATTGCAAGTATTGAAATGGTCTTCAATTCATCCTCTATTGCTCTATTTGTTTGCCTTTATAAAAGTTTTTTTTTTTGCCAGTGTGCAATTGTGCTTGGCAAACATGTGTTCCACCTGGATTTTAACATGGTTTAGTCATGGTTAGCAAATTATAATTTCAGTGAGACTTTAGAGAAGTTTAAACCTCAGTAAACTCAATACCAGTGTTGATGTGTTGATATTTGTTTTCTTCCAGTGTTTGCCTAAACATTGTTGCTCTTCAGTGGTCAGTGAGTACATTTTTCTCTTTATTTCTTAAAAATTAGGATGTACTCTCATGGGCCTGAATCTCCAGGACAACATTTTTAAAATATTTATTCACACAGCTATTTTCATTATGTGGTTGAAAAAGAGACACTGTGATCTGCCTGGGTATGTCAATACATTTGGATCAATGTCTTCATACCCAAGGGCTTAAAATGATACTGAGCTCCTAAAGCCTTGGGCATCTTGTGAAATTCAAGTCCTAGTATGCTTGATGAAATTTTAAAAGAGAAGGTAAAAATAAGTTATATTTGTTCAGTGTTTTAGTCTTTACCAGTTTTACACCACTATTAGGATGATCAGTTACTTATTTCACAGTAAACCTTTGAGTCAAGTTTTATGTATATATAGGAAGATATATAAAGTATTCCAAATAACTATAATAAAGTAGAATATAAATGTACTATACATACTGTAAAATGCATAATTCTCGTTACTTATTTTGGGCAGTGCCCAGAACTTCAAAAGCAACTTACTTCTGAATATCAAATAATGTATTTATGGGCCTAAATATCCATGTAAAATCAATAATCTACAACTTACATTAGCTTAGTTGTTAGTACACACAAGTTGTAAGTTCAGTGATAGGGTGGACATTTCTTTGTATTTTATCTGTGTTTAGGACCAGGTCTTAAAAATAACAAAAATCAGCTTGGCAGGGGCCATGATAGGTCATCCTATCCAGATTCCCACTCTAAACCATGATCAGTGCTGATTTCAGACTGGCTGTGTCAGGCCTTTGGTACAGCTAGGTCTTGAAAACTTCCAAGGAAGACTATGCAGCATGTGTCAACCTTCAGCAACCTTTTGGTGATATTTTTTTCCTTTTATGTAGATAAAACCTCCTCTATTTCAATTCAGGATCATGGTATCCTGGTGTCCCACAGCACACCTCTGTAAATATCTTGGGTCTCCCATCTTAATTCCCCTGCAGGCAGGAGGAGGCTGCTGTCAGGTTTCCCCAGAAAAGCCTCACCTCCTCAGCTTCTGTTTATAAGGCATGTGAGCTTCCAGACTGGATTGTCTTTGCAGTCAGCTCTTGCCTCAGTTTATCTCTCTGGTATTGGGAAGCACATATGGATCAAGAATTTCTGAAACAGACTCCGGACTTGATCAATTTTCATTATTGTACCTCCCTTTCTTGAACTCTCTCTTGGCAGAGTCCTGGGAGATTCAGTTGTGGACTGACGCAAAGAGAAGGGATAGAGTGCTTCACTTTAAATACATCTGCTGTCACTAAATCACCTGCCCATTGAGCAAGAGGTCCCTGTCTTCTTTGTTTATTCTGCCATTAGTACAGAGGTAGAAGGGCTTCTTGTTGTTCTCCAATGTTCCTCATCGATGTCAATTGCAGTTGAGCTTCGGCTTTTCTAATACTTCCTCAGCAAGTCCAGGAGATTCCTCTATATTTCTTTGTTTCTTTTCTTAATTCCAGCTTCCGTATATGGTTAGTTTGTGCTGGAGCTCAGTCCCTGTTTGATAAAGCCAATCTCCTCCTATGTTTGCTACTGTTTCTGAACGTCAGATGGACCACTCTTTATGCTGTGACAAGAATGTCCTAAAAGTCTAGCCAGTTAACTTGAGGTTGTTTTTCCTAATGACCCGTCTTTCAGAAGATCCCAACCAGCATTTTTCACAAATATTTTCACCCATAAATCAGTCTGTGGACATTTTAAGCCTGATTATTAGTGTTCTGTCTTATCTGATTCCTCTTAAGAATATTTGGGTTGATTCCTTCTTTCCCCAAATTGCTTCTTGTCCCTCTCAGTGCATGACATCATCTGTTAAGTCTACATTAGGTTTTACAAACCTTGTCACTTCTTCCATCAACTCAGGCAACAGCTTTCTCCTAGGGTTTTCATTTTACCTTTTTCTTTTTTTTTTTTTTTTTTTTTTTTTGGCTTAATAATGGAAGATGGCAAGCGCTTTTTTGTAATCTCTCTCTTTCTCTTGTAATATCTCTCTCTGAAGGAACTCATTGCAGTCACAGTTGAAGATTCAGGGAGAGAAAATCTATCTCTGAAAAAAAAGGAAAACTAATCTAACCCAACTGATTATAATACATATTTGTCATGCTTAAAAAAAAAAAGGAGAAAAGATTCCTTCTTGGTGAAGGATTATAAAGGTAATGCTAAAAGAAATAAATTAGCTCTGGCAATATGGATGTTTTACTCTAGCCTGCTGTTAGTTTGCAATATTTCAGCATGATGATTTTCTTATGTGCCTTTTATTTATACAAATTGTTGACTTCTTCTTCCCCCCTCCCTTGGTGCCTGCTGAGCATATGCAATGCAATTTTTTGAAAATTTATACTTTGTTTGGAACTCTCTTTTATCTCTGGTTTTAATCAATTTCATGCTAGCTGCAGCACAACTGAGAGAACAAAAGAAAAATTAGTGAGAGATAATTTGATCAAGATAGTTGGATAAAAGGTGACTTCCTGAGACCTTTATGAAACTGTTCTTTGGAGGGTTTACTCCAGTTTTTATTCCACATGCTCTTCCACACTTTCACAGTTAACTGGACAAGATTTTTTGTTCATGAGATAATATACAAATAATAAATTTTTCATGCACTTACAGTAAGAAAGAGTGTTGAAGCTGCTCAAACAGAAGTCATACGTAATACCCCTTCCATCAAAGTAGAGTTGGATGGCTATTTTGTTAAATATGAATAGCTCCATTAGTTCTCTTCCAACAGCCTCACTATTAGGGACTTACTCTGTTCTTTAATATAAAACACAACTTTTTTTTTTTTTTTTTTTAATGCCAGATTAGAAATGTAAAGTCAACAGTGAAAAGACATGCTCAGCCCAAACTGCTTCGATGATTGACAATGAAAACAAGCATATTGCTTTCCTGAAAATAAACTATAAAATCACAAAAGGCAGACAGTGGTATCTGAAAAACTTCCATGGAAGAAAAGAACACAACAGGATAATGGTCTTACAAAGTTTCCTATTGATACCTCTGTTTAGTTGTGTCTGTCCAATTTTATTCTAGGCTTGATACTGTTTTTAGAATGGGCTGTTTCAAAGGGAATATAATACCAGGCTGTCCTATGAATAACACATTGATAGATGAGTCTGAGCCTCAGTTTAACTGATTTCAACCTACAATATCTGTACACATAATTGAATTTGCATCAGAGCCATGAACCCTGTGGCACCAACAGCAATCCCACTGCTTGGTCATCAATTTCCTTAAGGAAAGTAACATATAGAAGCTGTATCCCCTAGGGTGCCAGCCCTTTATGTGCTTGCTGACTACAGCTGCCCTACACCTAGACCTCTGTGGTGCAGGGAACAGACTGCATGGCTGATAAACAGGCATCTAGTGAGCCCAAAGAATTACAGGCCCTAAACTCTAATGGAGTTACTCAAAATTTGATGCTACTAAACTGTTTAGATGCACCTGCAAAATGTGTTGCATTACAATGAAGAAAGAGCTTGGGGGGTTTCCATCCAGCACTATTTTTCTTTTTAATCAGTTAACTGAGACCACTGTGCCATACTGGCAGTTGCAGATGTCTGATTTTCAGGCCAGAGCTCTGTTGTTTTCTCCCTACCTAAAAGCATCACTCTCCTGAGCTCTGCTTCTTGGAGGGTGAGCATAGACCTATGTTCTCTAGCAAACCTTTTGGCAACTGACACTAATAAGTACCAGTGGGAAATGTGTTCCCTTATAGAAAAATACCCCAGTGTGAGGATTTGGATGTTCTTCTGGAAGCAGAGCCTAGTAGCCTGCAGGACTCTTGCTTGGTGTTACACATACCTTTCAGATTTCATGACCCATGTTAGGATTTGGCAAGGTAAACCAGTTTCATATAAATCAATAGATTTTTCAAATAAAAAGTGTTGATCAAGTGCTATATTAATATAATTCATTATAATTCTATTAAGGTAGGTAAAGATAGAACAATACAGGGATCAAATTGTTGTTCATTTTCTCACAGTATCAAGTTTTAATTCTTTACCAAAGGAAGCAATGTGATACAGGTAAAATGCCTTTTCCTGTCATAGTTAGCAAAAGAGCTTTTCCAAAACCTTAACCCAAGCTGCAGATTGGATTGTACAGTAAACCATGTGACACTTTATTGAAAGCAGCTTTGTGGAAGTGAACCTTCAAAAAACACACACAAGAATATGTTGACTAGTAAGACAGAGTAACAAAAGGTAAAGTTTCAATTCCAATTAAACAAGAACAAAAATAGTATGAAGCACTTCTACCTGGTTACTGAAGATGCTTGATTTAAGAAGTTGCTGTCAGGCCTTCAAGTCCTGAGACAGCATCTCTCTTCTTATTAATGTTTCCAAATTTTCTTCTTGTGTTCAGAAAGACTAAGGCAGGGAAACACAAAGGGTTTCTGATGTCGTACAACAGGATTGTTTGAATAGCAGGAAAGTAAAAGCCCATTTTCTTTCTTCTTTTTTGCTTTTCTCTTGTGGGAATTACTTCTCATATTCTCCAGTTCATGAGCAGATGTGGCTTCTGGAATAACTGGGTGAATCCAAGAGTCCAGAACAGTCATTGCAATCAAAATCATTTTGGAGAAATGTTAATGTCAATCTGAACAAACCTTCATTTTAGCAAATAGACTATAGATAAGAGGATCTTTTGAGTGTGGTGTGTCTGACGTTGACTGGTTGCCAGGTGCTCCAGTGGGCGGGGTCCTCCATGCGCTGCAGGTGGATCTCTGCTCTGTTGTAGACCTCCATGAGCTGCCTGGCTCTCCATGATCTTCACCACAGGCTCCAAGATAATCTACGCTCGGGCACATGGAGCGCTTTCTGCCCCTCTTTCCTCACTGATCTTGCTGTCAACAGGGTTGTCTCTCTTACCTAGTCTCCCTCCTCTCTTCTGTGGTTGCAAGTGCTCTCACACAGTAAATTTTTCCCCTTCCTAAATATTTTAGCCAGGAGCGCTGCCACTGTTGCAGATGGCCAGCAGCAGGTCCCTCTTGGAACCATCTGGCACTGGGTCTACTGGATGTAGGGGAAAGCTTTTGGTAGCTTCTCACAAAAAAATACCCCTGTAACGTCCCTGCTACCAAAACCTTGCCATGCAAAACCAATACAATAAGAAAGATTAAAGGTATCAGGGATACATTGTTGAGAAGGCTCTTTATTGCATCCTTTCCTGTCTGGATGAGATAATGGATGAGAAGCCACAATAAGCAAAAATTTGTGTTTGATATTAAATACCTAATTGTCTTGTCCATTTGTAGTTATCTTCAAGAGATTTTTTTTAATCATTTAATCTTAAGACTGTTCTAGTAGGGTACTAATATGAAACTTTAAGCAGTGACAGGAAAAGGTCACCTTGCTGGTTGTGGCAATGTCCTTTGAATTCCTTTTCCTAAAACTGGCTTCAGATTCAAGTCAAATTGAGACTTCTCATCAACCTGACTTTCTCAAAAGTGGCTCAGTTTTGCAATGCACAGCTCACAAATCAAATTTAACCTTCAGAATGGAAATGTTTAGTTCTATAAGACTTTGTGTGAGTAATGCCATTGAGTGATATTCAGAATAGTGTTTTGAAAATTTATTCAATAATTCCATCTAAATTATTTACTGAGTGGAAAATATGATGGATAACAAATGGATGCCCTTGGAAAGGAAAGGAGTACAACATCTGGAGTGCAGTCATCCCAGAAGTACAACTAACTCACCCTGCAACTGAGAGCTAGTGGAGGTGGAAAGCAGAGGAGACTCAGACATGTGGTACACTCAGCAGATCAGTCAGTAGATGTGACGTCTGCAAAGAAACTCAGCCTGAAATCTTCCCATTGCCTTGTCTCAGAAGCAGATACATACATGGCACAGAGAGTTTGCAAGAAGGGGATGCTATGAAAGACAGAAAAGGCTTGAGAAATAGCTCTGCATTAAACAAACTGTGGAAGTTTTGTGTTCTGCTTCAGTCCGGTCACAGAGCTTCGGTGCATTTGCAGTTAGTGCTCTGGCCTCTCCCCTGCAAGCAGCTGTGCCATGGACTGCTGAACTGCTGTGGCACATGAATACATTTGGTAGCTGCATGGTTCTTCCTATGCAGCTCTCTAGCTGGCACACGGATTCAAATAAACCTGGTTGCAATTATTGCTTTTCCTGCAGATTTGATATGGATATAGAATAGAGGAATTCTTGCATAAGTGTTCAATTCCTTAAAGCAGACCTCTTTGCAAAGTGCAGATTTCTTTCTCTCTGTATACAAACAGCTTTCTGGAAAACTTTTTTTTTGTAGATATCAATTATGAAAACATCCATTAATACTGGCACAATCAAACAAGTGCATACAGGCTATTTGTTATTCAATTTTCAACTCTGAACAGATCATAATACAGCAGATTTGAAGAAGGAAAGCTGGCTAATAGGTAAAAAGTGACAGAACCCCACTGTGTGATGGAATACCCAAGGTCAATCTTTTATATTGCTTTAGAAATGGTTCCAGGGTTTCTCATTCTTCCACACCCTCTTAGTAACTTGAAATGGGGGGTGTGCCAAGGATGGCCTGAACAATACCAACAGTAAAAAGCAAATGCCAGCTGTTTGAACCACATGGAGCCCTGAACTCCCCCAAAAAAGCACACGTTTGCAGCTGTTCTGGACATTATATAGCGAACTAAATAAGCCCATGTCCATATATGCCTCAAAGTGTTGTTAACTAGCATTAGTGAGGTAATTCATGAACTGTGGAGTATTTATCTTTTAATTCTGGGTAGCTATCTTACAAAAAAAAAAAAAAGCTTGTTTTACAATTTAAGTAATAAAAATGTTAGTTTGTATATATTTCTCTGTACATATAAACACATACATCTAGTGAGAGATAGAGGCACACAATAGCAAATGCTGTTAGAAAGAAGTTGTTGAATGAAATTGAGTATATTTCAAATATTGAAACTGCTGGAATTTGCCTTGACTCAGAGTTTTTAAGTCTTCTGAGTTGTCAAGATTTCTCACTGGTAATATTAAACCACTGTTATTTATGTATATATGTATTTTCAGATTGATTTATTCTACAGCTGCAGTGAATTGTATGTGCAAATTACATAAAAAGTGTATGTGTGCAGTTTGGGCTAACAGAAAATCAAAATCAGCCTGGTTTCAGTTATGGTGGTTTGAGTTGGTCCCTGGTGTTCTGTTTTCAAAAGCAAATGTCACCGCAGATATTCACTTATGAATATCCACTCATGAGATTAATGTGTTGAATTTACCTTTTTTTACTTATTTTGGTTTTAAAAAATAAAAAAAAAAAAAACAAACCCAAAAAAACCCAAACACAATCCAACATAATTCTGAGCTCACTAGACTTAAATTTGCTTTTATTTGAAGCAGGGGGGAAATACCTTTTGTACCCAATGCTACTTTCTCCAGGTATGGAGAGTCAGTGTTGATACAAGGAAAAAACACTGCAGATAAAGCAATACAGCGCAATACCCCATGAGAAAGGGTAGATGGAAACAAAGTGTGGTGGTTTGAGGTTTTTTTGTTTGTTCGTTTAATTGTGGGGATACCTCCTTCACACAAATCTTGGAAATCAGGATTTAGTGTCTCCCTTGGTCCGTGGAACTGTTCACCCACGCAAATTTTGTCAGGATTGGAACCTTGAATTGTGTGCCTTAATAACAAAGGTGTAAATGTGTTTTAAAAAGGAAAGAAACAAGTGGAAAAATGTAATAATGCAAGATTATTTAGCCAGAAATGCTGCTGCAGTTCTGCATGGTTCCAAAACTAGATGGTTCCAAAATTTGCTATAAGAGATATTAGTACATGCCAGCCAAGGCTCTTTAGTTGTGTTTTGTGTTTTTCTGCAGAAGTGTTTTTAACTCCACTGTGACTTCAGTTAACAGCTTTGAAAATGGCTAACTTGCTTAAGCACAGAAGGCAACAGGGAATCATTAGAATGACTCATAAGGCATAGGATACCAATATTGAAATAAAAATCAGTTTTTCCAATGTCTATGTTTCAAGCAGTAATTCTGCACCATCTAGAACTGCTTTATGAAGCACAATCTTTTTCTTTAATAAGGAGATAATAGAAAACAAGTTAGCTGGGCTTGAGAGACAAACAGTGTTTCTCCTGGCGGGCTGGGATCATAAACATTTTTTTGACAAGGATTTAGAGAAAGCTCTGGCTGGATGAGGTCATATAACAGAAGCTGGTCTTCCTAACCCCAAATATATATCTGATGTGATGATTCTACACTTCGGGAGATGTCAGCAAAAAAACCTCTTGGGTTCTTTTTGTTACTGCTTTGACAGCAAGTAGTATCTTGAGACACTAGGAAAGAAAAAGTGAGCCTGACAGGATAGGAATGAATTGCCTCCATGACAGAAAGAAACTGCTGTGTGTAAGGAGGTAATACACCAACTGCAGGAGGGTGAAGATAAATAAGAATGTATATGAAGGCAATATCTTTTCTATATTGAGTGTCTAAGGGCATTAGTCTTCCTTATATTTTTTCCTCTTGTCTCCTACTTTGTTCCTGTCATGAAGTATACTTCTTTCAAATTTGCATGTTTGTTGTTTAAGTAGGTTTTATTATGTATATATTCATTGTTCTATGTCTTTTTCACCATTTTGCATATAAACCCCATATTGAAACATCTCTCTTAATCCCTCATCTTTCAATGCCCCTGAGAGGTTTTTAAATTGATGACATGGACATAAATCCTTCACTTATGCAACCTAAGGGAGACCTCAGAAAACCTGAGCTGCTCTAAACTCCACAGAATGCAATATTATATGTCTAGAGGTTGACCAGAAGGATCTCTTATCACCCTGTACTTGTGGGCTTGGATTTTAATGCCTTGGATTGAAAGCTCATTTTGTGATACTGCTTGGTTCTTTAGCTCTGCAGGTGATGAATAGGAAAAGGTAAAATATTGATATCATTGAAGTCTGTTGGTATTTTGAAGATGTCAAGTTGTTAGCTGGGAAGCATGAGTTCAAGAAGGTACTGTTCAAGTCATTAACATTGACAATGGTTAAGATTATTTCAGTGTTTTTTTAATGCATTTGTGGTAATTTTGATTTTCCTCATTAGCTTGTTCTTCACCATGGCTTCTGCTTTGATACTCCTAAACCTTAAGTCTATAAACAAGATTAATTTTGCTTTAGCGATTTACCTTTGACTTGCAAATAAAATTATTTAATTGCTTTGTGATTCAGCCAGAAAATGAGAAAATAGTGACAAGAGTAGATAGAATAAAAACTTTTAAACAGATGCTTGTATTTTAAAGATTGTTTATTTACAGAAATAGAAGACGTGAAATATGGGGTAAAAGAATGATAAAATCTGATGTAGGGCAGTCATAGCCTAGAAAAAAAGTGAAAATATCTTTGATCCTGTTTTCCTGATCTCTGTAGTAACATGTCTTAAAAGCAACTTGTCTAAGACTCCTTGGACAGTTTTCTGGCAGCAGATTTCATAAAAACACGAGCAGAAAATTGATTTAAATGTTTATTTTGGCCATTGTGTAGAGAAAAACAAACCTCAGTTGTAAATAAGACCACATATTTCTCACTGAAACAGCAATCATTTTGATTTTTTTCCAACTGAAAAAATACAATATGGAAAAAATATTTTTAGGCATTTTATGTTGCTGATCAAAAAGAATGAGTGATGTTAGAGAAGGAAGGAAGAGCAGAACAAATAGGTTCTCTATGTAGGTGTGCATGCTTTCAGTGGGTCTGTCAGTCACATTTGTTCAATCTGATATGAAGAAAATAAACCTCTTAAACTCTCAGTGGAAAGAGTAACTTTTCTGATCCTTAGGTGAACAGCAAATACATACCTGCCAGGGAAGCTGGACAGTATGTCACAGCAAGAGCAGCAAATTTACACAACTCAGAAACCCAACATGGTTTCTCCCTGGACTTCAGAGCCAGATTTCTCTGGCATATATCCCCAAGCTAGAAATTATTCAGACATTAAATGTGAAAAAGCAACTGAACTTATCATATTTTGAAGTCTTTTGGGCCCTCTTCTCCTCTCTGTGAAGAATCAGTGACATCCTACCATATCTCACCTATGCCTGGCTAATTAACAGATACCTTTCTTTTCAAGATAGGCCTATCATCATGTCATGTCAATGCCATTCTTTCTTTCTTTCTTTCTTTCTTTGTTTTGTTTTGTTTTTTTGTTTGTTTGTTTGTTTTGTTTTGTTTTGTTTTGTTTTGTTTTTATGGTTTAGTATTAATAGCAGTTCAGATGAGCAGAATAAGCACAGATTATTCAGAATGTGTGGCTTCACTCAGATACCATTGCACTGGTTGGCATACTCATTACAATCTGAAAATTACCTTCACTCATATAACTGTGTCATCAAAATCATAGCATCTAAGCTAATAACTTAACAAAAACCTACAGAACATATTAGTCTTACATTCTCTTCACCCTTCAGTCAAATAGCCACAATAAACAACATCTTGTGCTAAATGTGCCACTTAAGATCTTTGTACATTTTCCTTGTTCCCTCTCTGTCTGTGTTTTCTTGTCTTTTTCTGTTTGAACTCTGTCAACACTGAAGAAAAAGAACATCTCAATCTGAACCGCCAAAGCTGTGGAAGGGCATTGAAGCAAGACTTCATCACCTATGAACTGGCAGTGAGGGATGTACACTGCATACTTAATAGCACCTGCAGAGCATGAGATAGATCACCTCCATGGCAAGGGCTGTACAAACATGTTATAAAGGAAGACAGTCCCTTTCCCACAGAAGGTTCAGCCGAAATTTTCTCCTTGTTCACTTTCCCATGCCTACTCCAATTACTCCTACTACTCTTGTTCCTATTCCCTGTTGACTTTCCACTCTTCTCAGGCTCCTTATGAAAAGGAAATGATCCTTTCAGGCAACTTTCTTCTACTTCTTGTTCCATTTCAAGTGCCTCAGGATGGAGCCAGAATGTTTTGTTCAGGCATCGCCATGGCAAACCTCAGTTGCAGCAGGGAGGGCATGGTGTGAGGAAATGTCTCTGTGGGATCTGGTGTAGCTTGTGTCACCCTCTGAAAGTTAAAGTTAATAAGGAACAAAGAATTAATGTGTGATCGTGTAATGAGCCAAAAAACCAAAGAAATCAAGAAAAAGGACACAGGTTAGATAATCAGGGAAGAGGCAGCATGTAGGTTATACCTACAATTATACCTACGGTTTCAATCATATTGTGATGGCTGTGAGTAGAAACATAGACAAACTCTGCCCATAAGTCATGCAAGATGCAATTTCTGCAGCAATGGAAACTGACTTGCTTTTTTGTTTGTTTTTCCTCAGAAAGGACATTGATGAGTCTTTGATGAGTGCTTTTGGCAACAAATCCCTTTTTGGTCTCATCAAGTAGAATTACTCTGGAATTGCAACTTTGCACCTTGCAAAGAACAGTGAAGGAATGAATTTTGACAAACTTGCTCAGTACCTCAGTGGGAAAATTTTGGAGGATAAGACACATTGATGTTTTTAGTGGTAAAAACTTCTAATCAGTTCTTTAATCCCAAAGCTAGCAGCCAAAACCTCCAGCTTTCAGGAAGAAAAAGAAAGAGCTGGAGGCATGGTTTTGGGCTCACAGATGTTTTCCATTGACATTATTGTGGGAAAAGTAGAAAAGCATTTTAAGGATTTGAGCCTTTGCTGGTTTGCTGTTTTTATGTTAAATTCTGGGAATTACATTTAAAAAATTATGAGTTTACTGACTCCTGGAAATATTGCACACTAACATATGAGTGTGAAAATGCAATATATTGCCTCACATGGTCAATTTATATTGTGAAAGGCAGTACAGCTTTAATCTGTCATCTTTAGTCTTCATCTCCTTGATCCCCAGGATGGGCCACTGACAATAGTTTCCATGTCAGAGTAAAATCTCTGCAGAGAACAGATTTGGAAGTAGAAGACACTGATTTAGCATGCAGAATGACCCAGGTGAAGGATACAGCAGGAATATTTTGCTGGAAGGAAAAGAACACCAACCAGCTCATGTTGAGGTACTGTGACATTGCAGCAGTGTACAAAAAGAGAACAGGCAGTGGGGCAAGAGGGGATTTAAGAGATGCTTCTTTTCCCTCCTTGTGTTAGCTTCAGAACTCTAGGACGAAGGTTTCACAGAATAAGAGTACTCTGATTTGGAAGGGACCCACAAGGATCAAGTCCAACTCTGGAGTGAATGGCCCATACAGGGATTGAACCAACAAGCTTGGCTTCATCAGCACCATGCTCCAACCAACTCACCTAAGCTCTGTGTAGCAATCTAGCTGTATGTATACTATTAGTTCAGAAAAATTGTTGGAGATTTCTAATGTGTGTTCAATTTTCTCCTTTTCTTCTTTGCATGAAGAAAAGCTGATAAGGAATATTTTTTCAGGAATAAAAGACACTTAAAGGCTTAAGAAAAAATATAAGAATTAAAATTTAATACAAGTTTTTTTGTACCAAAAAATCATATATTTTACCTAATTTTTCCATTTCACTGTTCACAGCTCATTTCTGTAGAACCAGGAGCTAGTATGTTCATGAGTAAATTTTTTGTTTCCCTAAGATCATAAATATTATTTTGAAGAAGTTGTGTTCCTATTGCTAGACTCCAAGTCGTCCACATATACCTGCTGTTCAGGTACGTGTAAATTTGGTTTTCTAATCATGTTTATTGTGTGGAACTGAATATGTCATCAAGTGTCTCTTTCAGTAAAATGATGGATTTCACTAAGCCTGCTTTTTCCACTGTTTTTTGGCCTACTATGATGCTCATTTTTGTAAGCACAGCATGTACTGCTATGGCATCATTCATTGGGGAAAAAAGAAAAAAAATAAGCAGGACAAATTGTACTTCAGTCAATAGCTTTGACTGGGTGAAAAAAAACTGGGAACCTTTGGCATATTGGAAAGAAGTTCCTGGGATACCAGTGCAGATGTAAAGGAAAACAGCCTGGCTCACAAAACATGGATGTATATTATCTATTGGTCTGTTCTAGGTAAAATTATCTTGAAATATCATTCTGAATAACAAATTTTGAAGCACCATTAAAAGAAATACACAACTTCTGTCTAATTACTTGATATGTAACTAGAAATTGGATGAATGGTCTTTTAAAAGAATTTTCATTCTGTGTTTCCATGGTAGAACTGAAAAGAAGCTTTAGAAGTGATTCTTATCTCTTCGATAAAAGGGAGTTGATTGCGACTTGTAATATACTGTCCCAAGCTCAGTATTGTGACTTCTGTGCTAAGAAAAGCAGAGTCTTGATGGTAGCATCTTTTACCTATCAAGAGAAAGAATAATTTCTTGACTGTATAGAAATCAAACCTTGAGGAACAGTTCCAGTTAAAAGCCTTACTGGCTTTGGGAGCAGCTCCCTAGTAGTGCTTATAGTACTGCTTTAGCCTTTAAAAACTGCCTTAAACCTTTTAAAGTCAAATTGAGTCAAGTACTTCAGAATATATTTTAGAGAAAAATACTACTTAGGCAAAGGAATGAAAAAGATGAAATTAATTTAACAGTAAGTCTTCTATCTGGAACTTCTTTTTTTTTATTTTTGGGAACAGTAAGACTGTAGAGGAGTTGACTTTCTCAATTCTTATTCCCTCCAGTTCTCATCTAAAATTAGAAATAAAAAGTAGAATATGCCAATTGATGCTTCTGATGAAGTAGGGAAACATAGAATTTTATATAAAGGCACAGACAGATTTAAATTTTGAAGGTAGCAGGAATCCTCCTGTTATTGGGGGAGCAACTTGTCTCAGGGCCTTAATTCTGTAGCATTTCTTGCCCTGTACAATCAGTGGGGGAATAGGAGAGTCCTTAGTAATTACCTCAGTTCCAACTGTAGCTCTTTCTCGAGGGGAAACCACACCGTGACTTTTCTGACAACACAAAGAGTGTAGCAGAGGGCAAGTTTCATGGATGCTGCTGAACCATAAATAAACTGAATTACTTTGTTGATGGAATACTCTTCCAGTAAGGTAAGAACAAATCTTGGTGTTTAATTACCACTGTCTCCTGAAGAATACATAAAAGTCTATGGATAATTTACATAGCTTAGGAACTAATAGAGTAACATATATAACCAGGAATCTTTACATTTTTGAGTATGGAAGATGATATTTTATTAATTGTAGTGAAAATTACAGATTTTGCAGTCTTCTCTGAAGCAAGAAACACAACCTTAAGCTAAATCAAGAGGTCTTCTGAGCATTTTGGCAGTACATTTCTACTGAAACGACTAGATGCAGTTAATTGGCAAACACATGCTACCATAGCAAGAAACTTTGTAATCACTCTCATGCTTAGAGGTTGAACTGCTGCTGTGAGGCAGGCCCCAGAGCACAGAATCACACAGCACATGTATTCACTGGCTTGAAAGTAGTATTTTTTTTCACAAGGTCTTTGCATAAGTTGTGCTTTTGGGAGGAAGCAAACCTGTTTTGTACAAGCACATTGTGCTTTGTCTTAATTATAATTTTGCATATTGTTCATGGGAGAGAATATGGAGTAAAGCTGAGGAATATGTGCAGTAGCTTCTTGAGAAATAGAAGATACAAAAGGATTGACTGTCTCCAAAATACTTTCACAGCACCACTCAAAATGCTGAATCATCACTCAGACAGCATTTAAGTACCCAATACTCCTCAGAAGAAAATTAGAGAGAGAAACTTATATCTCTGTGTCAACTGAAACTTTTATTGCCAACATGTACATGCTAATGATCTATTGACAGATCTTTGCAAGAAAGTAATCTATGAACAATACTTGATTTCCACTGATCCTGGCCTGAAGTGCTACACTACTTTTATTGTCAAGCCTTATGATTAGAGAGTAAGTGAAGTAGCAGGTCAGAAAATGGTCTTTTTCTCAAGGAGTCAGAAAGACTGGGAAATTGTGAAGGGGTTTTCTCATACAAAATATCAACTTCAGCAAAGAGAGAAAATAATGATGATCCTGAAATACCACAAGGATGCTTTAAACTAGTTGCACTGGAAGACTGTGTCCTCTTCCACTGGGAGTCATATTCCCCAGACTATTTTCCTCTTTCCTCTTTCCAGTGTCTCAGGACCAGGGAACATATTCTATAGAAGATAGTGTATACTGAAAGGGTAAAGAAGGGTATAGTGAAACAGTTGAACTAAAACTCCTCTGTAGCACAGTGACAGCTTATTCAATTCTGCTATGAGCTTGGATGCTCTATTTTTTGGCAAAGCCTTTGGAAAGCAGATGCTTTCATATTTTGCTTCAAAGCATTTCCACAGAACATTTTTCCTTTCTTTATTAGAAAGCGACAAGTATGCTAAATTTGTTATCAGAATTTACTTTATTCAGAACGTAATTTACTCTTTGCCTTAAATTTCACTTAAAAATGCTATATTTTCTGGGGTAAATTTCTATTTCATCTTAATTTTATTTTCTGGCTTACATTCCTCATGCTGATACATTTTTATATATGAAATGTCTATCTGGTTAAATATTCCTATTTATATAATTGTAAAAAATAACGGCAGATGGAATCCTCTTGCTGTTTGCAAACAACGTTTGATGACGAATGCACAACATTGTCATCCAAAATTGCTGTTTATGGTGAACTGCAGCCTGTAATAAGAACTTGCTGTGTATGTTGAACAGTATCCCAGATTTCTGTAAAATGCTTCAATAAACTTGTCATGCAGATTTCTCTCCCTCCAGGAAAAGACAACTTAATGCCTCCTCTATGTTTACCTCTGGTTTGGATTTATCAGTGGAGGCATGCATGTGTATATACACGCTAGAAGATTTTTATGAATTGCATAGTTATTGTTATTTCCCCTCATACACAGAGTAAAAAGCTCTTTTCAGCCTGACTGAATTTTAATTCTGTTTCAGAGACTAACAGAACAGGAAAGCATCAGTCAGACTCTGAGAGATCACATTGTGGGTGTCCTGTATAATCTGTGTGGCTGTGGGCGGCACAGTCTAGACTTAAGTAACCCTTAGAACAAACCTGATTTGTCTCCCATAATCTTACTTTTGGTGTTTGGAGGATTTTATCAACTCTAAACTCCTCAGGAAAGAGTTTTCCGTGCTGTGCATGCACCTCCAGCTGTTTATATTCAGCAATTTTCTGTGAAAACTTCACACCAACATGGCACAGTTATTTATAAGAGGATGATTAGGGGAAAATATGTTTAGTTCACTTGAAAGAATAAATCTGAAAATATTTTTAAGAACCACCAGCAGTGTTCTTTCCTTCTCTCAATCCACCAAACCCCATGTTTTAGTGCCAGCACTTGAGGTGGTGAATCATTACCTGCAAATGTTCTCTTTATTTCCATAAAAAACAACCCACTTTTAGCCATGTGAAAAGCCTCTGAAAAAGACTTTCTGAGCATGAGCCAAAAAGCTTTTTCATCAGGATACCAGATTTCTCCAGATACGATGAGCATTCATTACACCCTGGCCTATTTGATAATATTTGCATTTATGTTCACACTGGTTCAAACTATCCAGTTGTGTGTGACAAAGTGTGGCCCAGATATTTGAGCCCTGGTGGGGGTGGGGAGCTGAGGTGAAATCAGCTTTTGACTTTGTGGGTTAAGATGTCACCTCTGCCATGCTTTCCACCCTTTAGCCCTAAGGAGTAAGAGACACAGAGGAGGTGTGATCTCAACCTACAAGATTGTGGTGGAGGTAGGTGTGGTGCATAAGGGTGCTAGGGCGGAGACATGAAGATACTGGGAACTGGAGACGAAAAGAGAGGAGTGGGGTGGTTACAGAGGTAAGAGGACATGAATTAGATGCCCACCACATAGGGAAGGGAAGCTAAAGCTGAGATTTTGAGTAACTTTATGAATAATTTTAATTATTTGTTTCTATTTTTTTCTTCTCACTGTAATGATCATTGAAAAATGTGATGGTGTCCTGAACACTTATTTTACATAAAAGCAGCCTCTTATTCTTCTCATACTCCAATTAGAGGCAGTTTCAGCTTCTTGAGAACATCTCTAGAAATTTCCTTTTCACAGCAATAGAACACTTCTTTCATGTCACCTAACAGCCTTGTTCCTTGGACAATAAGCTGAGCCAGAATTGCATCACTTGTTAGCATATTTTGAGCTCAGCTGCTCTATCCAGGCAAGTAGGAAGAAAGTATTCTTAACATGAGTGTTGATCGTTTAGCTTCCTTTATAATGTGGGGTCAGCTAGGATTTTTTTTCATTGAAACAACTGCAAGTACATTTCTAATTTCATGCCAAAGGTGCTGTTTCCTTCTTGGCTTAAATGGATATACATTTTTTTTATTATACAGAGAAACACTGCGCTGTACAGACTACTTCCCTACAACATCATCTCTCCCATATCTTTCTGCTAATTTTGTGAGGTTGTTCTTTCCATGTTTGGAATGAATCCAAGTCTGTGTGTGCATTTCTCCTATATTTGGCAGGGGAGATGAGAAGAGGTTGTGCCCTCTGTGTAAGTGACCAGCTGGATCTCTGCCAGGATGAGGAACTGACCGAGAGCTTATCTGTCAGAATTAAAGGGAAAGCAGGGACAGGTGACTCTCAACAAGGAAGACAGAGTGAATGAGGCCCTCTGTGGACAGATAGGAGCAGACACATTCACAAGCCCTGGTCCTCATGGGGGACTTCAACCACCCCAATATCTGGTGGAGGGACAACATGGCAGGGCATAAGCAATCCAGGAGATTCTTGGAAGATGTTGATCATAACTTCCTTCTCCAAGTGAGACATGGGGACAATAAGGAAGGGTACTCTGCTGGACTTTATTCTTAACAACAAGGGGCTGGTGGGGAATGTAGTCCTCCACGGCAGCCTTGTCTGCAGTGACTGTGAAATTATGGAATTGGAGGTGCTTGGAGCAGCAAGGAGGGCACACAACCTTTGGCCTCATCAGGAATTTTCTTGGTAAAGTACCATGGAATACAGCACTGTAGGGAAGAAGAGCCAAAGAAAGCTGTTTAATTAATATTCAAGGATCACCTCCTCAGAGCTCAGGAGCAATGTATCCAAAGGAAAATGAACTCAGGCATAAACAGGTCTGCTTAGATGAGCAAGGAGCTCCTGAACAAGCTCAAACATAGAAAGAAAGCTTACAGAGGGTGGAAGCCAGGACAAGGAGCCTGGGAGGAATACAGAGAGGTTGTCCAAAGAGACAGGGATTGTGTTAGGAAAGTTGAAGATTCGATAGAATTAAACCTGCCTAAGGATGTCAAAGGTAAAAACAAAACCATCTAGATGTATATTGGTGATAAAAAGAAGGCTAGGGAAATGAGGAGGGAAATCTGGAGGATTTCCAAGAGACCTGTTAACCCAGGAGAAGGAGTAGCTTGAGGTACTCAATGATTTTTTTTGTCCCTGTCTCCACCAGCAAATACTCCAGCCACACTGCCCAAGATGCAGAAGGCAGAGGAAGGAACTGGAAGAATGAAGAACCACCTGCTGTAGGAGAAGATCAGATTTGAGATCTAAGGAACCTTAGAAAACCTTTCAAAATATCTACTGTTCAAAATTATAGCACCTGATGAGAGGCAGCTGTGGGTCCTGTGGGAACTGGCAAGTAAGTACCTAAACTACTATCCATTCTATTTGAGAAGTCGTGGCAGTCTGGTGAAGTTCCTATTGACTGGAAAAGGGGAATCAACCTCCATTTTAAGAAGAGAAAAAAGGAAGACCAAGTGAACTACAGGCCAGCCACTTTCTTCTCTGTGACTTACAAGGTCATGAAGCAGATCCTCCTGGAATATATGCTAAGACATATTGAAAACAAAGAAATTATTTGTGACAGCCAACATGACTTCACTAAGGGCAAGTCATGCTTGACAAATTTGTTGGCCTTCTAGGATGTAACTACAATATTGGGGGATGAAATGTGAGACTGGAATGTTAATGACTCAAACAGCCATTTGCAAAAGCAGCAGGTGCTTTGCTGATGTGCAAGGTCACAACCCAGGTACAGAGGAGGTGCATGCCTAGCACTGGAGTTTACAAGCTCGGTTTTGAGCCAAATAAGGGCACATTTTTATCACATCTGATAAAAAGCCAATCCTGCAAGGTGGGGTGGTGTTTTTTATCATGCCAATGTCCTTCCTTACACAATTGGCTTAGCTGTAAAACTCTCCCCCAACCCAGGAAGGTCATATTCACATACAACATTCACATTCACACATAGGCCTGAGGGTATCCATCCTTTCTGATGAAGCATAACTGGTTCAGCATGCTGATGTGAGAAGCAGGTCATAAATCATCAAAGATGCCCAAAATGCTCCCAGACTCATTTCTGGAGTCTTCCACCAGAGGACTGCATGTAATCCATGGTGTTGCAACAGATCCACAGTGCTGCAAAAGACAGCATAAAACTCTCCTGACACAGGAGGTGCTTGGGCATTCCACCTAAACCTGAATGTTTGAATTTTGTGTTTCATGGCTTTCCCTCACACCCCATGGAGCAAGACTGAGACCATCACTTTGACCAGACAGCAAAACTGCAAAATGACCAGACAGCAAATCTTGTTGCTGGATCCACGGGTGGTGATATCTTTATACTCTTATCCTTTTTTCTCTTTCTTTCTTTTCCTTATGCATTTTTAAGTGTTATTTTTATGTTTTTATATTGCTATATATTGCTATAGATAATAAGAACCAAAATGGCTACATGCCTCCATTGAAACCAAATTGTTCTAATATAAATCTTACCTATATATATCTTTAGGAACATCCATCATTCAGTGTCATTTCACTCTAATCTGCCCCAAGGGATCTATTAACAAGGGCTTTAGTTATCCTCCCCTTCAAGGGCAGTTCGTAACATAAAGGAAGGACAACTAATGTTATCAGAAACAGAGAGCAACTTCTTACCAAGGCCTGTAGTGATAGGTCAAGGGGTAACTGCTTTAAACTAAAATTTGATTTTGATTAGATATTAGGAAGAAATTCTTCACTCAAGGAACTGGTAACCCAGAGAAATTGTGGACTTCTGTTTCTGTGTCTGTCCCTGGCAGTGTTCAAGGCTAGATTGGAATGGGCCTTTGCAACATGGGCTCATGGAAGGTGTCTCTGTCCATTGCAGGGGGATGGAACTAGCTGATCTTTAATGCCCCTTCCAACTCAAACCATTCTATAATTCAATGATTCCTTGTTAGGAACTGTCAGCTTTATTTACTTGCATACATCATTCTTCTGTCAACATCTTTATTTGTTTTTTAGGACCCTCTAAGCATTCCTTAGCTGGTTTGGGTTTGGGTTTTTTTTCTCCTGGTACATGCTTTTTCCTTGGTTCTTTATGAAGGAAAGAATTAATCTATCTGTGGTTCCTTCCAGTGCCTGAAGCCAAGCAAAATCTCCTGCTGTCTTGATTCTTTCATACTGCATTTTTGAGTCTGTAGTGGCTTGCAGTCTGAGCCTGCTTCTGCACCTTTTCATTTAACTTGAACATTTCCACTGGTCTTATTTGTTCTTCTCTGTCTCCTGGTATTTCCAGCACATGTATATTGACTAACACAAATACATTTTTCTCCTCCTTTGACTGCTTCTTTTGGCTAGTTCTGTATGTGTTTTTCTTTATGCGTCCCATTTTCAAGCACACATTGCTAGGGAAACAGTGTTCCTATAATATCCATTGGCAACATTCATTATCGTATTTAATCTTAAGCACTGAGCTTAAATAGCCAATAAGATTCTAATTTGTCTCCAGATGAAATGGGGAAAACTTTTCTGTAAATGGTAAACCAAACTATTTTGATTTTTGTATCTTCAACTAAAAATTTGATATCATTATTTTGTTCCTTCCCATGCAATTTCTCTGCAGATATGTCTTATGTACAGATTGCTTGTGTGCAAATGGTCAAAGTGGAAAGACCCATTTTTCTTGAAAAGTCTATTAAAATATTTTTTTTTAAGTTTACATTCATTATTTCTATAAATGGTATTCTCTGTTGTATTAGCTTTTCTTTCAGAGTCCTTCTGTATCTAGTAAGGGAAAACTTTTCTTTAAGCAGTTGTAGCATAGACTTTGATAAAATTCTGTGGGGTATTTCACTAAAGATTTTAATTGACAGATATATATCTGGTTATTGGCAATGCTACAGCACTCCTGTGAAAATGCTTTATTTTGTTCCACTTAAGAATACATCCTTAATATTGTGAATGTTGCTGCTTGGCATCAATGTAATCAAAATATTGATCAATTATTTATTTTCTGTGTTTGTGAAAAATGTACAAACTCTTCAAATGAAAAAAATATATTGAATTTCCTTCTTTTATAGGATCATAGAGTGGTTTGTATTTAAAAGGACCTTTAAAGGTCACCTAGTCCACGTTCATCTAGTTCAGGTCCTGCCCATGTTGTGACTCCTTCAGTCACATCAGATTTTTCAGAGCTGTTTCCAAACTGACCTTGAATGTCTCAGGGATGGGGCATCTAGAACCTCTCCTGGCAATCTGTTGTGCCCTAGTTAAATTGGAAATGCATGTTCCTAGGACAATAAACAACCATCATAACCCAACAAAATGAAGAGAGCAGGTCTCCTGCAGGTACATGATAGATGGTACATCACTGTTCTATCATTCTCCTTTACTTTCATCCTTCATACCAATATAGTCTGCCACATCAGCTTCCTCTAGCCAGGGGATATTGTCATTACCACATTACATTTCCTCTAAGTTCTTTCTCACAATACAGGTACAGAGAAGGATAAGAAAGAAATCGAATTACTTCTAGAATGGGCTAGACAACATATTGAAAGGGATTAAATTGCATAATCCCCACATTAATTAGGGGGAGTTGGATTTGAGGATTGAGGCATCTTTTCATCTGGTATCTAGCTCATCTCATTACCAGATGAGAAATTCTGAAATTATAGCAACACTAGAAACAGAAAGTGGAAATACGTTGCTAGAGTCCTTGCTTCCCAGAACCTGAGGATGTGGAGGTTATCCAGTACAGGGGCCTGGTTAGGATATGACAAGGCTAACTGGGTTTCCCTTCAAGCACCTGCCTGCCCTGGCATTTCTCTGGTGTAAGGGATTGGGCAGAGCCAGAGGATGCAAGGACCTGTTATTGAACCCACTGTTGGCACAAGGGTTCAGCACACTTTTGCTTGGCAGGTGCAGATGCAGCTACAGAAACAAACAGTGCTGAGGCTTTGACAAGCTTGTAGGTAAAATGTATTGGCCTGGCTTTTGTTTTGGCAACCTCTAAATGCCACAGCCAGTTGTGCTGGGCTCCAAATGTGCGTGTGTAGGCATGGATGTCCAGGTCAATGTGCTTCCAGAAATTCTGAGGGCAACAGCTCTATTTGAGGCACAGTCCTGTTTGTTCACTATTTCTAACACCCATCCTCTAATCTTCCAGATAGCCTAGTGTAAACATGTATATGGATCTCAGTGGCTGCATTAGGACTGTAAAGGCACTGTGCACATTTGTGTTTCCCAACCTTAGCTGCTTAAATAGATAACCTAGCCCTTAAACTTGATTATTCTTTATGCAGAAGTATGCACTATATGCTTCTTATATGCTTCTGTCTACTTTTCTTCAGCACTAGTGCAATGAACAAAACACAAAATTCTACTAACCAAATCTTTAAAAAAAAAAAAAAAAAAAAAAAAAATTAAATTGAGCATAAACTTTAGGACTGTGGTGGTATCCTTACAGTTAATAAAATTTTCTGTGCCAAGTGCTTAGCTTTCGTAAACTCTAGTTTCATTTCTGTTCTATAATGTTCTGTTCATTTCTGTTCTGTTCTTTATGTGTTTATAAAAATATGTGCAGAGGTAAAATATTTTAACCCTTAGATTGAATTTTAACACAGCATGATTTTAAAAAATGTTAGTATCTTGATAATGAGATTAGGGTTTGGAGGGAGAGTTGTTTGTTTCTGGGGGGTGTTGGTTTCTGCTTTTGTTTCTGGGATGCTTTTTTGGTCAGTCAGCTGGATTTTTCATTTTGCTTTGCATAGCTAGCTGCTGCCAAATACTAATGTCATTTCTTAGATTAAAAAAAAAATAACAAACTTGTGGTATTTTTAATTTTGTATAGTGGGAAAAATTTCACTTGGAGGGCACATATCTACCATTTGGCTCAATTAGACTCAAACAGACAGAGCAATTCATAATTCCTGGAGGGAAATCAAGCTTCTGTTTCAATAACATGGATTCAAAGAATTTCATCTCCAGAACAATGTCCGAGGGCATGAAATATGTTTTATTTAAATCTTAAACCTTGTTCATAATCGAGTAAAATCTGTAAGAGGTCTTTTTCAGTCTGATTTTTTGATTTATTTTCCCCTTCAGTGGGTTTTGAAGACCTGTTAACAATAAATGATATCTTTGTGACCCAGCAAGAGGTAAGGTCTTTGGAAATACAGTGAATGCATGTGCATCCACATGCATTTTTTGTGTACGTGTGCCTACATGTGGTTGCAATGACTGGATTGAGACTACATGAAAAGGTAAGGCCCTATTTGCTAGCTCTTTCACAACAATATCAAGGCCATGTTTACTTTGTGCAATACAATATCTTAGCTAAGGTGACTCGGTTATTCCTTACGAGGATGCCTGTGTTGGTCTCTCCATCAGAAAACATCCCAACAGCCCTTCTCAGTGAGAGCTGCCAGACTCAGTGCTGATGTCCAAAGTTATCAGCCTTGACCATTTTTCTGCACTGCTTTGTGGTATTCACATACTCTTTGAACAGAGAGAGACATAATTCTCTCTCCCAGGATTTTTCCTGGGGAAGGCAGTGAGAAAGCCCAGAGAAGGGAATGAAAACAATTCTTATCTCTATTCGCTGCTCCTGTTGTTTGGCACACGTGGAATGTGTTATGGAGATTGTTTACCGAGAGTGATTTGTTAATTGGACTTTGCTGATGGTTGCTTGGACTGGTTGACCAATTGGGTGAAAGCTGTGTCATGACTGTCTGGAAAGGGTCACGGGTTTTTCTTTAGTATAGCATAGTGTAGTATAGTTTAGTATAGTATTAGTATAGTATGTAATGCAATATAATATAGCTTAATAAAGCTATATTTAGCCTTCTGAATCACAGAGTCAGAACACATTATTCCCCAGTCACCCGGCATTGATACTACTTGAACTGGCAGCTGGCAGCCCTGCATCTTGCCTGCTGGAAATCCAGAGACCTGTGTGATTTCACCAGCAGCTCTAATGTGGGGAGGAACTGGGTGTAATCTCATCAGATTTTATGCATTATCCTTTTTGGCCATCACCCAGAAGTTGAGATGTCTTATGTCTCTTGCAACTGAACTTGCAATTCTCCCTTCTCTTATCTACCTTCTGGTTCTTATGGATTCCCAATCAACATGGACAGACAATGTTTACTGTTAAGGGTCAAAAAAATAGATGAGTGAGCTGGCTGCAGAATCTTCTTCAAAAAATTCCCAGATTGATGATTTGTTTCAAGATCTAGTCCTTTAAAAATGTACTCCTCAATATCCTTCTGCTGTCACAAACCACTGAAAGACTGGAATCTGCTGGTTTTTCTGGGTAAGAAAAGCTAGGCTGGACCTCACCTCATTTTCATTTTAAATGACATAGTCACTGGAAGCCCAGAAGAAGCACAAACTCCTTGAGGAGATGTGCAAAAAATATTTTTTTTTAAGCTAAACTTGTCAGTGATGGTTCAGAAAGACCTTAAGCTGCCTTGTAAGAACCCATCTCTTCTACAGAAAATGATGACAAGGGACTAGCTTTTTAAAAGGTCAGATCTTTGGGATGAGAGATACGGTATTGCGTGAGATAGAGAGCTGTGACATCCAGGAGGCACTAGGATTAATGCATTCTACATCATGACTCATAATAATCATATTTAGTGTAAATGGTAAATAACATTTTCTCCTCAGAGCTTGTGCCACAATTTGATATAAGCTTTTCACTTGGGGAATATGGTGTCCGAGTTGGAATTTGGAGAGTTTAAATGCTTCTCACAACTTTCAGTTCAGAAATCAGTAACAAGAGACCTAAAAACAGTGATGTTAAAACCACAGTAAGAGCTTAACCTTTTGATCATGAAATGTTTACATGCATTTTATTTTTTATATAAACTTACACAATTTTACACATAACAACAATAAACTCCTGTGAAATATAATTCTTATGCTAAGAATTCGAAATACTTTTTTTTTTTCCTTAGGAAAATAATAAAAAAGGAATATAAGGATATTAAATGTTCCTCCATCTTCTGTTGGTGTTACTCTGCTAAATTATAACATTAAAAAGATCTGCTTTTGACATCAGCATGAATTTCTTGACAAGAAGACCAGAAATTAGATATTTCTGGGCTTTTTTCAAGCAAATAAAGTGCAAGCTACAGCCTATCTGAATTCTAATGAATGCATGAATGCATAGAACTATAACCTTTCCTCTGCACCAGGATGCCTGAAAACTACAGCCCAAATCTTCAATTAATATGTACATGCTTATGCACAACTCCATGCACCACTACAGTTTGCAGAGTTGCCAACTCTCAATAAGCTGAGTGTCATGACATTTAATATCAATATTAAAATATCACCTCACTGAGAACCTGGGTTTTCTTAGAAATAAACAAATGAGCTTTTTGTTATAGAGAAGAATAGAGCATTAAGACTCTAAAAGTCACAGCATTCAGGGCACAGACTGAAGACATTTCTGCAGCCACATAAGCATCTGTTTTCTCATCTCATAACACCAACTTTTGATGAGATTAAATAAAAATATAAGTCTGCTTTGGGCATCCAGTACTTGACTTCTGTGTCCAAAATAAGGCGGTGTTGAATCGGTATTAGCGCTTGCCTAATCTTTTCTTTCAGATCCATGAAAGTTCTCATGCAGTTTCTTTAGTAAGTGCTCATTTTTGTGCAGCTGATGTCACATATAGCCAGTGTCCCACGTGAGTTATGCATTTCAGGGACAACATATATGTGTGTAGCATTCCTTTGAAATCTGCCCTAAGCCAGAAGGGAGTCTTGATGAAGCCCTAATTAATCCAGATGTCAAAGTAGGTATGACTGCAGGCTAATTACAAATGTTGTTTGCATATTTGTTGAAAGCTGTCAAAATGACTGAGTTTCTTTTTTGTGTTTATTAAATTGTGCTCAACAAGTTTTTCTGCAAATTCTCTCACTGGTTTGGGCTTTTCCTTCAGTCTTTTCTTTTGCATTGTATTGTTTAGAGAAGTCTTTAATCACATTCTGGTGGGTTATTTAAACTTTATAAATTCAAGTTCAGTTTCGGATGTTATACTTCTGTAACATTCTTGACGTGGTAAGTGATGGGACCTGTAAGCAAAGCTCACCTCTGTCATGCAAAAATGCTTTCCTAGGGCCAGGTTGACTTTTGGAATTTATTGTGTATGCACAGCCTTCTAAGGCATGTGAATGGCCTTATGAGATTATTCTCTAATTACAAACTGCTTGACAGAATACAAGCTAGTCATCAGGAGATGCCTACTGTAAGATGACTTTTCATTGCTGGAGTAGGAGATGAATGCAAATGAGAACTATTGCAGTACATCCATGGGTAGATTCAATGATTGTTCTTTTTTATTTCATCTAGCATTAAAACCTTCTACCACTAATATAACCTACTGAGAAGAAAATGTAGGCATAGAGCTTATTTGCTTGATGTGTCATGTTTGTAGTGTTATAGAACTGAGTGCTAACTCCAGGCTCTTCAGAAATAAGTGATTCATACTAAACAAGTTCTGTCTGTGCCTTGGTATTGAGGGAAATAATACTTTTCATAATTAAGAAAAAAAAAAAAAAGTAGGGGGATGGTAGTACCTGGATAAACACTTGACTAACTACCTGCAGGAAAAATTTGTGCGCAAAGCAAGGTTAGCCTTTCCCTTAGCACTAGCACACTGCCCTGCACAGCCCACTGCTTGGAATGACAACACAGGTATCTCCCAGTCTATTTGGAATTTCAGGTGTGTCTTTAGGAATTCCTAATATTGAATGATCACAGCCTGCAAAAGGATATTTAGTGCTCTTCAAGACCAGAATGTATGACCCTAATTTGCCAAAGAAAATGCACTTGGATGTTTTTGTTGGAAGAGGTGTTAACTTCTTAGGTGTACTTGAAATTAACAGCCTGAGAGCGCTTGCAAATGAAAAGCCAGTTTTTGACCCAGTTATTCAGACTGGTATAAGGTTGCTTATGTGGCTAACTAGCCTGAAGCTGAGATAGTTGTTTGTGAGCGTGATATAAGACAGCATTTATTAAAGAAAAACTGTAATTTTATCTCAGTGGTGGAACTAGTGGTTTAAGTGCCTCTCTAAAAAGGAGCAGCTTTCTTTGCTGAAATACGTCTTTAAATTACAATTTTTGATAGGATACAAATAGCCGAGAGAACACTGGTTTGGTTATAAGGTCCTTGGTGTATTTTATCTAAATTCTTGATCAAGATACCAAAACTGGTAAAAAAACTGCCCCAGGAGCTCCTTCAGATTAATAATGAATCTACTTTATTCTGGGAAGAAAAACTGCAAGGAGTGCAGAAGTTGAATTTCCATACAGGACACACTAAATCTGTGAAGTTCAGTCATTTACACTCCCCTATTATCTGGTCTCTAAGCCATGAATTAATGAGCTCTCTTTAACTGGGACCACAGCAGTCCTCATGATGAAGTTCTCTGATGCCCCTTGGAAAAGAACACTTGTATTCTCTCAAATAAATCAGAATTAAAGAAATCTGCATATCCTTTGTTCTTTGAAGTCTTGTAAGACTTCCATTTACAAAAATAAACCCTCCCAAAAAAAACTTACAAATTAAAATTCTTGTGAAGTAATTTAATATGTGGACTGCATAGATAATCTAAATAATGATAATTAATCTGTGTGTCCAACATATCATTCTTATAGCACTCCTTCACTCAGCCTTGTTGAATTTTTTTTCCAAGTTTATTTTAAATTACAGATAGGCAGTGAATGATGAAGGGAAAAAAACTATGTTTAAATGTAGAATTTCTAAAAAATATGTTTAAACATAGAATTATGCCATGTCTATAATTTTTTTCAGGGTAAGAGGGCAAAAGAGTAATTTTTCTGTTTTTGTTAAAATCATGGAAGCTGCATATTTTAATAGAGAAATATTAAAAATTATTTTATATGTATTTACTGGGAAATGAAAAAAAAAAAAGCTGGGTATTCCTTGGATTAACGGTAAGAAAAATTAATGTTTTTTTCTGTTTGATGGAGTGAGAGGTGGTCAAAGGCATATGGTTGGTGGAAGAACCTGTGAGGAGATTTATGTTATGAATAGTTCTTCTTTAATAGACGGTTTTAGGTACCCCTTTGGGTGTTTGTTTCTTGGTTCTTGCTCAAGCAGTTCAAATTGTTTTAATTAGTTCCTTTCTTTTTTTCCTGTGTTTTGTGTACACAGTCAAAACTAATGGAAAAAAAACTGTAGAAAAGTGAGGAACTCATTTTGGATGGAGGCATGAATTTTCTCTTTTTTCCCTTCAGGGATAAACAGAGTGATGCCTCCAATTTTGTAATATTTATGTAAATTTTTTAAAGGATGCTGTTCACGTTTCCTGAGACTATCCCAGCCTACTTCCTTCAGCCACCCCAGCTCTGTAATTAATATGCTTACAAAGTTACTTCCAAACTGTACTGCTAAGTGCAATCAGATCTCTCTTGATTTTTATTTTTTTTTAGCTGAGCTGAAAACTGCAAACAACTGACTTTCTTAAGAAACAGAAAGGACCAGCCTTCTTATGTATCTGTCTCTCTGTGCACCAATGAAAGTGAGCAAGTCTGTGTATGTCTGAGAGAAACTTAGTTTCTTGGAAAGCAGACACTTAGCCATATCTGCAGGGTAAGAAATTTCTATCTTCAGAGTGGAATGGACAGTGTTTATAAAGGATCTTTTACTGCAAATAGGAAGTGTGTCAGTAGCAAAGTGGGGCCTTAGGTATCTCCCTAGAGCCAGATGTTAACTATGGAGCACAGGATACCAGGTCTGCACCTTATGAAGGTCAGAGAACAGGGAGGATGAAGGGACTGTGTTGTGCTGGTTAAAAACAGCCTTCCTAAATAAACAGATATTCCATGAGGCTTCATGGCAGCAGAAGAACAGACTCACGGCCCAGGGGCTGCGCAAGTTTTCATGTTGCAAATTAGCTTTGTACCATGTAGAAAGCAACGTCCCCAACACATTGTTGGTTAGAGCCATCTTTAACCATCTCCCAGGTTTGCTGATGCCTCTGACACAATGACAGTCCCTCTTTCTGGGGAGAAATATTCAACAGCATGGCGGGGAGGTGGGGGAAAGACCTTGACTAAGGTGTTGCCCACCCCCCCTCCCCCCCCCACCAGCTGCTAGCTCACTCACCCTTCCTCAGTGAGGAGCATTTGGCTTGTGGAAATTTAATTTTATTGCCATATAAAACAGATTTTGGTATTGTGAAATAGAAAGATGGGCATTAAAACAACCTGCTTCCTCCCTTCAGCCTCCCTCACCCTGTCTCAGCTCTGGGACTGCTGGAACAGGCTGTGCTCAGCATGGGGCAGCTCATCCCCTCTTTTCATGGACACCCCTGCAGCTGCCAGCCAGAGCCTGGGCACCTGCACCCAGTAGACATATATAGCAGGGAAAAATGCATTAATGGGAATTCCCAAATCAAATGTGATAAGCAGGTATGTCAGAAATGGCACCCTGCATAGCAGCATAAACTGTGTTAAATCCCTGAAAGTTACAAGAAGATAACATTAACCTTTCATGGCCTTTCCTGAGACGTCCCAGAGACTAACTGAGAAAAGCACATGAAATGTTCCCTCATTAAAAATAAAAACTCACTAATGATTGGCCTTATGTGATATAGCAAATGAAATAATTTGAAAATTGTTGCTTAATATACCTAATAAGTTAAACAAAAATACTTCTCTTGAAATTAAAAAAGAAAGCTCTTCAGACTTCCTGAAATCCAAAGTGATACAGAATGCTTATTAATGTAAAGCAAAGGCTTAATAAGATGCTGAGAAGAAAAAAGGCACATAGTAAAGAAAATTAGCTAGAAGAACCTTTATGAAAATGGCAATGGAACTGATAAAAAGATTCTGGCTTATCTCCTCAGGAGAGCTCATCTGAAAGCCATTTGTCAAATAAGAACTAAAAAGGGATGTGATAAGGGATCCTAGATCTATTAAATCTGTCCTTTAGGATTTCTATACCTATTCTGTCGTATCACCTCCAAATAAAGAGTGAACAAAATCGAATTGTAAAATGTGAAACTGCCGTTTATGTAAAAAAATGCAATTACATTAGAGAAAGCAGTCTCAAATGGAGACTGAAAATACTTATGTTTTAATAAAACTTTTAGGAAGTTTGCTAAAATTTTAGAAACAAGAAGGCCTTTGAAAATCCTGTGGAAGTGATCCACTGGTTTGTTTTCAAACTCTCAGCTGAAGTCCTCAATAGGGATGCAAAACACCACTGGCACTGTTTGCCATTGCAATTCCATTTCATTGAAAGAAAAATGCATGTTTGAAATGGATGAATTTTGAAAACCCTGAGCCCACACTAAGCCACACATACTTGCTTGCATAATTGTAAATTCTATGACATTATTATTCTAAGATCACAATCATGTTATGCAATATTTCTCTGCTGAAAAACAAAATGCTTTTTAGCTATTGTGTGCATACATATACACATATATACTTATATAAATATACATATATATTAAGCCCTGTCTCAGAAAAAAGTTTGAAGTTCTTGTAAGGGTGGTGATTCAGAAATCATGCAAGAAGCCCCAACAGATTTTTTTTTTAAATTGCTCAATTGTAAGATTGAAGATTCTAGTTTCCAATCAGTTGTTGTATATGGATATAAATGTATGTATAGCTGGGCCTCTTATTGTCAGATTTCCCTTTAAGAGATATTAAAATATACTCTGTCTAAAGGAATGAAGATTAATGTGTGGCTTGTTACTAAAAATGAGCCAGCCTGTATCATAAGGGTGGAAAATCCAGATAACCTGTTATCCATGATGAATGGAGTCTGCCTATGCTGCTCACAGGGTACTTGTTTTGTCATCATAACTCATGAGAGGACTTTGGCTATGTTGAGTGGCTATTTTTACTGTTTTGAGCTATTTTGAATGATATGAATTCTGCCTGACCTTAGAGCACAGAAAAAAATATGCTTTGTATTTTTTATTTTTTTTTTTGAGAAATAACATTGTGTGTCAAGACAGATTGCGGAAAACTTTATCTCATTTTGTGGTTTATTCATAAATACTGTGACCTTCAGAAAAATCACTTAATCTACCATCTAACTCTATTGCCCATTTTATAAATAGTAATTCTCAATTTTAAGAGCATTTTTGAGAACACAGTCTATCAGTAGTTTCAAAGAGGATGAGATACAATGATGATAAGAGAAACAAAAATGGTAAAGTAAATATTGTTTAACTTCCTGTTCTTCTTGCTGGGTCATTTTATGTAGCTATACAGGTGCTACTTGGAATATTCAACAAGAACACCTTAGTTCAAGGAAGTGATGTGGGTTTGTCATAGGAATAGACAAATAGGCCTTGGTGTAGACACCAGGCCAGTGTCTACAGTCTGTGATTTGACAGGAGATTGGACTAGACTATCCTAAGTGTCCTTCACTTCAAAATTTATTTGATGTTAGCAGTCTCAGCTGAGCAAAGGCCTGTTACTATGTGAGATGAGACTATATTCCATTTGTATATTGTCTCCAGTTCTCCTGACCATTGCCTAGCAGAGAACAAAAAAGGAAGAACAAAATCAAGACAGACAGAATCATAGAACATCCTGAGGTGGAAGGAACTCACAAGGATCATTGGGCCCAACTCCTTTCCCTACACAAAACAGCCTCAAGAGTCACACCATGTGCCCAAGAGTATTGTCCAAATTCTTCTTCAACTTGCTTGGTGCTGTGACCAATTCCCTGACTGTTCAGTTCCCAAGAACTCTCTGGGGGAAGAATCTTTTCCTTATATCCAAACTAAACTTCCACTAACACAAGTTCTGGCCATTGCCTTGGGGCCTGTCATTGGTCATCAGAGGGAGCAGTCTCTGCCCCTCCTCTGCTTCTTATGAGGAAGCTGTAGACTGCAATGAGGTCTCCCCTCTGTTCTCTTCTCCAGGCTGAACAATACAAGTGAGCTGAGCCACTTCTTTTATGCCTTCCCCTCAAGGCCCTTCACCACCTTTGTGGCCCTCCTCTCTAATAGCTTTATATCCTTCTTATATTGTGGCAACCAAAACTGCTCCCAGAACTCAAGGTGAGGCCTCCGCAGAGCAGAGCAGAGCGGGACAATCCCCTCCCTTGCCCAGCTGGTGATGCTGTGCCTGATGTACCCAGGACAGGGTTGGCCCTCCTGGCTGCCAGGGCACTGCTGACTCACATTCAGCTTTCTGTCAACCAGGACCCCCAGATCCTTTTCCATGGTGCTGCTCTTCAGTGTCTCATTTCCCAGACTGCCCCATCCCAGAATCTGGCAGAATCTGGCACTTGACTTTGTTAAACTTCATACGGTTGGTGCTTGCCCACTCCTCTGATTTGTCCAGGTCTCTCTTCAGGGTCTGTCTGCCTTCAAGGGAGTCAACAGCTTCTCCCAATGTTGTATCATCTGCAAACTTACTTAGTATACTTTGGAGACCAAGTCATTTATGAAGATGCTGAAGAGCAGAGGGCTGAGGATGGAGCCCTGCAGAACCCCACTAGTGACAGGTGATGTGACCCCACTGACTGTAACCCTTTGTGCCAAACCTGTGAGCCAGTTGCTCACCCACTGCATGATGTGTTTATCCAGCTGCATGCTGGACATTTTTGTCCAGAAGGATCCTGTGAGAGACAATATCAAAAGCTTTACTGAAATCCATAAAGATTACATCAACTAGCTTTGGTTGATCAGCTAGGTGGGTTACATTTTCACAAAAGAAAATTTAACAAGCAGGACTTTTCTCTCATGAAGCCATGATGGGTATGATTAATGACTGCATCGTTCTTCACGTGTTTTTCAATACTTTCCAGCATAATCTTCTCCATAATTTTACTAGTCACTAAAGTGAGACTGATGGGCCCATATTTGCAATCTCATCCTTTTTACCCTCCATGAAAACTGCAGCAACATTAACCAGCTTCCAGCCAACTGGGACCTCTCCAGATTGCCAAAGCTATTTAAAAATCATTGAGGGAGGCCTTGCAATGACATCAGGCAGCTCTTTGAGTATTCTTGGATGTATCCCATCAGGCCTGACAGGCTTGTAGGGATTCAGCTGGAGCAGCAGATCTTGCACAAATTCAGGGTCAACTGGAAGTTGATCTTATAGGCAAGCTCAGGGTCCTGGGACCTCCTTAGACCATCATTGGTTGAAAGCAGAGGCAAAGAAACCATTACACATCTCTGACTTTTCCCTTTTTTTGAAGTGGCCGTCTTATTCCTGTATGAGACTGATGACAATAGATTCTTTACTGGACTTTTTAAAGCCCTGGCTAAAACGTACCAAAGAAGTGTTACTAATTACACCCAACAAAGACTGTAATTGGATTTTCAGGCTTTAAACAATAGTATTGGATAGCTGACTTAACTACATGTCATCAAACTTTCCTGGTGCTAAAATAGGTGGAATATTGGAGGCTTAGCCTCAAGATATTGTATTTGCTGTTAATGCTAAATTTATCATTCCAACAGCTTTTCTTAATTAGGAAACCTAAAGGATTTGTATCTTCTAGAAAGAAAAGAATACTACAACAATCCTTGTCACTGCATGTAAAATTCTAACCTCAAAAAATATGAAATGGTGGCGAAATTAGATTAGTAGGAAAAGGCATTAACTTCTACAATTAGAATTAGTCTAGAATCAGTCATTTCTGGATAATCAGAGAGAAACATAACAACATATCAAAATGAACATCAACTCTACGGAAATAGCAAACTGAATTAAGAGGGAAAAAAGGAAATGTTTTTATGCTTCCAACTGAAAGAGGAACTAAGTGCAACAGAAGCTATCAGCACATAAAATTCTATAAGTTGAATTCACCAAGCTTGATATAAACTGAACAAACTTTTTGAAAACATTTCATTATTTTCATAAAGATTGAGATGTTCACAACCAGCACAGCTTTAACGGAATTTTTCAATCTATGTAAAAAATATTTAGATTTCTATTATTGAGGTAAAGGAGTGATAAACTCCCCCAAAACAATTTCTTTGTAAAAGGTAAAAATGTGAACTCTTGCTTCTCTCCCATTTTCCTTCATTGGGAAAAATAGTGAGGAAAAGGGAAGAATCTCACCTGGTTCTAAACAAAGATTTTTTTCATGGAAATGTCAAGCAAAACAATAAATACTTTGTTATGTCTTACTTTTATTTTAATAAAAAACCTATTCTTTCTTTTCTTTTCCATTTTGTTGGTTTGGTTTGGTTTTTGGTGGGTTTGTTTGTTTGTTTGTTTTTGGTTTTTTGGGTTTTTTTGCTTGCAATGATAAATTCTACTCTATGGGATAAAGGCTGTGGTTCAGGAGCCAGAGGAGAAGCAATAACAGAGATATCATGAAATGGAAATGGGCTTGAGCAGATCATTGCTGTTCCCTGAAAGCATAGAATTACTGGTAGTTCAAATTATTGGAACAAATATTCCTATAAGAAATATTATGTTCTTTCCAGGAATGTATATTTAGAAGAGAATAGTGAAATGTCAGATGCAAAACCTATTAAGACCCAAGCAGCTTCTTAAAATATTTTTTTTTGTAATACAAATCTGCAGAATTTTAAGGATCGACTTTCTCTTGTAAAAGGTCAGACTCCTGAGATACACCTTTTCAACTGATATAAACAGGTTTCATTCCACCAGCATCGCTGAATTGAATCAACTGGCATTTGGCTTTTTCTTAACCCCATAAAGCAAAGCCTGCACAGGACGAGATCAGGACAACTGGTTCTGTTTGAAGAAGCCAAAGCCCTCAAAATTCATGTTAAGTGGGACATAGGGCTTAGATCTCTTTCTTATGGCTGGCTTTGATCAATAATAAGTGCCCACTTTGTAGTCCATGGCAAGAAGTGAAGGAGACTTGGGGATTTATCATTTCCTAAAAGACATTAAAGAAATTTAAAAACTGGAAATGTCCTTACACTGGAGGACAGATGGTTCTAAAGATGAGCACAATGCAAAAATACATGCAGACAAAATGTCATACTTATTAAACAAATATGTAGTTTACTAAATATTTTAGTAGGGGTTTATATCTGGTTCTCAGGTGTCTGAAACTGATGTTTTTAGGTTTACTACATTGTTGTAAGGGTACTTTCTAGCTTTGAAAGTTACTTTAAACAGGGTCTAAATGGCTGAAATAACACGTTGACTATGTTAATAAATACGTTCATAAATAACATATTATTACATATATGAGAGTTAAATGTGCACAAAAAAGTTTTCGTACATTTACAGATATGTAGGCACACAATTTGTGGTAATTGGGCGTGGGGTGGGGCCGAGCTGATCCCTAATGGGCTACAACTGTGCAGGACAGGCGACCAGTATTGAAGGTAATGAGACACAGGTGATTTTTCTGAAGGTCCCAGTATTTATGAATACAGTGCACTGACCAATCACCAAAGGGTAGAGAGGACACACAGGTGTAAGGCATGTAAGATGAAGGGTATAAAAGGTTGGACTGAAGAGTAATAAAGGGCAGATGCTTGAAGCTTTCTGAAGTGATATGGTATTACTTTGTATGGGCTGATGCTCTCTTTTATGGTGATATTCTGTATTGTAGCTGTCTCAACTGTGACGTGTGCTGTGATATATGCTGTGGCACAGATGTAAGAGAAATCTTTCAGGTCTTAAGTCCAAGTCTTGACAATGCTGTTACTTTAACAGAAAAGACCCACAGACAGGTTAAATCTAAAAGTATCATGGTGGTGTAGGGGAGTAGTCTATGCTTTGGTAGTAGATGAAATCTTAGATCTTGGTAAGCAGCTTGGAAGAATTTTGTGTTACACAGATGTTTCTAATTTTTTACATATTTAATTTTTCTGAATAATATGTGCTCAAACCCCAGAGTTTCTATGACCTTTCTAGCTACAGTTTATTTTTTTTATGCCAGATGGCTGGATGAGCATCAGGTTGTTTTTATTTTTATTCCATTAAAAAAAAATCCTAAGTGCAAGTAGTAAGAACTTAATAGCAGAAGGGAGAAACAGAGATTTGCTTATTTTTAATACAGCATTTGTGGTGTTTCTTGAAATTGTTTCTGCTGATACACATTTACAGGGAAAAAATCAAGATGGTGCTAACACTACATAGAAAAGTATTCTTTTTAATTGGCCTGCAGGCACTTTGATCTTCAGAATTATGTGCTTCTTACTGAGAGGACCATGCCTGTGCACTCTAGCTGTATAGAAAACCCTTATAAACCACATAAACTATACTAATGTATGTTGAGTTTTTGAAACTGCATAATAATTTAGTGGCTCAGTAATTTTGATTGCTTTTGTTGCACCCTCATAATCCTTCCAAGGATCAGCCACCTGGGGCAATGACCTATTATTTTTATGGCACAGTTGATCCATTTTCAGTTCTGTGCACACTTCTGGAGCCCTACTCATTAATAGGCTGTATATAAAGGCTAAATACAAACAATACAAGTATTTGCAAAATACCCTCTCATTTACAGCTGCTTCTGTAAATTATTTCTATTTATGTTAATTAATTAATATTTAAATTTGGAGAAACAATCAATATAAAAAGCACCAGCATTTTCCATTTTAGGCTAAAACCATGGAGGCTTATTTGGATGCAGGATTTCTGATCAAGCTAAGATAAGCTGCATAACCCAGCAAAATTAGCTTTGTTGAAAAAAATATGCTCATTCTTTCATCTAGAATGGGAGAGACAATTAATTTGAGGCTGTTTCAGGTTCTATGAAGAGACAAGGCCACTGCAATGGTATTTGACAAAACTATGAGAGGTGTCTTAACAGTCAAAGCAAGATTCTGCTAAATGCAGGTTTTTGCTTTTTTTTTCTCTTTTTTTCACACTTTTCCTCCTCATTTGCAGATCATTATATTTCTGCAATAGCTTAGCAGACAGAGACAGAGGTAATGACAGTCCCTAAGTAGAACTAGCTGGAGGAAGGGCTGCAATTGCTTTTGGATTGCTGATTACTAGAGGAGTTTTGCCTCTCACAATCTTTTGCCTTCTATTATTAAGTCTTCCTTATGTGAATGTAGCAAATAAAGGTGAGAAGCAAAAGTACAAGTACCACCTTTTCAAGACTACAGCAGAACACCCAAAGGGCAATCCAGCTCTGCCTATTAAGTGGAGTCCCAAGCCAGTCATCCTTGAATTGCACTATTTGCTGTAGAGAAACCTAAGTCCATCAGATGGATTTTAATAAAAACAGCTAAATGAGAATTATTTGGGACTGTTCATACGTGTGTAAGATTACCTCACTGTGATTATGTACTCTATGGCTAAGGAAGAGCCTAAGGTTTGTCTTTTAGTATCACTGTTCTTTTATACTGTGCTTCCATTGAGAGGATATATCCATCTGATCTGACTGAGCTGGAGTTCCCTTTCCCCTCAGCAGTCCTCACAGAGCTGTGCTTTGCTGGAAAGCTGGTAACTCCCCAGTGTTTTGGCTGCTGCTGAGCAGTGTACACACAACATCAGCACTGTCTCTCCAATGATCTGCCCCCCCGCGCCACTAAGCCAGAGATGGACAAAATCTTGGGAGGGGACATAGGCAGGACAACTGACCAAAACTAACCAAAGGGATATTCCATAGTATATAGTTCAGCAACAAAAAGCTAAGAGAATGGGGAAGGGCCATTTTTTACTATGTTTGTCTCACAGAGCAACCACTAAGTGTACTGAAGCACTACTTCCCACAAAGTAGCTGGACATCCCCGTTGATGGGAAATAGAGAGTAAATATTTTGTTTTCCTTTCCTTCTGCTAATGACCTTTACTTTTGCTTTGTAAAACTGTCTTTATCCTGAGCAACAAGGGTTTTAGCTTTTGTTTTTTTGGTTTTTTTTTTTTAATTTTCTGTTGCCCCTGTCCTACTAAGAGGGGAATGAGAGAGGGGTTTGGTGGGCACCTGGCATCCAATCAAGGTCAATGCAACACAGAGGATGTTAATAAAACAGCTATACTTTGATACCATTCAGCAGGAAATTCTTGTAGTTCTGCAGACTTTGTCTCGTTAATATTTCTCTGAGCCCTTCAGTCTGAAGGGCAGGTTGTGAACCTGCATCATTTCTCAAGAAAAGCTTTACCTTGTCAAGATTGGCAATAAAAAGGTGGTTTCATTGGTAGTCCACAGGCCTTTTCCCAACTTTCCTCCATTTATTCCTATTCAAAATAAGGTATTACTTACTCAAATCCTCCAAACCTGGATGTTTACAATGTGGCTGGTCCCTCTTTTTCTCCCATGCAGGAATACACCATGTGAACTTTTGTAGCTAAAATGCTACAAGTAGATATACTTAATATAAAATGTATGTTCTTTTGCATAAGAAATACCTCGCAATGTTACATTTTAGATGTGTAGCTCATTCAAACAATTCTAGTTCACTCTGTCTCAACCTCTAATTTTTACTTCTTTCTTTTTTTTTTTTTTTTAATGCAACACATTAATAAATAAGAGATCCATTCAGGTACCATAGGTTTTAAATGTAACCCTCTGTAATCTACCCCCTAGATATATTTTGTACAAAATTGCTTTGGAGCTTAGTCCACATTAACAGTGTGTGTGGGAGAGAGCAATGATCTGAAAGCTTTAAATAAAGTTCACACCTCCAATCCTAAGACTTAGCCTTTATATGACATGTTTCTCCTGAAAGGTTCTCCAAAAGCTGCTGTACTATAATTAACTCTTTAGTCTGATAATTAGTTATTTTAGGGTTAAAAGCCTAGTGGTACATTTTTAAAAAACATGCAAGCTGTTTAGAAACTCAGAATATTCTCCCCCTCTTTCCTCTGCTTCAAAGGGAATCTGTGGCCAAATTTCCACGTGTATTTAGGCCTTTTACAAGACCAACCTAGAGAAATTTCAAAATCCAACTTAGGTGTCCCACATATGGTTGAAAATTAAGCTGGTTCCCTGAGGCTATTTTGTGCATGCTTGAACAGCTTTGAAAATTCAGACACGGGGCATTTAGTAGTTCAGTCTTCATCGACTTGCAATAAAATCTAAGCTGTTAAGAGCTAGAGATTCTGTTTTCCAAAATGAAGAATTTGAAAAAATAAATCAAATGGGTACTTCTGGAAGTTGTGTATTATGCATGAAGTGCTGCAATGTTTGGCAGGGACAGAAATAGCAATGGCCAGGGTGGAAAAGGCAGTGGTACCAGACTGTGATGATTTCGGGAGGTGAGGGAGGGGATGGTAACACAGCTGTGAGTGACCAGGTTGTGGTCTGGCAGGAATTTTCCTTTGGAGGTACAGAATAAGGGTAATGGTGGGGAACAGGGCAGCAGTGATAGTGAGGAGGAAGGAGGTGCAGGAGGTGGTATCTTGAGGACACACTAGCAAGTGGGGGAAAAAGGAGGAGTCTGAAGTGCCAGAAACCCTGGAAGCAAGGCTAATGGCCTGAATAATCTTGTAACAGGCCAAGTTTATGAGTAGGTGAAGACAGATGATAAACAGATCAATATAAAAAAGAAGAGGGAAAGGGCAAAAGGGAGTGATGGGAACACACAGCCTGATGTCAAAAAGGAAAGCAGTGAGAAAAGGTGGGAAACAAGGCAAAGGATAGGTGGTGAAGGATAGAGTGAAGGAAGAATCAAAACCTGGAGATTAATATGTGTCTAAGAGATTCTCCCCCTTAGTGAGAAGATGCAGTAAAAGGTGAAGATGAGGGAAGCACTGGTGGTGAAAAGGACAGCGGTGGAGCACTGCAGTTGAGGGGTGGGTGGTAAATGGCAGGTTACTGTGTGGAAAGGGCTGGCATTGGGTAAGGGAGGTGGTGGTGGCAAGGAGGATAGTGAGGAAAGGGCAGGGGCAGGATGCAAGGGGAGGAAAGAGCAACAACAGTAGTACAACAAGTAGTAATATAAAATCACAGAATAAGATCAGCTGTTTTGGAAGGAAATTGTACTGGGTCTGGATGGGATGGAGTTCATTTCTCCATGTTTCTCAGCCCATATGGTACTACATTTTGGATTTGTGTCTAAGCCAGTGTTGGTAACACACCAATGTTTTTGCTGTTGCTGAGCAATGTTTGCTCAGATTTTATCTGTTTATCAGGGTTTTATCTGTTTCCCACCTAGCCTTCCTCCATTCCTCACCCTCCAGTGAGGCGGGAAAGAGACTGGAAGGAGATGCAGTCAGGATAGTTGACATAACTGAATGAAGATATATCCATGCAACACAGCACCATGCTCAGCAACAAAACAGAGGAGAGGAGGAGAGAAAAGAGTCCTCCAATCTATTGCTTAGAGGTTGGGTGGGCATCAGTCAGCATGTAGGAGGGGGTAAGTGATTGTTTTTGCACTGTTTTTTTCCCCTGCTTCTTTCCCTTGCTTATAAAACTGTCTTTGCTTATTAACTTCATTTATTAACTGCATTAAAGTGTCCTTATCTCCAGTTTTTTAGCTTTCATTCTTCTTGTACTCTTCTCTACCCCACTGGGACAGAAATAGGCAAGAAGCTGTGTGGGAGTTTTGCTGTGGGCTGGGGTCAACCCACCATGGAGTTGAATACTGCTGCCTGGAAAGGCACCGAAGGCAGGCAGCTAAGAGGTGGGAGCAGAAACTTCTTCGGGAAGCAGTAAAAGGTCAGCTGCATTACAGCTGCAACTTTGTAGGCAAGGGGAGTTTTGAGAGCAGTCAGTAAGGAGAATGAGGAGGTTTGCTAGGAAATGAAGTAGCAATCATAGGCAGAAAGTGCTGGTGACACGATAAGGGCAAAGCTGCAGGCTGTGCAGCAATGGGAAAGGCGCATGTCTGGTAAGAGGAAGGGGACAAGTAGGGTTACAAGTGAGAAAGAACAAGGAATAAGAGTAAATGGACAGCAGATGCAGCTTCTGGAGAATAAGGAGAAAGCAGTCAGCATTTGGAGCCACAAGCTGAGGAGGAATGTATTCAGCAGATCAAGGCTTGAGAGAACACACTGAGCACAGGGTGCTAATAAGGTGATCTGAGAAAGGTCCTGATCATCTGGGGAGCAAGAGCAAGCAGTAAGTGGAACAGTGTTGGTGTTCGCTTTGGGGGGGGGGCACCCCGGGGTGTCCCCGGAGGGTCCCCTAGGCTGTGAGTTGGCTGGTAGCAGCAGGCAGGCAAGGAGACTCCACACGGCTTCTGAGGGTGCTGATTAATGAGAGTTTATTGGGGAGTCCCATCCCCGGGAACAGCATGGCTACTGAGGGAGAAGTGGGAAAGGGGAAAGGAGGGGGAGAGGGAGAGCCTAGGGGATGGAAGGGCCACGAGGGGGGAGGAGAACGGCTAAGAGAGGAGAAAGGCTAAGATGATGACTGGTTGCCCTAGCACAGCTTAAGAGGGGAATTGAAGTCGGTGCAGAATCAGACTTGGGCCAATGGGATTACAGGTACATGATGGTTCAGGGCAGGACCACAGGCTTAGAATATGCCATACATTTTGGAGGGGTGAGACAGAGCATACCATTTCAATAAAATGCAATACTACAGAACAGTAAACAAAAATAGTGCGTGTAGAGAGCAAACATGGCTGCTGGGAGAAAAGGAGGAGGAGAGGAATCAGTAGCAAATGGGACTGGCCAGAACAAGCAGTGAATTACAGTAGTAAGGTGTGCTGGAAAACAGGGCAGTTAGGAGAAGGGAAAGCAGAGGCAAGCAGAGGGGTGTTGAAGGTGAGTGGCAAAGAGCAGAACAAAGCTCTGGGAACACAGGGAAAGGTGACAGTGGGATAGGAAAACAGCATGTGAAGCAGTAAAATGAGATGGTGAGGTGCTGAGGGGAGAGGCACTGAAGGGAATTAGGTAAGGGCACACTAGGAGTAATAGGGCAAGGCAGGGACTGGTGAGACTGTAGGGTAAGCAGCAGGTGAGGTGATGAGGCTGCAAGAGACAATGAGGAAATGATGAACAGGAATAGAGGACAGAAAGAGAGAAGGAGGTGCGGGAGTGAACCCAGCAAGGGTAGGCAGAATTGAAACAGGAGATATAGTAAGAGATGCAGAAAGTGAGATGGAAGCAATGCCAGAGGCCGTGAATGGGATGGGGTGTCACAAGCATTGACTGGTGTGGCCAGGTGGAGGAAAGGGAAGTGCAACCGGCAAGCCAGTGTATGCCAGTGGTGCATGGGGGAGGAGGTAAGCAGGTAGGCTGAAGTAACAGGCAGGAGAACAACTGAAACAATAAAGATTATGAGTAAAATACAACCCTGAGCCTTGCTGGCTGGAATTTATTGCACCTTGAAAATTATTGTATAGTATTGGACTTGCTTCCCCCCACCTGACTCTCTCCTGAAGGGGGTAGGACTGGACTCTTTCCCCTCTCTCCTCTCTGTGGCTTTAAATGGAAAAGATTTTTTTTTTTTTTTTTTTTTTTTTTGGTAATCATTGTCTGCACAAAACACAGGATTCTAAATCTACTGACAGCAATTCTTAGTACTGCTTAGTAACTCTGGGATGGTTATTAACAGAACCAAATCCTTGAACCTAAAGTCAGCATTTCTGCTTGACTGTGTTAATGACCTGAGATGCTGACCTTTCAGCTGTTGTCTCTGTCCTTTTGTTAAGTGGATTTTTTCAAGCATTTGCATGTTACAGCCCAAAAAAAAAAAAACCTGTGCCAGTTTTCTGGATTGAAAAAAGGAATAATCTGCTAAGCAGGGCTCTAGCAGGCTGACTGGAAATGGGCATTGTCTAAATCTGGCCACTACGGTGTAAAAATAGTTTAAACTGGCTGTGACTGAAGAAGTAGTTGGATCTATTTTTTTATTGGCCTGGTTGGTTTCTTAATAGGGGATTAGGAATAATGTATTGCTTAAGTCAATGCTGTGTTTATTCACACATCAAGTGGGTAGTAAAAAGGATAGATGCAGCATTAGCAAAGGCCATATCAAGGATTTACAAATAAGGAAAAAAATGAGAAAAAATCATTATCCGCTATTTATGTTTGCACCTGAAGTGACTCTGAAATTTTCAAATTGTTCTCATAGATCAGTTACATTCAATGGCAGATGCATATATTTGATTGCAAGAGGCAATTTCAGGATTTGTTTAAAGCCAAATCAGAGTAAGCAAATATCAGCTTATCACACAATATCCTAAGGAGCAGCAGTGAGGGAGCAATCCAGTGGAGTCAGCTCAGCCCTTTGTCCTTCTAAAGCAGATGAATTGCATGCTGTTTGCTGTGTGGCATGTTTCAAATGAAACATAGAGGAAAGCAGCCTTACTGACTTTGCCTCGAATCTGTGGTCCATCTAAGGAACCCAGATTAAGTTTTCTATTAGCAATTTAAAATGTCGGCCAAGTTCCTTCCTCTGCTCAGTGAGAAAGTGCTGCAGAGTCTGTCTACACTGAGTACAGAAACTGCCTCTGGTGACCATATTCTTAACTTTGCTCCTCCAACATATTTTGGGGGATAATCAGTGCCTAAACATCATTAAAAATTGAATATGGACCCAAGTGTTCTTCATCAGCAGTTCCCTTTTGGTCTTAGTTTGGTGCCAGGCCTGCTTGCTACTGCTCACCCATGGAAAAACTGATGGATTCTGGTCATGCCATACATATGGTGTGTATAATTAAGCACCGGGCTGCCTGTAGGGTGAGCAATTATAACACATTTATTTCCTGCATCAAAGAGAGCTCACATTTAATTAGTTTTTCCCAAGTGAAACTGATACCATGAGGGACTGTCAGGGAACTAATTTCAGATTGTGTACTATTGCAAGTCAGGTTTCTTTGAAATACTTAAGAAAAAAGTTTATCAAATAAAATGCCAGGTTATTGCTGGGTTTATGTCACTCTGCATAAAAGTGGAAATGGGAAATTAGCTCACTTTCTTCATAATTTGCAAGCTTTACTCTTGATGCACCTCAGTTTTTAAAACCCTAAAAAGATTAAGGCAACTTTGCCCATGGAAATGTAAGATAAAAGCATTTTGGGGAGGACATCAACACTAATGAAGTCTGTTAGACTTTCATTAAATTTCTTTAACAATCTGTCCCCTCTGCTAGCTGATATGAAGTATCATCAGCGTTCTCAACTACACTGAGTGTTGAGGTCATAGGACAACTCAGGTTTTAAGGGATCCCAGGAGGTCTCTACTCAAGCCAAGTTAACTACCACCAGACCAGTTCACTCACAGCATCTTTCTATTGACAGATGCAGCATCATGCTTGTGATGCAATTTGCTCATCAGTGGAGTTCTAATCTGAGTCTGTCTCCTCCACCCAGCCTTTGATTTTTCCCAAAGCTGGTGAGGATGCGATACAGGGCCTAGAGGACATGCTTTGTTGTCAGATCCTCTAGAAACCCACCAATGGCAAAAGTCTCTCATGGGGGTGAGAGAGAAAAGATGAACAGACAGGCAAGTCCACACAAGCCACACGCATAAAAGCATCCTCATTTCCCAGGTGTCCTATTTCCCAGGCATCCTGTTTCCCAGGCTAAAATTACATCTGCAAGCACTGAACCTTTCCAGAGAAACTCAGATAGAACCATAAAATTAATTTATATTGACAGTTTCTACATTCTGAAGAAGCATGTAGTTCCTAGCTCCTATTTTAAGAGCAATGTTAAGATAAAGTGATGCTCTTCTGCCTTGCCGAAACTGCAGCTGGACAGAATAAGCTAAGGGTGTTTTAACATAAAGCACAAAGGAACAGTGTCAGTCACTTCAGTGATCTTTATTACTTCTGAAACAGCATTATTAGGATCAGTATCTCTCATTACTATGTTTCCATCTGGCACCTCAAAAAGTTGCTTGAAATAGATGAAATTATATCACTCTGGGTCTTGTACTACTGAGAAAAAAATATCATGTCAGGTCCAGATATGCTGGTTTTGCTTGGGGTGGAGTTTATTTTCTTCCAGTGGCTGATATGGGGCTGTGTTTCTGATTTGTGCTGAACAGAGGGTTGATAATATAGAGATCTTTTTATTATTGCTGAGCAGGGCTTACACAGAGCCAAGATCTTTTCTGCTTTTCATACTGCCATACTGGCCAGGGAGCTCAGGGTGCAGAGAAGACTGGGAGGAGGCACAGCCAGGACAGGTGACCCAAACTGACCACACTGATATGACATTATGCTTAGTAAATAAAGAGGGGGGAAGAAGGAGGAAGGGGTAATATTTGGACTAATGATGTTTGTCTTTCCAAGTAACCATTATGTGTGATGAGCTTGCTGTCTTGGAGATGGCTGAACACCTGCTACAGATGGGAAGCAGGGAATTAATTCCTTATTTTGCTCTGCTTCTGTACTTAGCTTTCTCTTTCCCTATTAAACGGTCTTTATCTCAACCCATAAGCACTCTACCTTTTATCCTTCTAATTCTCTTCCCAATCCCACTGGTAGGGGAGTGAGCAAGCATATGTGGGTCTTGGCTGATTGCTGGATTAAACCATAACATCGCGTCAAGACATTGGTCGATCTGGTTCTTGCAAGGTCTCTGCTGCTACTTCACCAATCCTGCTGGTGGAAAATCTTAGATACGGTTCATTTGCCAGACCGTGAGTTAAGGTATGAACCCAGCCAGGGTAAAAGTGCTCTACAAATAAGCAAACAAACCCTGAGTCTCTAAGGAAAGATCAGCAGTGTGCAAGTATGTATGAGCAAGATCAGTTAGAGCTTTTTTACAACTGGCTGAAATTGCAGAGCATTCAAATAAACGTAAAAATAAACAAAATGCAGCATAAAGAAAAATGCATATGAGGGCATTGTGCTTGCACCAGGCTGTACGTGTGAAGAGGTTGTCATGCAATAACAAATGAAGTTGTAATGACAAGTAGGAATGGGATAGTAAGTTGTTCTCAGGTGCATCTAATCTAGCTATTTGGAAGATAAGCCATATAAATCCTTGTTGTGTCATCTAACTCTCCATTGTGCAACTACTATGATCAGAATGATGTTAAATGTCAAGGAATTTTTTCATTCATTACATGAAAAGATGACTGCTTACTTGAAAGACTTCCAGATAAAAGGGACAGAAGACATGTTTCTTGGTTCATGCTCAAATAATTTATTCAGCCCAGATGCATTGCTCAATTTACACAAGAACTACAGTGAATTAATTATTTGATACAAAACAAAGCACATGTGTGCATTTTCTTGAAACCAGAAAAAAACATGAAGCTGGTATAAAAAGCAACCCAAATCCAGAATATTTAGCTTTTCAAACCAGTTTTGGATCTATCAAAGTTTTAAAAACACCTACACAAGAGGATGCATGGGGAGAGACTTGAGTAGCTTTTGGTAATGTCTAATTTTCCTAAATACTGTGGCTGTAAATCTCTGAAAGCCATTTATTGGCAAAGACTTTTGCTCAGAGACTTTTATATGAATGATGAATATATTGAATTAAACCAGCTAGAAGATTTTAGGACAAAGTCAAATTAGTTCCATTAGTCTCAAAAGTGATTAAATTGAAAGAACTTTCTTATAAACCTGGAGTAATAAGAGCTTTTTAACAAATCCAGAAGCTATTATCTCTTAGAAATTTATGACTTGAATGTTTTGTAATGAATCTGTGAAATATCTAAGTTGAGTTCACAGCAGAATACACAGCTTCTATTTTACTCCTGTCTTTTTCTACTTTTTTTTCTCTTTTTAGAATGTGTAAAATTATTTAATTTCTAAATTAAGGCCTTTTTCTTCTGAATGTGGTGTCACCTTCTGCTTTTCCTGATAGAATGGGTTATTGCCTGGTACCCCTGAGGGCTATATGTGCTAGTGTGTTGCGTGTCTTGTCTTACCAGCAAATGATGTGGCTCCATTTCAGCTCTGATGTGATATAATTAAAAATATTGCCTTCAGTGAATTACATGGGTTTTTCATTAGGAAGTCTTCTGAACTCCCACATGATTTTGCAACTGCTCTCTGGTGCAAGAGACCATTTTTATATATTCAACAGCATTCGAGCATGCAGAAATGTGGCAGGAACATATGGACATACTGAAGTCTCCAGGACTCCTAGTGTCCCCAGATAAATATTGCAAACACGGTAGGAAATGATGAAGATGTTTTGCCCCACAACAACACATTATTATTACAGTTATTAACCTTTCTATGACTGTTATTATTTAGAGGATCTTGAGGTTAGTGCTTGATCCCTAGTGGTAATTAGTTTTACCCCAGCCAATTGGTTTCAGACTGTAGATGAGAAGTAATAAATCCAGAGACAAGACGATGACGTGAATAAGCTGAGCAGAGAGGGGAGGTGGCAATAATTCCTGCACACATCTGTATGTAAAACCCAATTTCATTGAAAGCTGACAAAGTCCCTCTCAGTATCCTTCTGGACAAGCTGTCCAGCTGAGATGAGCAGGTACATGGTGCAAAGGGTGAAGAACTGGCTGAAGGGCAGAGCTCAAAGGGTTGTGATGCATGTGGCTACATCTGCCTGGTGACAGGCAACCACAGCATTCCTCAGGGTGCAATTCTACGGCTAGTTCTGTTCAATATTTATATTGACAACCTGAATACAGGAGCTGAATGCATAGTTAGTAAGTCTGCAGAGAAAACCAATCTTGGAGGTGCTGTTGGCTGTCTCAGAGGACAAGATGCCTTGCAGGGGTATCTGGATAGATTGGAGCATTGGGCAATCACCAGTGGCATGAAATGATGTATTCTGGGATGGAGTGACACCAGACATGAGACTAAACTGGGAGAGGAGTGGCAAGAGAACAGCTCTGCAGAAAGGGTTCTGGGGTGCTGGCAGCAACCCTAGTAGGTGCAAGGAGGGCAAAACCCATCCTGGAGTTCATCAAACACAGCATCACCAGCTGGTCAAAAGAGGCAATTATCCTGCTGTATTTAGCATTGGTGCAGCCTTGAGTACTGTGTGCAGTTCAGTTTAAAAAGGATGTGAAGGTGCTTGAATGCATCCAGAGAATGCAGGAATGTTCTCCAAGGAGTGGCTAAGGACACTGGGCTTGTATAGATTGGAGAGGAGGAAGATGAGGGGTGACCTCACTGCTCCCTACAGCTTCCTGAGGAGGAGAAGTGGTCTCCAAAGTGTCCAACCACCAGTGTCTGAAGAAGAGCACTGAAGTCTAGTCCTGACAGGGTCCTGGTGGTGCTCACAGGCCTCAGTGGCTGGGACTGGCCTGCCCTGGGATGCCCAGCCCCACCACCTCCTGCCAAGGGCCCAGGGGACGTGTCCCACCTCTGCCTGGGACCTTCAGTCCCTGCCTGAGCCCTGCTGTGGGTGTGCCCATCTCTGCCTCTGTCTCCTGGGTGGGCCTGGGACCTGCACTGCAGAGCTGCTTTCTGGGGTGGAGCCCTCAGACCTGGTCAGACCTTGTCATGCAGAATGCTGGGCTTAATATGGCATAACTCTCCTTTTCCTCTTCCTTCTCCTTCTTCTCCTTTTCCCTGTCCCTCTTTTCTCCTCTTCTTTCTTCTCTATCTTATCAAGCAAGTAAGGTAATACCAGGTCATGAGAGTGGGCTTAGACATTGATCAACAGCGACATCTGATTTCTGTGTTTCCTAATTAACGTCAAGATAGCTTAGGTTTCGCAGGTTGTATGCATTTTGGGGTGAAGTTGTTTGCTTTTGGGTGGTTGCATTGGTGGGGAATTTGCTGTTGGATGTTCTGTTAGTGTAGTGACTGGGGACCTGATCTAGCAGCTTGCAGTTCCATTTACACTTGTGAATAAAGAAAGAACATACCAAAGGCTTTGTTATCAAATAAATGAAACATTACAGGCAAGTAATTTCATATCTAGCCAGAAGGTCATTTTTTTTTCTCTTCTGAAGCTGGAGTTTCATTTAATAATAAGGGCTGTCACCTTTTTATCTGAAGTACTATACATTTTAAATATTAATTCATGCAGTTTTACTTTTAGCTTAAAATCAATCTTTGCTTTATGTTGTTGGGTATTTTTTATATATGTGAATCAGGTCTTAATATTCACATTAGGTTGTCTCAGTTGTTTGCATGATATTAAGAGCTGTCGTTTACATTCTGTTAGTCACCCTTGGCTGCTTTGTCTTCAGTAGGCACAGACCAAGAACTCTCTCATACCAGAGGTGTCTCTGAGGGAGGGTCCAGGCTCTGCCACACATGAATTGTTATTCTTCACTGCATTCTAAATATGAGTTGGGGGAGGCAGGGACGGAGGAAGGGAGGGAGGGAAGAGCTAAATGAGACAACCAGTGGTCTGTGCAAAGCTGAGAGACATGAGAATCAGGATCTAATCCCAGGTATGCTACAGAATTCCTTAATTAGCTTTTTAAACCAGCTTTAGCTATGCTTACCAGATAATTTGCAATGCTGTGGAAATGTTCCCAAGCTGGTTAGGCTCCAAGAAGAGGGCTGCTATTCACACAGCACTCCACTTAAGCTACTTAACCCCCTAACTGACAAAGCTGAGTATCTTCCAGGCTTGAGTATCCTCAGAGCTGCACTGTATTTGTAAACGTTCCTACTCCATGCTTCAGCCTTTTTCTATGAAATCCTCCTTTCCTGATCACCCTTTTTTGATGAAGTGCAAGGAGAGGTGTTATTACTCATGCTATGTTTGGATGGCACCTAACAATGGATGTCATAATCTGTACCCAACAGTGTGATACAAATAAACAGGAGTGACCTGCTATTATTTGCTTGTACTGCTCTATCAAACAGAGATAGCAAGTCAATTTTACACCCTTCAGAGTGAAAACATACATAAGTCTGTGGGTATAATGATAAGATTGTAGATGGGATTAATCTTTCAAGAAGGATAGCAGGATCTGTATCACCTATCAGACATCTCAAGTGGTCTCGATTAACTGTTTTGTTCCAGTAGTGTGACAAATTAAAGGAGAAAAAAAAAGAAGGAAAACCAAACAAAATATCACTTAGTGAAACAGTGACCAAGAAACAACTCACTGGCTCTAGTTCTCTTTCCCCAGAGCACCTGGCTGGCCTGTAAGCCTTCCCCTTAGCTGTCACAAGGTGGTGCAGGGGCCCATGTCCCCACATGCCCCAGGAACCTCTTGCATGGTTCCTTGCTGGAATGCAGGCTGGCATTTCTTAACAAGGGAAGAAGACAGGCTGTGCTGCCTTTTTACTGATTTCTGCCTCCAGCTTGCTAATGAGTGCTTTCCCTACCTGGCTCCATCTGTCTCTTTTTAGCAGTCTGCAGTTATTCTCATTTTTTTATCCAAAGGATGTATTTTAGGTGAGAGAGTCTGATGCTGGTTCAGAAATCTGCATGGCAGCCCACCCTGGCTGTCCTGAATCTTGTCCACCCTCTCTGTACCTGTGGTACTGCCTACCAAGTGTTTCACCACCACTGAATCACAAACACAACAGCAAATAAAGCAGAAAGGGAAGAGATAAAGCACTTACCTTCTCTGTGTTGAGCCACACCGCCTAACAGCTGGTATAGCATATTCCCAGAAGCCAGCTACCCTCCCAGCCATGGGAGGGTATGGCACTCTACACCTAGTATTCAGAAGCATGCTGGGGGTTTATTTACAGGATTTTGATCTTATTTTTGGCTCTTCTGAATCATAACCTGAATGCTGCTGTTATACAGCAGTGATCCAAGGGTCACAAGGGCATGATACAATTATGAAAGATTAATGAGATACTTCATTAACCTTTGCACTTTTGGCTGCTCAGAAATATCTCATCTGTGTTATTTTAAAGAAGGGGGGAAAATATCTTAGTAAGAGGAAGCCAAATACTTTGGTGTTATTAGAACACTTTTGTGCCAGAATTTAGCACTGGTTTTTTTGGAGTTTTTTGCTGGTTTTGGTTTTTTGTTTTTTTTTTTATTTTACTTTTGTCTCTGCTCATACCTTCCACTGCTCTCCTTCCCCTGCTTTCTCCTTTCTCTCCAGTCCTGCTCTCACATTACCCTGAAGAACTCAATGTTCAGCTCAGCCGGTGCGACCTCCTCCCCTGCCCGGGGGAGTAGAGAAACTCGGACAGCAGCACAGAAGATCTTCTCAGTGGTAGAGGGCCATCTCACCAACAAACTGCAACAAACTGCTCAAAATTCAGGGAAGTTTGTACTCTCATGACTGTGGTTTTCATCTTCTTTCATTTTGTGACAGTTTTTCAACCCCTCCTATGATTTACTGATGATTTTAGAGGCAAGTTTATTGTAGGTAAAAGGAGAAAGAAAGAAAACTTCTGATTCATGTAGCTGCTTTATGACTACTGTAATGAAATATGAAAACACCTATCTAAGGAAAAGTTTTGTTTCTGAGACTAAGTATTCAGGACAGTTTTAAACTATGTTAGAAATTTGCTTCTGTGCTGTAGTGAAGCAAATGAGTAAATGAGAAAAATCACAATAATTATAACTTTGGTCAAGCCCCATTTTAATGTGTTCACATTTTGCATTATATAACTGATTACCTAGGTCTTGATTTGCCTTTTTTTTCCTGTAATTTGAATTTTTATAGGAAGTAGAATTCACTGAATTAAGCACTGTACACATTTCCCCACAGTACTAAATTGCTTTTTCAGTCTCTTAAATCTCATTCAAGTCCAGTAAGCCTGAGATTCCTGAATCATTTAGATGTTCTTAAAGCTCTCCTTTAGTTTATTCGCTTTAGGGGTTACAGTCCTAACTCTAAAAGCTAATAGTTTAATATCAGACAAGATAGTGAAATAATTGATGTGAGCTTGATTTCATGGAGGGGAAAAATCAGTGACAGAGGAGAAAGTTTCACACATCTGTATCATGTAAAGCTAACATACATATTTTCCTGTCTTTATTTCTTTGTTAATTTTAAGGTTTAGTGGTTTGTCCATGCCCATGCTTGTATTGGACAATAGGCACCAGTCTGAGCTCTTGCTGCGACAGTCCCTGCTGATGAAATCTCAAGCTGGTCCACCTTATTTCCATAATCACTTTACTGTGTTTAAGGAAATATCCAACATCGTGTCCAAAGCAAGCTCTTTCACCTCTGTGAAACTGTGAACTTTGCCTTTTTGATTTGTTTGTGGGATCGCCTATCCTCACTGGTGTTGTGTCAGTAACACATTGCACTTTTATGAGAATTGCGCTTTTTCCTCCTATGAAAAGAAAATGAAGGAAGAAACACTGGTGACCTGTGACTCCAGAATATGTTCAGTAATGAACGTTCTTCTTGATGGAGAGAGATGGGATTTGGAAAATGCTAAGGAACCACTCCCAGAAGAACATGATTTGCCACTGGATAGGCATTGGGTGTAAATCACTATACTTAAATCTCACACCTGTAACAAGCTCTTAGCCCATCCACTCTAATTCACCTGATGTTGAATTGTCACTTTCTAGAGGTTTTTTTTGAATTTTTTTTAGTTTGCTTTTGGACATAGAGGCTCTTCACTAAAAACCAACACTTAACGCAGAGGAACCAGTTGGTGATACCCAGTCAAGACTGCATTACTTTCACCAGAGACTGGGTGAAATTCTGGCCTCACAGAAATTATGCATAAACCTCACATAAGGGAGGATAAGATCTTGTCCCATAAGAACATACAAAGGTCAAGAGCCCTTAACAGCCTTTTCATTTGCTAAAAGAGGGCCTAAATCCTTATTTTCATTCAAATTTTGCACCTATAAATAGATTAGTAATATAGCTAGTACCTAAAACATGCAACATTTTTTTCTCCAGAATCCTAGACTCTGGAGAAAGGCTAATGCAGTCAATCAGTAACAAATTATTTATAAATGAGCATCAGGCCTTGTGTTGCCTTGCCAAGGCCTGCTTGGAAATGCCCATCAATCACCTTTAACTGGTGTGCCTAATCTCCCACTTCAATTTTAGGCCTTTTTTCATCCCTTTTTTCCTGTAAATATACCTTTTCTTCCTCCTCACAGAGGAACTGGTGAAGGTCAAACATCAGTCCCTCTTTTTATACTGGACAATTTAAAGCCTATAGCAATGAACTCTACATTGAACGCTTGTCTTAGTTCAAGATGTTTCTAACTTGGTCTTTCACAAACTGTTATTGATCTCCGCCTCCAAACCAGTAAATACTTTTGTGTAGTAATTCCATAAATACAGCAGAGTTGGGAAGGCTTTGAATCTTCATTTGATCAAAAAGTTCCAAATCTCTCAGATAACTCTATAGCTCTCAGGGGAAACTTTGAAGGTGTTCAATCATCTTTCCTTGGACACTAAATGAAATGCCTTGAGTTTATGTTTAATCTTTTGCTCTCCTTCCATGACATCTGTCTTAAGTATATGGTCCTCAGGTGACTGTCAATTAAACATAGTTTGCATTTATCATTATAAGAAAGGGGTTATCCACTTAATAAATTTATCTAACTCTTTTTCTCTTCTTTTAATTTACGGCCACAGACAGATATTTTAGGAAGTTGGAGGGGGTAAAATAATTACCTGAATCTGCTTAATGTTTTCCTGTAAATTTCTATAAAAACTAGTTCAGTAAACTCCAATCTCTATTTATTTATAATAAAGCCCATTAGTATCTTCCTTGAAAATATTTTGATTGGATGAAATTAACTTCTTATGGACACAAAAAGAGGTGGCACTGGCTACTAATTTAGATAGGGTCTGAAACTGAGTGCCAAGTGTTCTTCTTCACTCCTTGTTCTTTAGCTGCTTGACACTGTGGGAAAAGTAGCTGCCTCAAAACTACAGCTGGAGTTACTTCTTAAATTTGGTAATACATGTCTGTATTCTGTCTGTAATCTGCATATTTTTACTGGTAACACAATTGTTCTGCTACCTGGAGTATGTCCTTTCTTTGCTCTGTAAGGGGTAGAAACAATATTACAGAGATGAAGATAAGGGGTTTTTTTCCTGCAGAAATGAACTGTCATCATATTCAGAATATATCTCTTTTATTGTACATCTTTTATCATTCGCTAAAATAAATATTCAAAAACACACCATGCAAAATATCTCCCAATGACACACACAAATCAAAAACTCCTTACTCTATTTGGCATTAAAAACATCTATTCATTAGTGATACTAGTTTTATGGCATTTTATAACTTTCCCTATTTCTGAAGCCTTGGCTGTGTTCAACAGAAAATATCTTTCTGTTTCTGTCCTGCAGAGACAATCTTATGCCTGTCTCTCTCTGCACTATAGGCAGTGTCCTAATGTGAAAGATATAATCTGAGTAAAATTCAGAGGAGCTGTTTTTTAGTTTTGAGTTTGACTTTGTAGTTTGCTGCTTCTGTTACAAGACTTGGAGAAGTCTGAAAGAAAGAATATTTGCGTCTGAAAGTTTGTCTTCCCATTATTTGTTAACTTTTCCCTTCCAGCCTTGACTTCATTATACATTAGCATATCACAGCTACAGCAATACCACTACTGTCAAAAAAAGACAATAACTGAAGACTGTTTTGAAAAAATAAAAGTGCCCTTGCAGGGCCCTAGATTTGAATTGTTTATCATTCCTTTGGATAAAACCATCGAGTTTGTGTTTTTATCTAATTCATTTCCAGATATATGCTTTTCCTTCTGATACTCCTGGAGTCTCCCAAGACTTTCTCCGATTTTAAGAAAGCAGATAAAACAAGGCCACAACTACACTTAGCTAAATCAAGGCCTCTTTATGATTTTGCAGGTTCTTTCCCAGGGGTTTTCACTTTAAAATTTCTCTCCATTTATCAAACAATTCCTAACTGCTCTTTAGCATCCAGTTAAGTTTAATGCTTTGTGTATTTTGTATTCAAACAAGAAAGTTTTGTTGATCATTTATGCTACTTATGATGCTCTGCTTTTTCCCTTCCTCCTTATTCCCAAATGTGAGGTGAATACAACCAAGTGAAATTCTTTTATCACAAACAATAAAGCCAGTGGTTATTAAATAGTAGTCTATCATTTGCATTGGCTTTGTTGCACTTTTAATGAAAGCATGATAAAAGAAGTGTAGAGGAGCCCACAATAAATGTTTTAGGGTAGTAGTTCTGCCTCGTAAAGGTTTGCAAATCCTGAGCTTGATCACAGAGAAAATACAGCATTTTTGTTATGGTGCCTTGTTGGGTCTAGCAAATGTTCACAATGTTTGAAAACAGTCATCAGTTACTAAAATTTCTTTCAGGATATGCTTGTGTTTCATTAAAAAAAAAAAAAATCCATTCTCTTTGTCCAGTAACCGTCCTTCCTTCCAACAAAAAATAAAAAAGCATTGCTGTATTTTTCCTGTAAACTAAAGTAATATGTACAAACACATACAACAGATACTGTCTTAGGTTGCAAGATGTGGCTGGGAGTGTGTATTATATCACCAGCTGTTAGAGGGGGGGCAGTTATCTTCTGTGAATTGGGGGGTTTTCTTTATCTCTTCCACAACCAATCCTCCCTCTGGGAAATATTTTCTGTTAATGGGCCATTGAGTCTCACTGCATGACTGATAAAATGACATCATCCCATTGCGAGGTGCTCTGCCCAGAGGGTGGAGCAAGTATTCCTACCTGGATATAATCTGAGATTTGGAATACCACAGGCAGCTTTCCCACTGGATTTCCAGAGGATCAGCTTTCTTTTCCACTGTATTTCCAGAGGAAGACCAGGCCCATCTACACTGGACCTTCAGAAGAAAACTACACCCTTCTGCAGGATCACTGCTTTCAACAGAACCACATCTGTAAGTCCAGGAGGACTGCAGCCACCATTTAATGGGACTGCTAACCCACAAGGTGTCAGGTTGTATTCTGACTCTGTCAGTAGTTTGGGTTTGTTTGGTTTTTTGGGTTTTTTTGTACTACTGCATTTATATTTTTAATTTTCCTAATAAAGAACTGTTATTCCTATACCCATATCTTTGCCTGGGAGGCCCTTAATTTCAAAATTATAATAATTTGGAGGTAGGGACTTTACATTTTCCATTTCAAGGGAGGCTCCTGCCTTCCTTAGTAGACACCTGTCTTTTCCAACCACAACAGATTTACATAACAGGAACTTGGAATGTCAGGTTTAAGTTCTTTGAGCCTGCAAGATCTAGACAGGAAAGGAGCCAGACTGTGCTTCCAAATTTTTTAAATATGTCATCACATTTGTGAAGGACTAGTTTTGCACCAGGGAAACTAGCAGTAGAATTTAAAAGACTCGATCCAGGAGGCATAACAAAGGATGATTTGAAGGACTGCTTTAATAGTAAATACAGTGCTCTTAAATCTGTATATGCCAATGAATGTGACTACCAGCTCTCTAACATTTTGCTTAGATCCAGCACGCCCACCATGTTAATCTGATGGAACACAGGTTCTTTAAACCAGACAATGTGCCAGAAACTTAAAAAAAAAAAAAAAGGATAAATCAGGTCAAATTTGACATCCATTTGGCAGATAACAACACCTCATGTTCATCTGTCTGCATTCAAAGAGCTGGCCATCTTGCTGTTCATCAGCATTCCTTTTGTTCAGGGTCTGCCTTATGAATGACTGCCTGTGAAGTTCCAGGTGAGTGCCTTCTTCCATTTATTTTTACAAGGGAAAGGAGATACTCAAAATAGACTCACAAGGAATGAAAAGTAATTGGAAATAGCACCCCTCCTGAAACACTCTTGCACCCATTTTAATGCAGAGTACATTTGGACAGTGCTCTACACCACATTCAGCTTACTTAATGTTTGTGTGACTTGACTTCTTTTTTATTCTGTGCTTATATATGGAACCTGGCACAAAGTGGAAACCCATTAACTCTTCTACACTAAAGAAATATACACAAAGTACAAAGAACAAGAAAATGAGAAGATTCCTCCAGGTGTTTTGCAGTCTGGCTAACACGGACTGAGACATTGATAACAACCTGGGAAACTGATATGAGCCATAACTCATCAGAGAATACATAGAAGAGAATCATAGAATAATTAAGATTGAAAAAGACTTTCAAGATCACTGAATCCAATCTTTGACCAAATACCACTATGCCCACTAAGGCATATCACCAAGTGCCACATCTATTAGTTTCTGAACACTTCCAGGCATGGTGACTCCACCAGTTCTGAGACTTAACCACTCTTTCACTGAAGAAATATTTCAAAATATCCAACCTGAACCTCCCTTAGTGCAACTGAAGGACATTTTCCCTTGTCCTGTCACTGGTTGCCTGTGAGAAAAGACAAAGCTCCAGCTTCCTACAACCTCCTTTCAGGCAGTTGTAGGGAGAGATAAGATCTCTCCTGAGCCTACTTCTGTCCAGGCTAAACATCCCCAGCTCCTTCAGCCTCTTGTCTGAGGACTTATTTTCCAGACTCTTCAGCAGCTCTGTTGCCCTTCTCTGGATGCACTCCAGCAGCATAATATCTTTCCTGTAATGAGAGGCCCAGAACCTGAGATACTCAAAGTGTGGCCTCACTAGTGCCAAGTACAGGGGAATGATCACTTCCCTGGTCCTGCTGGTCACACTTTTGCTGATAGAGGCCAGGGTGCCATTGGCCTTCTTGGCCACCTGGGCACTCACTGGCTCATGTTTAGGCACTGTCAACCAGCAGCCCCAGGTCCCTTCCCCCTTGGCAGCTTCCCAACAATCACTCTTCCCCCTTTTCTCTGGGGTTGTTGCGAGCCAAGCACAGGACCTGGCAATTCACCTTATTGAGCTACATCCTTTTGTAGAGCCTTCCTGCCCTCCAGCAAATCAACTTGGTATTGTCTGTATGTATGACCAAGCAATAAATATACAGATACCAGAAGTAACTTCCTGAATGCAATCTACATGGAGACTGGTGTGCATTTCAGTTTTGTTATAAAACCACTGCATTTAAAAGTATTGCTTAAACTACAGTATTGATAACTTCCTTGATTTTGAAAATGCATAAACTTATTATTCTGGACCTCATCTAATAATGTTAAACTGTTCAAAAAAAGTGCTTCCCTATTGAAGTTGAAGCTAGCTATTTATTACTATTTCCCATGGAAAATGTCACTGGCAACAGAGGTATTCCTTCAATGTACTTCTATAAAGTGGCTAGTGTTACAAAGCTGTTTTGTCAAAGAGAAAAAGATCTGTTGTCCTTTGACTTTCTTAAGTCTTGCTTGGTGGCTTTTGATACATGGTCACATTAAGGCCCTGTGCTTTGTGCTACCAATATATTTTCAAATTTCAGTCAGTATGTCTTTATGTTTTGCACTTTCCTTTCAAAGTTAGATGCTGTGAACAGCTCAGGTCTTGCAATTTCAGGGTAGCAGCCCTTAAAATTTATCCTCCTCAAAAAGTGTCTTGCCAAGCGTCAGAGATCTAGAGTTAGAAGTAAACATACTTGACAGGACCATTTAACTTCTATTCTTAGGTATTCCTCCTCTAATAATACAAGGATGACATAAAGAGATGCCAGAATCCATTATCCATTTCCTCCCCTGACATAATTTACCTAGTTAATAATTTAGCTAGACTGGTTTATCACTGAAAGAAATCTCCTATTATTTAATGTACTTCTATTATTAATTTTGTGTTGAGTAAGTTGGTTCTCTGTCATTTTCCATTTTAGCCCTAGTGTTTTTTAAATATTTGCGAATTTCAGATGGACTTTTTTGGTTGGGTCGACCCCATATAAATATGAAGTCCCTTCAAACTTTGTGGTGAGACTGAGGAGGAGAAATGAGATAATTGTGTGATTTTGTACTAACAGTGAGTCCACATAAACAGTTGTCCATGAATCCACAGAAAACAGGGATTTACTCTGTCTATATTGAGAAACTAGTTAAAATTTTTCTTCTCTCGTGTCCATGTTCATGACTGAGAATAAACTGCTCTCACAATTAATCTTTTCCATGAACATGCATGCTATCAAGTTGCTCTCTCTACATGATGCACACTTGCTTCTCCTAGCAGTCTGCACTGAACATATTTCTTCAGTCTTTTATTGCTTTAGTTTCCCTCATTGGTTTCTTTCTGATTTATTTCATATTTTGGGTCAAAGCCAGTGCTTTTCCAACAGCACCAACTTGACTTACAAAATAAATCTTGGCATAAAAGAAGCAAAGGTAATGGCAGCATCAGAGTGGTGTGTACAAATGCAGACCTGGCCTTGCAGAGTTGATGTAAAATAGTGCTTCTATTGCTCCCTTGATTCCTCACTGGGTAATGCTACTGTTTATGCATTTCAAAACAGCAATCACCACTTTTTGCAGCAGTAGCTGCACACTTCATGCTTGTCTGGAGTTAATGGGCTCAGGCTGTACTGGGATCTCTTGATTAAGCTTTGGTATGGTGAAACACTTCAGGTGTACTATATTTGATCCCCCAGCCTGCACAACAGGGCCTCTCTCTTTCCCCAGCAAAACACCTTGAGCATATGGTTGGGGTTTCTTTTCCTAGTGTTTGCTGCAGTTTAGCTGCCTACTTGGCAGTTTAACTGCTCATCTTAGCATGTCAGACTATTTAGGCCAAACAGCCTAATCTGGTGGTCTGCAATTACATATTTAAAGCATTAACCAAGCACTAAACAAGTAGACTGACTTTTATTTGATTTTTTTTCCCCATCAGTTTGTTTAAAATCAGTAGGATTCCTGAGTGCCTGAGAAGTCTGAACATCCCATCACTTTTGGGGCACATAAAGTTTAAGACTGAAGTGTTGATATTGTCAGAAAGTGGGATTTAGGAAAAGTAAGCTCCTCAGCTGCATGTCCCTGCAGGAGCAGTGGGAAAAGAGAACCTGAATGAAGATAAAAACAGTCTAAATCCACTCCTGTTTGTTTACCATATGTTACACTACACTCAGTCAAGGTAGATGGAGAAAGGGCTTCCACAGCTCAACTACTTCTGAACATCAAGTAGAACTTGACTTTAGCAAAATTTCAATTATTACTGTGTTCCTGGTGTACCAGAGAAGAGAAAAGGTGTTAATTGCTCCCCCAGTTGGACTGGGGAAGCAATTCTTTTGTGGGGAAGACTTCTCTTGTGTAACTGATAAAGTAATCTCTTACTTCCTAAAATAAGGACTATGTCTCTGGAAGGATGATTCCTGCTGGAGTTTGCAGAGGTAGCTAATTCAAAGACACCACTCTGAGGTACAAGGCTGCCAGTCTGAAGTTCAGCAGCAGAAATATGCTGACATAGTTATTCTTTACATGATGTATAAATCATTGCTATATTTAATGTAATTAACGGTCTGAATTGTTTGTGTTTTTTCATCACAATTGCTCATATACATATATATATATATATATATATATATATATATATATATATATATATTTGACATGTAGCACACACAGAGCAAAAACCAATTTGTTTATATGTGTGGTATGTGCATAAAATCTTGCTTTTTTTGCCTTGAAAGAATATAAGCAAGGTTCCACCACCCCAAACATTTTCTCTGGAAATTTAGATGGACGCTCCCCAAAGTCTGCCTTTCCTTGCAAACAAACTTCCAGTCCAAACTGGATCTTCTATGAGTTGTCAGCTTTTGGTGATTCAGTGCAATTCTTCATAGTTGGAATATTCCTGGTAAGCTACAACTCCCAGGTATTTAATCAGAGCAGAAATCTTCATTTTTTTTGAAACCACTAAATGTTTTCCATCGTCCAGGTATTGCTCATAAAAATATAGCTTTTTTAAAATGAAATGCAAGTCCTGGATACGAGATAACTCAGGAGAGCCATAGACTAAGTTTCCAGTTACAGAAATGTGCATTTCTAGCACAATGTACCTCACAATCCATGGTCACTTTTTAAGCAAGTAATTAAACATTACTGTAAAGTATGTAAGAAAAATTATATCCATTTAACAGATGTCTGAATGGAAACAAAACAAAGCAATAGCTGGAAGTCCCCAGGAGAGCCAGAACACTGCATTCATTTCCAACTCCTGTATCTTAGCCTCTTTCATAGCATCACATATTCTCTTCCAACTGCAATTTTCACAATTATTTTCCAGTAGATCAACTTTCTTTGAACTACAGCATTTCAGAAGATGTTTTAATTCATCCTCATCACCTCAACAAGCAAATGGTCATTGTCCTTGGAGACTGTTTCTCTGAAATTTCTGGTTTTGCCTTGGACAGTGACTTTGGGAACATGCTGGTGGTCCTGTAAAAGAGCCTGAAACATTCAGCATTGTTGCATTGATAAAACAATTTGGCTACTCAGGACTGGTAAGGAGTCTTTGCAAAATAGTTCCTGGTGGTAACTAACTGCTCTATCATGCAAAATGCCTTGTCACCAAACATTTGTTTGTCTTATTCTGGTCATGGCTCAGGTATTTTATAATGCAGTAGGCTGTCTTTCAAGAAGAATCAACCTAGATTTTTTTTTCTTTCATGTTTCTTTACTTTGTGCTTTATAATACAATTCTACTATAGGCATCTGAAAATGTGTTCTGCTGATAAATCTTTTTTTTTTTTTGTAATTTTGTGGGACAGCTATTTTAATATAACACCTACTGTTAGAGGCTTATCTACAAAAAAAAAAATCATCATTAATGGTTAGAGCCTTGAAATAAAAGCTTCTTATCTGCATTACTGTAACACCCTCAGGTCTCTTAAGAGATCTTGCACTTGCCTTTGTATTACACTAAGATATTATAGACAAACAGTAAGATGCCATTTACCATTCCAATCCCTGAAGAGCCCTCAGCCTTCTTGTTAGTTGCCTGACTTGTATGCTCATTACTTTTTCTTCTTTCCCTCTCATCCATATGCAGTTTATTCTTCTTTCTGTTTCACTATTTTTACTCATAGGATTCATCCCTACCATGGAAGTGTTTGAAAACAGAAGTTATATTATTCTGGCACTGTACAAATACCACTGTGCCAACCTGAAATACTTACTGTTTAAGATATAGGCTTGCTTCTGGGGTGGGCTTATTTAAAGAGGGAATTGTGCCTGAATATGAATATGAATGGAGCTAGGCTAGTTTTATATTAGTTTCACTGTGAAAACAAACTGTCTTACTCAATCCTACATCTCTATTTACTTTCTCTTTATAGCCATGTAATTCCATACACTTTGACAAAATGAATTATGTCTCATGCTAGCATTAACAATAAGAGGAATAAATGCAAACAACACATTATACAGGTAAACACTACAGGACGTGGCCATTAGAGGATATACTGGAATGCAAATTGTATGCTTCAGAGGCTGAAAAAGATTGTAATGTGCTTGCGTTTGGTTATTTTTATTCCCCTCGATTTAGCCCAAAGTACCCAAGATGCTCGGTGGGTCTGTTACTCTGAGACAGATTACACGATGCAATTCCTTCAGTAGAAGAAAGCACTTGCCTCAGACTGTACTAAAGTCAATTTTATGCAGTTCAATTGGATTTCAAAACAGTCTCCTACACGCAGAACATAAACACCCTCCCTCTTGTCTAGGTGGAGGCAGTAAAATGAGGCTCCTAATTCACACTGGGTAGTAGGAGGCATGCTGGAACAGGGACCCACTGCTGTAGTCTGTTCAAGAGTAGGGAGTCCCAGAAACTTGGGAAAATGGTGCAAAGCTGTTACAGTTAGTACTGTGACTTTTGCAGTGGCTACATGATAATTGTAACATTGGCCAGTAAAAACTGGTTTTAGTTTTGTCTCCTTATTTCCAGATTTTGCCTTTATTTTGCTTTTTCTTTTAGTATTCTTCTCCCTACTCCAGGTTGGGGTGTTTTTGGTTTTGGTTTTTGTTTATATTTTGGTTTGGTTTTTTTGTTTGTTTGGTTGGTTTTTTTATGGTCCTCATCAAGCAGCTGTTCCTAGTGTGGGCGCCTGATGACTGCTGCTTTTAATTTTCCATAGTCCCTCCAGGACTCTCATGTCATCAACACCTGTTTCTTATTCTTTTGGGTGGTTGCTAAAAGGCACATTTACAAGATCCTTTGGTGTCATCCACAGAAATTACCTATTTCTAAGGTAAATAAAGCCTAAGACTCTAACTCTATGATCTTCTTTTTTGCCTTCCTTTCTTGTGTTTTTTAGATTTGCTTTTTTTTTCCCCAGCCTCTTCCATCGTAGGAGGGCAAAATACCTGGTCCTTTTCTTTTAGATCACCTGTCAATTCTGACGAATAGTGTCCTCCCTTGCCAACCCACTAGCCACTCACCTACCAGCAAGTCAACAGCATTCTTAGTATCTACTTTTATAGTGAGTACGTGCAAAAAAGTTCTGCTCATAAAACAACTGTAAGTTTAACATTTTGGCCTCTAATTTTTTTTATTCTTTGCTGAAATGAAGAGAAATGGACCCTTCCTCTGATTTTGCCAGTAGTTACAGCCTGCAGTTTTTACCTCTGTAAAATTTCATTCTAGTTGGTGAGCTAGATTTAAGTCTTACAGTTCACACGGCGTTGGTCACTGCTCTAGTACTCCTCTGAAGTGTCATTTTAGTACATGTAAGAAAGTCATAACTAATGCTATTGTTTCAACTGTAATTATTGGAATGTTTATTATTCGACATAGAAAATATATTCATTAGATGGGACTCATTCTCCAATAAGTTTTTTTGGCAGAGCTTTTCTTGGTGGGCAGCAAGGAGGACTGAGTTGTTTATTTTTTTGGAAAGCTTTGATAAGATGTTTAAAAAACCTTATGGAAAACAATACTAAATCTAAATCCCTCTATTTTTAATAGGTAGAAAATGCAATTAACCATATTTTCCTAGAGTAGCAATATAGCAGGCTCCAGCAGGTGTGTTACTATTGCAATATCAAAATAAAAAGTCTAGTCAGCCTTTCACTATAAAAATAAGTGAAATGCAGAGCAGATGCTGTAATAACCATTAATTTATATTCACCAACTATATTTGTTGTAAAAGTAGATGAGGACACTGGAAAAACAAGTTATTTTTGGCTCTTCCCTGCAATATCACAAGAAAACTACTGTAATGTGTTTAGCAGAGCAATGAATACATATTGGCCAAATTTATCTCTGCTATAACCCTGCAGAAATGTAGAATGAATTTAGTTCTAAATTTTACTTTGTGGAAGGAAGAATAAAATTAAAGGAGTTTATTAAACATCACCAGAAATTTTCCTGGTTTCCAGTACCTGATCTGATACTGAACCAACTTTGAAAAACTTCACAAGGAAACTAGAATGATATGCAGATTTTACCTAAATTTTACTGTTCAGAATTTACACTCGTAACTTTCTACTAGAAACAGATTTTAATGAGCTGTGTAATAACCTATATCCAGAGGAACTCAAAGTAGCATTTCTTGGATGCTGATTTCGGTAAGACTTCTGTGCTTATCATTGGGGTATTTTTACTGATTTTACCATGCAGTTTGTCCCTGAAGAACCAGAAGTGGATGTGGGCACTTCTTTCACTGGATGAAAGGGTCAACAGTATCTCAAGTTCCACAGCGGGTTTCATGTGGGGATGCTCAAGTGCTATATATACAATTAAATTAACTTTGCCATAGGTCAGTTTATGCTACTTATTTCTTTTCAGAGATGAAAACAAAAAGCTGAACCAGCCTTGCCAGTTTACTAGAGGGGCTAAAAGTCCTCACTACAAAGCACGCTGTTCAAATACTGAAATAATTTGCCCTTAAACTCAGGATTTGTGTCACTTCTGTTGGTTGTGTAATATTTTACACCTCTTTCTACTAAAGGCAAAGGATAAGAAGCAGTGAAATAATTTCACAATTATTCTCATTTTTCATGAGATGCTGTTATTGAACCTGAGTTTTGACTTCTCTGCAAAGATGTTTTTTCGTATTGAGACTACAGTCTAACAGATCATGGTTCTAACACATCAAGACATTTGTCTTTTTCTCTCTGATTGTTGTTCATGCAGGTGGGTGCTTATGATATTTTGTCTATATTTTACTGGTTTACAGATCAGATTTTTTAAGCCCTATTATATATCTGCTTCAGTTTTGAATGGAAAATGGATTAATGTCTTCTACTGGTGACTAGCTAGACCTGTGAACCGCATCAGTATGAATTGTTTCAGGCTGGTTATGAAACTAAACTTTCAGGCTTTCCAGTGAAGCAAAAAAAGCCACACATTACATAAATCATCAGAAGTGCATTTTAGTAGAAAAATTTGCAGAGGCTTTTGTTTTGTCCCTCTGATTTTTCAGTGAAAACAACTGGGAAAATTCACTACAGACTTGCTGGTAAATTTAGTTCAAGGTGGGAAATTTTCAGAGAGTAAAAAACACACTTGAAGTCTTTTTTTTTCCAGCTGGAAATGTTACCATTGTGCTGCATCCTTATTTTTAGTGAAAGAGCTAGTGCTTGGGAGTTTCATGCTGAGCAAATTTGAACAAGGTGAGATAAGTAGTCAGACAGTGACTTTCAGTGAATCTCCCCCATCAAACAAAGGATGAGAGAGGGAGGAGAGAAAAAGAGAAAAGAGGGGATTCTCAAATGAAATGAGGAGAGGTATGATGGTTTGAGATGCTTTAGGAAGGAAAGACACCTTATGATCAAGACAGGACAATAAAGGGAGAAGATGGCATTTATGCATGTGTCACTTTTCAGTGGTCCTGTGTATGGTTCTGGCTTTAACCCTGACACAGAGGGATATTCAAACCTGACTGTGCTGATTTTACATTGCCAGCTGCTTTACCTGGACTCCCCCTGTTTTCAGTAGAAAGCAAGTATTTCTCTTGAGGGTAATTCAGAAAAGGAGCCTAATTTAATTGAGCAAAATTTGTCTTTAGAGAATATCTACTCTTCTTCATTGCCTACGGAGGGTATCTAAATCTGGTTTAAAGAAAAATGGTGTGATTACTTTCTCTTTTCCTCAGTGGTTCTGCTGTGACTTTATATGTCCCGAGTAACTGGACCATGTGATGTTTCTTCTGGAGATCTGTCAGTGCTCAGATACACACAAAGAAATGCATTTCAGATGCCAGACCTGAAGGGCCTCAATTCTTAGACCAAATGTATTTAAAAGACATGGAATCCAAAAGCTGAATCTCTATTAACCAACTGGTAATGGACTTACAAAAAGGATATGGTCACAGGGGCTATTACCAGAGTACAGGATTGATCTTGACCAGCTACACAGGGTAGTATGGACAAGTATTTTATATCCAAATTGCTATCTGGAAGGGAAACTCAACTTTATTTGCATTGAGAACACCACCACAGAATGGTGTTTTCAAGAAAATGTCAGTTCAACAAAAGTTATGTCTACCTGAACAGGTAATGCACTGTAAAACAGGTAGATGTGTGGGATAGAGGAGTTGATCCTGAACATCTTGAACCCATTGTGCTTGGTTCAGAGTGTTAGTCTGTGGGGGGCAAAGGGGGTTGATCTTTGGACTAGCTTTAGTGCATCAGTTACCTTGAATGTGTGAGGCACACAGTACATTTTTTGTCCCTTTTGCCTTTAATATTTTTACACATATGGTTATGTCTTCCTCACTTTCAGTTATTTTTATCATTCTTCTGAGGTTATTAGGACTTCAGAGGAAAACTCATGTAGCCACATGGACTCCACTACCCACTGGCCAACTGAACAATTGCATCTTGACATGCCCAGTGTCTCCAGGCAGAATGAACTGTGAAAGAAACACAGTGAAGCTAAAATGTTTGCAGCGTGCACTCCCTCTGATCCTGTACATGCAGCATGAGCGTCTCATGGCACAAATGTGCTTTAAGCTTCCAATTAACTTTGGGCATAGCAAAAAATAAATTATCTTATGGTCCTGACAGTATGATATAAAAGCACAAAAAATGCCACAAACTCCACAAGAATTTGGCCAGGTTTTCAAGTGTGGGCAATAAAGAACCTGCCAACCTTATCTGTGGCACAATTCCAACAGTACTGTTCTCCCGCTGGCCTACTATTGCTATCCTCAGGAGATCCAGCCCTGGAGGAATAATCATCAGCAAATTCCATTCAGGCATTTGCCTGTCTCCCTAGGTTCTCCAAAGGGTGGTGAGGTTCATATCTGTGGTTTTTTTAATGCGAAGGACAAGCAGGGATTGGTGACCATCAAGAACATTTGAAAGACAACAAAGCACAACCTGGGTAGCACTTCAAGCAGGAGTGACCTGAAGTGGGTGTTTCCAAACCATGCATTATAATTTAGAGCTGTTCTGTTCGGGTATGATGCATTTTAATTAGAATTTGGAAAGTGTACCAACAAAAATGAAGATAGGAAAGGGAAGAACAGTTTATTGGCCTTGCCTTAGCTGAGAACTTGCTGGAGAAATGCACATTCTCATTGCACTTGCTATGCCATTTATTAATATTGCAGCAGAGGATGGTACAACTGTAATCATTTGTGATTTCAATAATTTATATCAATACACAATTCATGAACTCTGTGTTTGTACATTGTAGCTGAGAATGCTACAGCTGAAGAGGATCTACTGAAAATGTAAGAGATGAGTATCTCTAATCATATCCATGTTCTTTTCAGTTCCCTGGAAGAACAAGACAGCTACAAAATGCAAAGATCCAAGTAATTACTGGTATTAAAACTGCTGCAAAATACATGAATGAATGCAGGTCAAAAAACAACAAAAATTACCCATGAACCTGAGTGTGTAAACACTGTATTTTTAGCTCTTGAGTCATCAGAGAGCAGAAAACCATCTCTGTTTAAATGAAATCAACAGCCAACCTTTTTTTTTTTGGATTGTGGTACATAAGTATGTGCATTTATATATTTGTACCACATATATAAAATACTCAATTATCTCTCTGTCTCCAATAGACTCAGTTTCCAAAGAACAGTATATCAAAATGCCAATACAAAACTTCCTAAGAACTTGTAGCAGTTTTTGGTCAGTAGTGTTTCTACACTGGATGTAAATAAGGCAATCTGATGTCATGACCAGTAAGCACCAATTACCGCTTTGCAAATCTGAGTCTGAGGTGTATAGTGGTTCTTAATACCTTTTGGGGACAATACAATAAAGTGGGTTGCAAGAGATTTTTTTCTCTTTAGTTCTTTTTTTTTTTTTTGTTTTGTTTTGGGTTTTTTTGTTGTTGTTGTCGTTGTTTGGTTGGTTTTGTTTTGTTTTTAAAGTTTCGAAAATTTGGGATGCTCAGTTCTTTGGGCATTTAGAGGTGCAACAAAGCTGCTGTAAATGACAAGAAAAACACACAAAATAAAATAATTAACTCTGCTGCTAAACTGTCAGTTCATGGAGCCAATTATGCCTAGCAAGCACATAACTCTAGGAAAGCAGGACAGATTCTCCTCTGCTGGCAGACCAGTTATATTTGCAATGACAATGTGTCATCTGTCACGCTCAATGGCATGAGAGATTTCTTTCTGGACATAAAATGTAATCATTGCCAGAGACTGGAGCTTGGGCTTGGCTCTTAAATTTATTTATGTTATTTGTCATGAAAAAAATGACAAATGGAGGCAAACATCTTCAAAAGAAAACTGATGACCAGATCAGAAACAATAGTTGAAACAAGATGAGGAGATTAGAGTGGTTTAGATTTCTTTTGAAGAAAGATCAACTCACACTTTTCTAGCTGTCAAAATTATTGATAGTTTAATTTGTAAGTCTTTTTGTGCCAACCTAATTTTCATTGATGACATGAAAACTTTATGACACAAAAATTAGATTTCATTTTTATAGGTGATTTCAAAGAGAATTTTTAAATAAAACTTCAAAGCTCCTGTTCAACTGAATAATTCTTGCCTCAGCTTTACTGTTTATAGTCATATGTTTGCATAGACATTGCAACCAGTTTTAACAAAATCAGATAATTTGGGCTGCTGCCATTTGAAATTAGCATATTCCCACAATTACTCTTAAGAGTAGTGAAGGTGATAGTCATAAGAACCCACTACCATGCTTATTTTGCAGTCCCCATAAATGGTAGTGCAACAGCAGGCTGGAAATTTTCAGAAAGTTTTCATACCAGTGTAGATTGAACATGTGGTGCTTCATGAGAAATGGAAATATCCTGCTGAATGTGCTTTCCGTTTTCCTTTAAATAGAGAGGAAAAAAATGCCCCAAGAATTATTCATTGTTTGGGTATGAAAAATGTCATTCAGAAACATGGCAACAATGAGAAATTCTAACTTTATATAAATGTTTTTCACCAAAAAAAATCTAAACTTTTCAACTCAGTCATCAAGGAAAAAGAATCTGAATAACTAAAGGATCATCTTCTTGTAGACAAAAAAAATCACAGTTGCATTTTTTTGTTTGATACAGCTCTGTCAAAAAAAAAAACAAGGAAGCAAAAAAAATCCAGGTATTATGTTGAGAATCCTGTTTTATCATGCAGACACTATAAATTACAAAGACAAACAAAGAGATTCTAGTAATGTCCTTATCCAGATGAGCTGTGCTCTCATGATTAATCATGTCACCAGAAACTCGTGTAATCTGTAGCTGCCTGTTTATTTATTTGTCTATTGGACTATCAAATGTTCCCATTTCATTAAGTGCTTGCTCTCTACTGAGACAATACTTAATATTTTGAATCACTGTGGGCTTTTTCCAGGGCTCCATGCTCCAAAGCCTAGTAGCCCCATTTAGTTTCTGCTATTTTCCAGGCAATGCTCACTGTCAGCAGCTCTCAAGTTCCCACATTAGGGCCTTTTCACCTCGAGGACAAATTTCTGATTACAAGGCCTTCATTAGGGGGCTATACTTTTTTCAGTATATATGTTATTTGTAGGAGCTCTGTAAATAAGGCCAGATGTTTTCTGGAAATTTAGATGTCCCCTTTCTCCCTGTTGCACCTAGCATGTGCCAACTAACTGGCATCATGAGGGTGTCCCTGCCTCAGGGGAAAGCTTTCTGTCTTGAAAGAAAGACGGTTTTTGAGGGCAGTTCAGTGTATTTTTCTTCAGGGTATGCTACTTCCCAGAGGCAAGTTCACAATTCAAGCCCTCTGTAGTCAGGGGAGAGAGGTATTTCCAGAGGGCAGATCTGAGCCACAGCTAGGCTTACTTGTCCTCTGGAAATGCCTCTATGTTTCTCCTGACTGTAGCAGGAGCCTAAGATGATCAAAGCTACAGCAGAGGCACAGAGAAGTGGAGCAACCAAAAGGGTTTTTTTTGGCAGGAGAGCTGCCAGGTGGGCTGCAGCAGCCTCTGATCAGACTTGTCATGAAGTGACGGGCAGTGAAGTTGCTCTGACTTGAAGAACAGGAGAGGAGAGGACTACACAGCTGGAAATTACTTTTAAAAACATTACTGAACACTAAAAAGTGTGACTTGGAGGACAGAACAAATTGGACAAATGCATCCTGTGTTTCTACTCTTCATTCTTCCAGGTCAAAAATTATCAGTCTCTAATTTTTGTGCAATTTCCTGGTAGCTGACATTTTCAGAGGAGAAAAAAAGACATCTTTTAAGGAAGGAGAAGGGGAGTAGTAATGAAGAAGATGAAATTAAAAACACGACAGGTTCCAAGAGATATGGAAAGTGAGCAGTGGTACAGGAAGATGTGAAAGAGCAGAGGAAAATTGTGATCAAATTAATTTGATCAAATTTGATGAAGTTAATTAGTTTTTCAAACATGAATATGCACAGGATGCATGGTATGTGTGTGCACATAAGAAGGATAGAATCAAGGAAAATAAAAACTGTCACCTCCCAAGGCTGTATTAGTTGTATATAAACCATTCTCAGTGAGATAACTCATTCTTAAAAACCCCCACTGATGAAGAACCCCCAGCCTTGCTTGGAAGTGTATTATGCTGTTTGACCACCACTATTTGTTCTCCTAACAGCTACTATAAATCTTACTTGCTGTAGTTTAGCTTCATTCATGTCCTATTCACTGTAGAGAAGGAGAAACGGGACATGCTGTTCCTCTCTTCTACAGCCTGCTACTCATTAGACCAGTTATGCTCTTAGCTCCATGGTGTTAAGTTTCTTGTCTTGTCTTTGTAACCCACTCTTGTCCAGATGTATTTCCTAGGCTTCTGTTATACCCAGCTGTTCTCCATCTTTATTAATAAACATGCTCAAAACTCCCAAAATCCTCCACTCAAGAGCATGTATCTCAGTTTCTGAGTGACCTGAAAATATGTCCCTAGTCCCTATGCTGACAGGCAACACTTTCATTTCCATGTCTTCTTATTTGTAATAGGAAACCACTATTGATTCACATCTTTAAAATCTACTTTAATATCCATTTTTTTCCCATGGTTAAGCACATAAGGTGCTGTCTTATGGGTGGAATTTGACTGTTCCTGGAAAACAATATCATCTATTTCTTGCCATGTAATTGCTTCAGGTTTTTTTTGTAATTCTGGTCCCAATCTCTCAGTGTGTTGCAGTTACATGCACCTTGAGCTAATCAGACAATTTTACAAACTTCTTCTCCATTTCATCATTCTTGGTACTTGGGCAAACACTGAAAGGGCCCAGAAAAAAAAACCCTGTAACACACCTTGGTATATCCATATCAACAGCCAACCACTGAAATAGCCAGTTTCTCTCTGACTCTGCTTTTCCAAATACTCTTGTGACCACCTTTGAGTACTTTCATCAGGAAGCAATGATGCATTTAGACATCTTTTTCCAGGATGCCCAGCTCATCCTCAGCTCTCATTGTTTGGCTGCACTTCATAATGAACATTGATATTTGTACAGCTGCCTTCTATCTTCCTGGCTGGCAAATAAGAGCCTGATTATTTTCCAACAACTTTTGTAATTACCCTTGAAGAAGCAAATTGCTATCTATTATGTACAGTCCATCTGTCATTATGATAACTGTTCCTCTCTTCATAATATTTCCATGCTGGCTTTAACTGGCAAGCTTTTGTGGACTGGCAAAGATTTCATGAACTCTGTTGTCTGTGCTATGAGGAGCAAAGAACAAATTTCAAAGGTAGGAAGACAACACTAGTGAGTATAGCTACCACTCACTTGCTATGAAGGTCTCTCATATTATGCTCTGGGTCTATGGTTTGTTTGGTTTCTAAAAATCTCTTTACTGATGCATGACATGAAGGAAAACTGGCTTTTCTAGCATATGCTTTCTATACAGCCACCTTAATTTGTATGAAAAAGTAGTCATAAGGTAACTTCATACACTTTCCTGTGCAAACCCTGTGTACCTTCAGAGTGCCTCATTTCAGATTGCTGGCTGGAACAAAATTTTCTACTTGTGATGTTAGCTGGCATATTGTGTTTGCTCCCACCTTGGAATAAAATAAATTCTCTCAGGAAATACACTGCAAAAATGTTATTGAGAACAGTTTAGAAGAAAAATGCCTTGAAGTGTATTAAAGCATAAATCTTTTGATAGCACCTTACAACAAAGATCTGTTATTCAAGTTGCACAGATTTAAAATCTCAAGTAGGTTTGAAGGGTAGGGTTTGAGGAAATAATGTTCACATATATGCAGCATGGAACACCATTACTAATATAATTAGAGGCCTTATTTCTCCACAGACCATTCAGAACATAAGTCCTTACAGAATATAACACCTTCAAATTCGTTTCTCCAAAGTGCTAATTAAGCTTTCTTAAATTCTTGGGATGTCCTTTGGTTTGGTTGGGGTTTTGCCTTTTTTGCATTTGGGGTGTTTTTTGTGTGGGAGGGGGAGGTCTGTTGTTTTGTTATCTTAATTTTTTGCAGTTTGGTCTTAATTGTTTGCAAACAGGGGTAGGAAGATTTGCCCAGAATTGTTGTGTGCTTTGGGTGAGAAATAGAGCTTTAAGTGAGATATATGAATAGAGGAGCTCTGGCATTGTGATTGTTAATATCCAGCTAAATCCATCAGTGCACTTCCATCTTCTGAAGTGGTAGCATTGTATTAATTTGCTTTTCAGTTTCCTGTAGCAATAGAAGCAATTAAAGTAGATTATTTTTTGAAGTATGGGAAGGTCTTTATTTTAGAGAGCATTTAGGCATTGCTTATTTAGTAAACCATAATTTGCCATTTGCACCTATCCATTTATGCTCTGCAACAGAACTGACACTGCCTTGATGAGTACTTGAGACTGAGGTGCTGACAGTGTTTGAGGACTACAAGGGAGCTCTTCATTCTAAATCAGGGATGAAAACTACAAAAAATCATAGTGAAAATAGATGTTGAGGAACCAAATCTTTGACAACATACATATGAGGTACTCTTACTGCTCTTAGGCAGTTCTACTGTCCCTTTTGAAAAATGCAAGATTACTATTCCTCATAAACAGGGAGTTTCAGATCTATTAACTCCATTCTGCATGCTTTTATACTAATTTTTACCTATTTTAGATTTAATAATTTGCTGATTTAATACTTTGGAATTTTTTTCATGTTTTTAAACTAATACTAAATAGCAAAGTAACTCCGTATGTTGTTCCAGATGCATCTTTCTTTTAGTGCATAGGTTTATAGGTGAATAGTGTATCGGTGATTTATTGGTTTTTACAAGGTATTGGAATCTTTTGCATCTAGAGCATTCACTAGTTTGAAAGATCATTATTAGTTCAAGATCAGTTGGTGCTTAGCACAAATTTCAGTGTTCACTGTTCTAGACAAGGAAAATGCATTTCAAAGAGAGGTAGTTGATTGGGGACTTGGTGGAACACATTCAGATTGATTTGGATGAGATTTGACAGTTTTAAACAAATACCAAATTGCCTTATATTTTCTCACTACCACTATTCTCATGGTAACCAAGAACTTTGACTCATAATGCTGCTCTGAGTGCCTTCCAGTTATTTTAAATCTACTACTTTCTACTACTACTTTCTGACTTTTCTCCTTTTCCTGTAAACATTGCAGATTTACACAGTGCTTCCTTGACTTCCTTCCCCTTCAAGCACTTATCTGAATTTCTCTCAAAAGCATTCACTTTCCCAGACATGCCAGTTGCCCCACCTTTTATTGCATCAGAATTTCCCTAGGTTTTTAAAACACTGGATAAGTAAATTCTAACTTTTTCGAAAAAGAGGAATTGGCTCATAGAAAGACGTATAGAAAGCTCTTTTTGAAACTGGTTATTTGCTTGTCCTCCTCCTTGGTGAGCAGAAGGGAGCTTTGGTGGTTGCAGACAAAAGTGGTGATATAACATTAAGCATGAAGACCAGACACAAAAGATTAACAGAGACAAAGCAAAGAACTCACAAGTTCTTTACTTATGCTTTATAGATTGTAAAGACAAAAGTCATTCTATGTAGAAACTTTAACAAACATTTCCTTCTTTCCCTAAGCAGTGAGAATCTTGTCTAAATTACTTAACAACTGATCAATTCATTGGAGTACAGACAAGAAGCTAAATCTCCAGCTGAGTACCCTTGTAGGCAGCTTCAGTGTTATTGCATTACTCAGATCCTCTTCCGAATCAAACTTTGAGCACAGGCTTAATTAAGGGGTTAAATTTTCATTTATTGCTGCTGGAAATTAAGAGTTGACTAAATTGAGCTTGTTTTAAATAGTCACTGAGGTTAGATTACAGTTTATGATCTGCTTACTATAGAAACAGGTTTTAAAAGATATTGAGAGGAGAATTAATTCCTTTCCAATAGTCTTTGGCAGTGGTATTAGCACTTCTAAGTAAACACTAATAAAATTCCAAGTTTAAGCACACTTTTCATAACCACGTGGAAACAACTTTCTGATGAGAAATTGCTGTGGAAATGAATGATAAGTGGAAACTGGCAAAATTTGTCTTCATTTGAATGGTGCGATGGTCCAATTTATACAGCTTCAATAGTAGGAGACAAATGAACAGTGATTACAATTTATTCTCTCAGGAGCAATGGTGATATGAAGGGCTTTGTCCAAAATAATCAGTGTTGGCTATAAGCCAAGAAGAGGGAAAGAGCAGCACATGGTGTTTTGTGGATTTAGATAGTAGTATAGCTTCTGACTCTGAAAAGATCTGAAGTGAATGGATGGGATGGAGAGTGGAGGGGGAAAAGCTGTTCTAATACTGTCATTTCAGAAGACAAACAGCCAGAAGATCAGGCTTCCTGGTATATGCATCTTTAAAACACAAACAACAGTCTTCTATCTCTTGACTTAAAAAAAAAAAAAAAAAAAAAAAAAAATTGTGTGTGTGTGTGTGTGCATGTGTGTGCTCAGGAGGATTAAACAGTACTTTCCAGCCTTTTCTGTCTATGACTTAAACTTCTCTGTTCCTGGACTATGTCAGAGATCTATCCATTGATCATGTCCTGGTTATCTCATTTCAAAGGCAGTGTTTAAAGCATAACAGATTGGGTAAAGATATGAACTGTTTCATGTCAATTTCATTTTGTTTGGTGGTTAGTTGCCCCTTTCTAACCTGCCCGTTCACTTTATCTGAAGGGATTAATACTTGGAAGTGGTCTTGAAACTCCCACTAAGTAGGCAAAGAAACATTTCACGATCCTGGCAGTGCCGGTAGAGATCCTGGTAGATGATACTGTTAGTGACATTGCTCTACACACGTCCTGAATTTTCTTCTCAATCAGGCATCCAAAAGGAAAAGTAATAATGTGCTGTCAGCTGGAAGGTAGGAAATGAGCACAATGAAATTTGAGCTCTTTGTGAAGGGCTGCAGTTCCCTTGGATTGGCAGCTATTGTATCCATTTTTGTTGGTTGAGGTGGACTAATTTGGAGGTTTGATTTCTCTTTAACTACTAAAAGAGTTTAGTGAAACAAGCATCACATTTATTATACAGTAATCCAATATAAGATGCCCTATAATGACAGAGTTCTTTACTTACTGGATTTTACACACTGCAGCCCTCTGAGACCCATCATCAGAGGAAGAGGATTTTCAATCATACTGGGGATCTTAATTTTTGTAACCATTCTAGGAAAGGCTCTAGGCAACTTTTATCCAGCCTGAGGTACTATACATTAAACAGTCTTGTGAACCCTGCAACTAATGAAGCCAGATTTCCTACTTCATTAAACTTACACTTTACTTCTCATTACTATTGTTCATTTTTCAAGTTAGCTCATTGTATTTATTATGCCCATCCCTCTACAGGAATCACAGATGAAGTTACTGAAGAGGAGCTGTGTTTGCAACAGAAGAGGGGAAAAAAAGCTACTTTCTTTGTTTTTAAAATCAAATTCAGTTATAGACAAACAAGAGACAGACTTCCTGAGCATCCCACCTGCTGCACTGCAGAGATAATGTGAATGACAGCCATTGTGATATCACCTTGGGGAACAGCTCCAAACAGCCAGTCTTTAATGGCTGTCTTATCTTCATACTGGCTGATTTATACATTAATCAATTATATATGGCATAAATTGTATCCTAGTAAGAATTATTTGGGCTCTTTTAGGACAGGGAATATGACTTTATGCAATCACTAGCAGAAGGCTACAGATTTATGTTGATAGCACAGGGTCTCAGGAATTAACTGGGTTTGCATTGGCCTAGGCTTGTTGTAGCTAGCTTAATGCTTGCCAGCAGCCAACTAAGTTGATGGGCTTCTGCTGTGAACCCCATGGACAGACCTCACTGTCCCAGTGTACACAAAGTGAGCCTGGTGTGCAACTTCCAAACCTTGGCTGGGAGCTGATGAAGAATGACACTGGGAGGAGAAAATGAACAAAATCAGTCCCAAGAAGACCCAAGGCTGAACAGGAACAAAATTCCCCTATTGAGGTCTTCCCAGGAAGGGCTTCAGAATACTACTGATGTGACTCCCTACCGTCACCATGAGATGAGGGAGACAGAAACAGTCAAGCTTAGGACTCAGAGGTACACCTAAACAGTACATTTCATACAAAAAAAAAATATAACTGCACCATCAATTCAGTTTTTCTGTATTAATGATACCATTGTGGACTATTGGACTGCTAAAACAATAACTGGGGTAAAAATTATTTCTTCACTCAATCGGCAACGTGTAAACTTCTGCTCATAAAAAGACTGATATTAAAAAAATAACCCAATAAAAGTAAATTTGATGCATAACATTTTGCTGAACCAACATATTTGGACTTGCCTTTGGTTCTGATTCTAACAAGCTAAAGCAAAATAAACCTTAGTGCCTCACCCTCTGATAAGCAGAAGTGAGACATTACCCATGTCATTACTCAAGGATAAATTTGTCTTTCCCTTTCTTTGACATTCCTTGTCAAAGCTTTCATTTACTAGGTCTCTGCCCTTCAACGCCAAACTCCATTCTCATTTACTTGGCTGAAATGCTAAAAGAGTCATTGTAATGATTGTAAATACTTAATAAATCTTTTCTTCCATACTGCAAAAGTCAGAAAGTGAGTAGGTCCAGGAGGATTCTCTAGTATCTTTAACATGTGACTCTCGATTTTCTTTTCTTCATCATGGTTTTTATTATGAAACTGGAAGAAATCTGTTTCACTCTCAACATTAACAAAAACTCAGCTGTAAATTCAGAAATTCCTGGGGACAACCAAATGCTCTTTTTCTTAGCTTTCTCCATGATTTCATGTATACAGATCCCTTTTATTTACTTTCTAAAATTTTGAAAAGCATCTTTTCCCTTGAAAAACAGACTAAAACTATTTCAACCTTAAAAAAGTAGCACTGAGGTTGTTTCTTCATCTTGCATCAAATGACTAGGGTTTCTGAATAACAGAAACTTTTTTAAATGTTTCCACATTATTCCTGTAATTTGATTTGCTATTGAGGCAACTTATTATGCAAGCTTGCATTCCACTATACAGTATGCTTTTAAATTACCATAGGCACTGCAGAAAGTATGACTATCTTCTTCTCCCCTTGGGTACAAAGGGCCATTTGAACACAGAAGGTAAGAAATTTGCCCCTCTCCTCGAATACAAAGAGCCATTTGGAAAGGGAAGGTAGGAACCTTGCCTTCATCACATCTCATTTGCCTCAAATGGCTCTTCATACTCAAGGAGAGGAGAGGGGCAAGGTTCTTGCCTTCCATTTCCAAATGGCTCTCTGTACCTGAGGAGGGGAAAAGGTCTTACCTTCCATTTCCAAATGGGTTCTTGTCTCAAGGTGAGAAGACAATAGAAGAAGCTCACCTACCTCCTCAAGGTCCTTTTTCTCTAGGTCCTGTTCCTCAATGTTTTCCCTGACCAGCCAACCTACCCACTTTTTCACACTTATCTTTATTATTTACAGCTGTGATACATTAAGGGCAAGGCTGTTACTCTACTTTGGTAATTAGTACACCTGTGACTTATCAGGGGCAAGGTCACCTGTTAAGGTAATTAAAGTTCATCCAGTATTTTCTTGGTTTCTTCTTTTAAACAGATTCCTAGACAGTTTCCATCAGTAAGCAACAACTCTGTGGAAAAGTATTTATTTATTTTTTTGTTTTTTATATTTGTTTTTTTTATTCTTAGGCAAAAGTACATGTCACATTTTCACAAGGATTGCTTTGGATGTGATAAACTTTAGTTTACAAATGAGCATCTGCTAACATCAACCTACAAGTAAGTTCACTGAAATTACATTATCCTTAGGTACTTATGCAGCTGTAACCGGCCATAGTTTGCTGTTAGGTTTGGTCTTTCCATTTGACTTCTACTTCATAGAGGGAGAGAATACTCCTGAGCTCTGTGCTAGTAACTTTACCCATATCTTCTTTTTCCCAGCTGTGCTGTCAACCTTCTGTCTGTCCTTTATGGTTCATAGTCAGAACCTTGATATGTGAATAATAATAATGTTGCTTTAGTGAACTTTAGCGATTGTATCGCCATGACTGGACTGACACATATTGAATCTCAGTTTGAAACGTCTTCCTCATTGATATTTGGATTTCATGGTGAGAAATCTCTTAGCAATGTCCCTGACAAGACTCAGAATATTCCTGCACTAGAAGCCAGGACATGGCTTGGAACTGTTGGGGTAGGAGCTACTTCAGCAATGGACACTGAAATTAAAGCATCTGAAACAGCAGGGAGCTTGGATCTAGATGATTTTTGGAGTCCCTTCCAACACAAACCATTCTATGAAATGGTGTCAAGCAAATGTGATTGATGTTGTGGCAAGCTGAGCACAATTTCTTAAAGGGGAGGCTAGGAAAAAAGCAGGGGTTGGGCAGGAGTAAAAATGTGCTGCGTGTTTCATCAAATGCATGAGCAACCCAGCTGCAAGTGGTAGTTTGTCTTAAAATACTTGGATGAATTTTCTAAGGTGATGAAGTGCCCACGGGAAGAATGTAATCAAGTACAGCAAAAATCTCATAGGGTTCTAATTTGTATTAGGGACTTGGAAAATCTGAGCTTATGCTTGAAGTAAATGGCTATCATGGAGTGGTATAAAACTCCCAAACAACTCACTTGGTAAGTTTGTTCTACTTTAAACACATTTTCTAGAAATTATTTTGTACATTTGTAAGACTGCACTGTTTTTTATGCATGGAGTAGCTTAAAGAACAGAAATACCTTTTATTTTTTTTTAATTTTAAGCATTTTTAGGCGAGCATTGTATGTATACTGCTTTTGCACCTTCTTAGACTGTATATAGTCTTTATTAACGTATTTAAGATAGATCCAGGATCACAGATAACAAAACTGACATAGATATTTTACATTTGATGTGCAAACCACTTTAAAATTAAGCTTATTAATGATAATACAATGATCTATCGGCAGGCCTTCAGCTGCAGACTAAGCGGTGACAGGCTATTTGGTGAGCAATTTACTGCGTGTCTCACTTCCCCCTCCTTCTTAACCATGGGCATTGTAAGTTCATTCTATTAGCCTTAATAGGTTTGCTTTCGAAGTGTTTTACTTGGAAGATTTAAACCTGAACTCTATCATATGTCAGCCTACAGCTAACTTAAGCAACAAAACTAAAAGAAGATGCACCATATTTATTTATGTGCATACTTGTATGCATATCCACAAGTAGCAGCATCTAAAACATGTGAATAAATGACATACTGTGCCTTGTGTAATACTCTTTTGCTATGGCTCTTTCATTGTTCCATAGGGTATCTCAGGAATTTTTTTCTTCTCAATTAAAGAAGAGTTAATAGCAGGCATCTCCAGCTAGGCATGCACTAGTTGAGAAAGATTGTACAAATGAGAGAAGAGCTGTTTTCTTCCCATAACAACTCCAGTAGGCATATCTGAAGGCTGCCCTCTGTCACAGCAGGATGTCCTTTTCTCTCCACCTGGGACCCAACGACAGAATTAGCAAGCAAGTTGTAACAGATTTAGCCTTTGAGGAAAGGGCAGGCTCAGGCAGCTTTGTTCAGACTAGCGGGACAGAATTGCAGCCATTATCTTTTCTCTACTGCTGCCTTTTAAACAGCTCCTCAGACAGTACTGCCACTTTCATGGAACCTAACAAAGACACTGAAGCAGCTGGGTGCCTCCCATCATTTCCATTCCAGAGATCCTTCTAAGTGGGCTCCCCCTCACAATAACACTAGCCCTGAAAAATTTAGGACCTTTCAGGACTCAACATTTCTTCCCTTACTTCGATGACTTGGAACAGTAACTTGGAGAGGTCAATACAGTGAATGTATGCAAGTAAATGTAAATGCCAGTTATCAATGGCCACACTTTCCATCACCCTGGCAAGTCACCACCACGGAGAATCCCATACAGTCCTTGGCCAAACTCAGCCCAGCCAAGGCAGAAGTGACAACAATGATTACTGAGCAGGACCTTGCCCTGTTCTTATCCTGAGCCACTATTCCCCTTCTGATCTCTACAGCCTTAAGGTCACCTCAACTTCACTGCATGCACAAATGACTAATGGTAAATGTTGTCCTTTGCAATTTTACAAGACTGCTTTGCTCCCATGGGACAGAGATGAGAACCTGATAAACAACTGTGTGGAGCTACTGCAACTTGCACTCTTAATGCACTGGACATAGCCAGTGACCTAGGACAGTATTCACCACACCTCACACCCAGTCCAAACACACAATACTCATTTCCCAAATGCTGCTTCCCTGGGTCACCTACTGAGAGAGCTGTTTGTAGAAAAGTTAACAAAACTCAAGGTAAAGGCAGCAAGAACTAAAACCACAGCATTTTTTAGTGTTGTGGAATGCACTTACAAGAGAAATTAGGCTGTGCTGGAGAAAAGATCCTGGAGGGAATCTGTGGAGTGGTTCTCCACATTGGCTGTCCCACACCGAGAAGACAATGAAAGTTCTGGTAAGACAATGAAGGTTCCTGTACATGTCAGTCAAAAAACCACAATTCTTCCAGGCAGAATGGAGTGCAGGAAATCACTGGATTGTTCCTACTAAATTCTTCTTGTGCTGCCAGGTCACCACAGCCAAGGCCTCCCAAGAATTCCTTGCCAGTTTAGTCAAATAGCTTGCCTATCATCTCAAGAATCCATAGTCTCCTGACCTCATAAAGTCAAGAATATTATCATAGATATTAGCCTGCACAGTCTCTGCTTACTACTGTCCATAGTGTCTTGATAGCAGCTGATTTGATGCAAATGTTATTTCCAAAAGTTATCACTCCAAGACACAATCCTCTTTCCAAAGTTTATCTTTCATCCATCTTCATGACAGAATATTGTTGATTATCATAATAAATCTTCTTCTCAATTTGTATAGAATTGATTCTTGAACAAATGCCATCTGTCTATTCATTAGTAGTACAAAATCATTTGTATTTGGCTGTTGATCTTAGGTTGACTTAAAAGTATGGGTATACCTTATTGATGCCATTCTAGAGATGAGGCAACTAAGGCATAGAATAGCTCATAGATCTATGAGCTAGATCTCTTTAAAGCTAACTTAATTCCTAAGCCATTATATACACTAGAGGCTATGGATCCATGGGGTTTGGTTCTGTGTACACATGCCAGTAGCAGAGACAGGATTAAAATACAAGTCTTCCGAATGCAGTGTCTTGCCTGATGAGCCACAGGATTATTTAACTATTTTCTTCTGCTTTACTCTGTGGCCTAAAATAATTAATATGTTTTATCACTAACCTGCTCTATACCATTTCAGAAACAGATTGCACTTACATTCTATTTTTTTACAATTTCATAATCTCTTCAGGACTTGAAACAAAACATGTGAAATTGACTCCAGTAGTTGTTACAGGACCTGGACTTAACGAGTATATGTGTTAGATTGTCTACCTGTGTTTGCAGTAGTTTTTTTCCCCTCTATGACTGTATCTTTCAAATTGGTGTTTGAGTTTTGGGAAGGTTGTGAGGACTTAAATTGCTGGCACAGAAGAACTGCAATGATATAATATCTATAATAAAGCATCCCATTTATCTACCACTGATTGGTTTGACCATAACTTCCCAAAACCGTACTTCCGGGTCAAACCATGACATTATGCCTGCATTTTTTGAATTATCAAGCACTTAGGGATGTACAGACAATCAGACAGCTGAGTTAGCTAAACATTCTCAACCTTATTATTCTGCATAAATGCTAGAATAGGTACCAGAATGAACCATCCCAGCTTTTAACTCTGGATTCCCTTTAGTATAAAGCTAAGCTGTGGGGAGAAGGAGAAGTATTCTTAACATTTACCTGTTCCATGAATCCTGACTGCCAGCCTTGTACAGACTGTTCTCTTTTAGCAATAAAATTAGAGTAGCTGGAGGAACAAATACACCCTGCTTTACAAGCAGCTTGTTTCAGACATCACCAAGAGGGACCTCTGGAGGTACCTGGGTAGTTTTGATTCTACATAATTTTCAATCAAAAGGCTTCAGAATGCCAATTAGTGCAATCTGCCATAGCCCTTGAACAGAACCTAAAGTACTTTCAGTCAAGCACAGAGATATGATTCTCATTTTGGTGAAAAATGTAAGAAGAGAGGGGGCAAAAAATAAAGCATTAAATGATCATGTCTGGCATTACCAGGCCTATTTGACTTTCATCGGTGAGAGAGGCATTATACTGTGAATTTTAGAGACACGTCCTATCATTTTGCTGGACAAAGTCCCCAAATACCTCTAAATATTTCAGTCTCAATTAGATTAGTCTATCTGAACGAAGGAAAATAAATCCTGAGAGCAATTAATGCTACTACAAGTTAGCCTCAGCAGTGTATCTGTACCAGGATACACAGAGATTGATCATCCTAAGGAAGAACAGCAAACACTGCAGGCTTTAGCCCCGTTGTGTAAATCCCCTAGCAATCCCACTTCCCTTTTCTTTCCTTGCTAAGTAGCAGGAGATGTTATGAGTAAATAAAAGCTGCTGCCCTCTTAATCACCCTTCAACCCTTCCCACCTGATCAGTTTTTGTGGTGCTGAAAAGCAGTGCCAGTAACGTCATAACTGCGTTCCACAGAAGCTGCCCAACTGACCTCTTCTCAGCATAGTTTTCCTAAAGAAGAGGAAGCTATCTGGAGTCTGCTAGGAATAAGTTTTTATGGATATAAATGTATATATAGTAATATATATAAATTGCATTTTCTCTCTGTGCAGTCCAGTCATCAAGCCTGTACAAACCTAATGGATAATATCTTGGGTGAGAGGCATGACTGGCTGCTTAGTTACCAGAGGAAGTTTAAAGGGTATGAATACTCCCTCAACCCTTCCTGCCTGTCATTCTGAAACTTTCTCTGTCAGACAGCCCGATCTGTCACTCAGGAACTACACCTGCTTGCCTGTTTATTTTCGCACTTGGGCTTGAGGTCACTTGCCCTCCTTTTAGCTAATCAGAGGAGACAGTAGTAATCAAAGCACAATATCCGTGCTCTGGGGATGTCTTTTTTGAACAGTCTCTCTGTACACTGTTCTGCAAATCTTGCAAAGTAATGTAGACATGTACAACCAGAGGAAAAGAACAGAGGAAAAGGTTTAGTTTGAGATCCAGCTAGAGGAAAAAAGTATTGTTCAATCCATATGCTACCTGGAAAAACAGGTGTAATACTTACTGAGGAATTTCTCATGTGTGACAAGAAAAATATCACTAAGTTTATTAAATGGTAGCCTTTCACAGGATAATTCAATGGATGTCCTAGCACAGATGTAAAGTGCAAAAAGGAGTTGAAAGTGCTTATTTTTCAAAATGGCAAATCAGCCTCCTGACTGCTCAGTGTTCTTAAGGGATTTATCTATAAGACAATGTGCCAGTCTGCATGGAGTTATTAATTTTGCTCTCTACATTTCCTCTACTAGATACCTTTGTTAGGCTCTGATAAACAGTATTAAATAGCTGTCAGGTCCTGCCTTCAAAATCAGTGCATTATAGCATCTACTAAGGCTATTCCTGTGGAGCTGATTCTGAAAAAGAGCTTTATACTCTGGATGAGAGATTTGTATCTGCAGGAAAGAGCAGTGAAAGAACAACTGGGTTCAGAGAGAGAAGTGTCTGCCTTGTTGTCCTTTTGCCTAATTGTGTAGCGGGCTGGCAGTCTGCCTTACCTTGCAGACCCTTGCTCATCTTGAAAAGAGTTAAAGCATACTAGTACCAGCCTGGTCTCTCAAGACTGATTTCTCTCTGCAATGCCATTGTGATGAATCATGCATTACTATGATTAGCAGAGAGAGGTACAATTACTTTTTTGCAGCCGTGGCTGGTAAAGGATTGCCTGGAAGCCCAGATGTGACAGAGGTGGAAAAAGCATCTTCTGGGACATGAAGGGAATAGAGAGATGGAAACTGTTGCATTTACAGTAAAAAAAAAAAAAAAAAAAAGAAATTGAAGAGGGGAACAGGAGGAGAAAGACTTGTAAATGAACAATACCAGGAACAGACTTGTAAATGAACAATACCAGGAACAGGGCCCTGACTGAATTGGACCTTCCCTCCAAGCAAGTATGACTCTTCTCATGCATAAGAACATGCTTATCAGCAACTATTTGTAGCAGATGGCACCCCCTCAAGAGCGATTAAAAAAAAAAAAATGACAGAGACACTGAAAGATACTGAAGAAGAAAAACAAGCTATCCTGGAGAAGCTTTGATAGTATTACCCAGCAACTGAAAAGTGCCTGTCAAAATTGAAAGGAAGCAGGGTGGGGAGGCAGAGTGGAAGAGAATGTAATTAAGAGGATGAGAGCATTGGCCACCCGCATGATAGCCCCCACATGGTCTCCATTCCTGGAAAAGACAGCAGGCTACTTCTTCCTAATTCTGGTTGTTTCTAACCTGTTTGAAGAAGGACCCTGAGATGATACCAATGTCCTAAGGGCCTTTGAAATTCAAGTCCTCAAAGTAGAGGAAATAAAATTTTAAATGGCACAAAAGCGTAACAAACCATTTTCTGTTTCTGTAGTGTAAAAAACAGTAATCTTTTGATGTCCTTAATATATTTTCCTTGTTTCCCAATAATCTCTCATTTCTCTCATTGCCAAGGCATGAATACTTGCAATACTTCTAAATTTCTATCAGTCTTTGTAGACCAGAATTGCTTATACAATGTAGTCTCTTATAGGTGGCAGGGCAGCTTATCTGAAAGGTCCAAGCAAAGGTTTGGTGCTTGCACCATTAAAACCAAAGGTTCACCTATAGCCAAAACGGTAACCACAGAATCCTGGAATGGCATGCATTGAAATGGACCTTCAAGGTCATCTGGATAATTTCAATCCCCCTTTAGTGGGCAGGGACATCTTCTACTACCAGGCTGCTCAGAACTCCATCCAGCCTGGCCTTGAACACGCCGGGGGCTGGGGCATCTACAACTGCTTTGGGCAACCTGCTCCAGTGTCTCACCACACTGTAAATCCCTAAAGGGTTTCTTCCTAATATCCGATCTAAACCTGCCCTCTTTTAGTTTGGAGCCACTCCCCCTTGTCCTAAAAATGTAGCCCAGACTAGCCCACCACTGAAGTCACTTCAGTCATGTTGATCTGAGTGTGAGTCTCAGACTAACAGGACGGGTTGAGGAACGGGCTGACATGTTGGTCCCATTTCCCTTCGATTTGACTGGAAACCCTCACTGACAAGCAACCACATAATTATTAGGTTGGAAAATACCCCTGGGAGCATCTAGCCTATGGACCTCGCTCATGCTTTCTCCAGGAGAAGGAGACCTTGTCCTCCCGTCTGGTCCCAGCCCGCGGCGCAGGGCACGCCCGAACAGCGGCGCGGCGGCTCCGAGCGGGGCTCTGCGGACCCTGCCGGCCGCTGCGAGCCGCGCTGCCGGGGCTGCGGACGGACAGACGGACCGGATGGAAGGAAGACACGGAGGGAAGGACCGGCGCTCCTCTGCTGCCCTCTGCTGCAGGGCTCGGCTCCGCTGCGCTCCCTCCGAGCTTCCGGGAGAGCAGCCGTGCCAGCTCAGCTCCGAGCAGCCGGGGGACGGGAACGCCGCTGGGTGCGAGGCGATGCCGCGCTGTCCCAGACGGAGCGGCTGAAGAGGGACTCCTGCAGGGACAAGGGCCGCTCCAGGAGGTGGAAACACATTATTGACACGTGTCAAAACCTATCCCCCTATGCTCCCAGAGCAAACTTGAATTTTGCAGTGTTGTCCATTTATGCCTGAGGATGATTAACGCCCTAATTAAGAGTTCTGAGCGAGAAGAAACTGCGAATTTGACAAGTTTTGTGATGTTATTGAAATTTTATTAATTGAGACTTAAGCGGCACGTAGGAATGCCGCATCATTCTGGGCAAGCTGCAAGGGCACAGGCGGGGACAGCAGAGCCGGGATGCTGCCAGCTCTCCGGCACGGCTTTCCCTGCATCCCGAGGGCGCTGGCACTCCTGGCACTTTTTATTTCTCTCCAGTTTCCATGGGCTGAAAGCCATTTGAGGACTTTCCCTCCAAGCCAAGCGCTCAGTATAGCGCCGCAGGTGCTCGCGGCCCTCCCTGAGCGTCGGTGTGCCGAGGTGGGCACTGCTCAGGTGCCCAGAGAGGCCGGGTACTCCTTCGCTCGCTCCCTGTGCCCTCCCTAGCTCTCCTACCGCCGTCCTTGTCCCTTTCCCTCCCGCTCTCTCCTTCTCCCGCCTCAGGCGCGCACAGGCGCTGCCGGGGGCGGAGCCCTCCCTTAGCCCCGCCCCCTCGTCGCGGGCCCATAGGCTTCCACTGCTGCCAATCAACATGTCCCGCCTTTCCTCTCCGCTGCTGAATCAACCGCCGAGCAACGGATTGCGGCGGCTGGCCATCGATTCCCTCGGCTTGCCCTGCCGCCCCGGTGCCAAGCACATCCCGGTGCCGGTCCCTGGTCCCGGTACCGGTCCCTGGTCCCGGCCGGGGGATGTAGGAGGACGCGCGGCCGAAGGTACCCGGGCAGAGCCGCCGCCTGTCGCCTGCAAGGGCGGGCGCAGCCGCCGCCGCGGCCGTGTGGCTGTAGGCGTTCCTCGGGGAGACCGGGAAGGGGCACGGCTGCTCCCCGCCTGCCCCCCCGCCGCCGGTCCCGCCCGTGCTTGTGGCGTGTGCCTGCCCGTCCCGCGGGGCCATGGAGGGCGCGTTCACGCCGCTGGAATGCCTCCTGCCCGCCGGTACGGTACCTCCCGCCCCAGCCGGGCAGCAGACGGAAGAGAGGGAGAGGGGCGGCCGCGCCCCCCGCCCCGAGCCTGCCCCGCCGAGCCCCACTGCGGGAACACCGCCCGTGTCTGCCCCGCCGCGTGTCCGCCCCGCTGAGGCTGAGCTTTGGGCTCAGTGCAGCGCCTTGGTACCCTGTTAACCTCCTCTGGAGTCCCAGCTGTCATTTAAACCCCGAGCCCTTCGGGTTCAGTCGGTGCTTTCCGTTTGCTGCCACCGCTTTCTCGGCGTGGCCGGGCAGAGCGCTGCGGTGACGCCTGGCTGTCCCGTATCTCCTGGCTGCCCCCTGGGCCGAGGGGTCCCTGGGCTTGGCATCCACCCGCCCTGTGCCTTTGGCTCCCCGCCTCCTGCCCGTGTGCTTTGCTCTAGAGCCACCCTTGCGCCCTGCCTTGCCCTTCAGTTGTGCGCAGCAAAGCTTTGAGGTTTGTGTTCAGGGTTTTCTTTGGTTTTCTCAAGGTTTCCAACAGTCATGTGGTTTTGATACTATTTTTGAGACCTGAGAGGTGAGCTTTATTAATATGCATCATTAACCTTATTATGTGTCACCTGTAATAAGCACAGACTTCTCCAAGTGGCTTGTACACAGTTTGGAATAGGTGTCTCTTCTTCTCTCTGGGTTTGCACAGTAATTCAGTAGGGTCCAATTTGGTGTTCAGTGGTACGAATCTAAACAGTAAATATTTTTATCTTTCTATAATGTGATTCTAAAGCTGCATAAAAATCTTTTTGGCCTAGCAGCTGAATTCTAACTGACACTGCTCTTTTCTACTCTGTTCTGGCACAGACACCAGCTGCTGCATTGAGGTAACTGTTGTTATTTATTTACTAGTAAGGTCTGTAGGAAGGGCAGAGTTTAACAGAATGCACACTTTCAACAATTCAGTACGTTTTTACAGCTAGCATTTTAAGAGCATGTTTGAATTCATTCCACTATGATATATTTTTTAAGTCATGCTTTGCTCTGATTCTTCAAAACTTGAGGATATGGTCAAAACTACTAACAGGTAAAGCTGCACTCAAGGTGTTCTTGTCAGAAATGTGTATTTGACAGTGTGTGGATGTGGACTTTGAGACACACTGTTGCTTTGGGGGGAAAGAGGGAATGAGCATGTAGGCGAGATTTTAATGGGTGAACTTTGATTCATTGTGATATGTTGTCCTCTTGTATACAAGGAGTGATTATTGAGTATGTAATAAGGCCAAACAAAAAGCTGCCTTTCATTGGTAAGAGGACTGGAGCACTTGTCCTGTGAGGACAGGCTGACAAAATTGGGCTGTTCAGGCTGGAGAAGAGGTTGCTGTGAGGTTGTGTGCAGACCTCATAGCAAGTGTCCAGTATCAGAAGGGGGCCTATGGGGAAGCCAGAGAGGGACTCTCCATCCAGAGCTGTAGTGATAGGACAAGGATAATAGGCTCAAATTCAAAGAGGGGAAATTCAGGTTATAGATATTAGGAAGAAATTCTTTACTGTGAGCGTGATGAGACACTGGAACAGCCAGAGAGGCTGTGGATGCCCCAACCCTGACCCTGTTCAAGACCATATATGATAAGGCCTTGAGCAGCCTGATTTAGTGGGTGGTGGTGTCCCTATCCATGGCAGGGAAGATTGGAACCAGGTCATTTATAAGGTCCATTCCAACCCCTTAATGTTTTATGATTCTATAAATTTATCCCTGTGGAAGTACCAGCATTGCTGTCTGTATTATAAGATAGTTGCCTTTGATAGACATTGTACAATGCAAGGGCTACCATATGTCCTCAGTTTCCAGGAATTGCCTGTCTTTTTTGTTATGTCTGGTTGGATTTGAAGATTGGAGATATTTGTTCAGTTTTCTTGTGACCCACAAGAAAGCCTTCTCATACCAGAGGCTCCAGCTGGATGTAAAGAAGCCTGCTTCTCTGAAAGAAAAGTCTGCTTCTTGCCTACAGATCAGTTGGTTATACAGGCTGTGCCTGTAAAATGCACAGTGGTACTTCATCAGGATCCTTGTCATCATTACAGACATTCATTACCAGCATTACCAACTGAATTAGCCTGCTCAAAGTATTCAACGCTGAGCAGATTTATTTGGCAATTCCACCGTTTAAACTCTGGTATCCCACTTGGGGAACTCAGAAATAAGGTTTTCAAAATTGGATAGCTAAAATGAGCCTCCCAATTTCTTCTGGAGAAAGTACCTACTGGTAGTTCCTCCATCTGTTTCATTGGGATAGGTATTTAAGTATCCAAATAGTATAAAGCTAATCAGTGAAGAACATGGCACTTCTTAGAAGCTAAACATGAGCTTACAAAATAAACCCTTTTGAGGCCATTGAAGCACTATGGGCCTTGCCCCTTTCCTTCAACACTAGAAATAGTATTATGTATAGCAATGTGTGACTGTGTTTATGGTGGGGGGGGGGGACTCTGTGAAGGATTAATCAGCTATGTTTGAAAATTATTAATTACTTTGTTTCTGTTTTGAAGTTGTTCAGAATTTATTCTTTTGTTGATACAGGGTAGAGTAAAACACTCCCAGGTTTTAGAGCATTATAATATTAGATAGCTGAATTGGAATTTCAGGGCCATGTATGCCTTGGTAATTTTAGTGTAGTTAAAGTGAGTTCTTAGATTGTACATCTCTCTCTATCTCACCTGATTGATGTTCAAGTAATAGATATTTGAGAGCTACTGTGCTAACTAGTATGCTCAGGGACTTTGAACATTATTCAATCAAACAGCTGGAGCACAGTTGAAAATCACCATGCTGCAGTTAGAACACCATGCTGTGGACTTTAGAACTATGTTGATTTGCTTAACATAGTTCAGAATGGGTAACAAGATAGAATTTAAAGTGGGATTGAGTCTAAATTTATGTCTTGCACATTAAAAATTTTTTTTTTTAATTTCCTCATGGAAGGAAACCTTTAAAAAGTCTCATAGAACGCTCCACCTCAGATACCTGTATAATGTGTGAAAGGGTCAGGGAGAAGCTTCACAGGGAAGGGTCTTGTAGAAGGTTCCTAATGATGTCACACTGCAGCCTGTGAGTTCATGACAAGAGTAGCTTTGTTTATCTGGAGCATCCTTTGATTGACTCGACATTTCCCTCCTGCTGTTTATACCCTTCTCTTACACTGTCATTGCCTCCTACTGCTTGTCCCAGACTGTGCTGCAGGCACTTCTGCAGAGAGACAAGTGTTTCTAATTTATTATTTTAATACCGTGAACTTTGGGAGCTGAGTGTGCTGTGTTTGTGACTGCTTAACAGTGGAAGTGCTGTAGCATCGTCTAATAAGGTTGCCCCTGAATACCACTTGAGATTTTGAGAAGGGCAGAGTGCCAGTTTGCCAGGCACTCACAGGGAACGTTTTACATTGCTTGCTGTAGCATGGCCTGGATTCTTGCTCGTCTCCAGATGTGATTAATCATTCCTTGCCTTGCACAGTCCTTAAAGTGGCTCAGTATTGGTTTTATCAAGTGGAGTGATGCAGAAGGAGGATATCTTCCTCAGTTTATCATTCAACAGCTCCCAATATGAGTGTCTTGCCTTGGAGAGGTGGAGGGGCTGCAAAGAAGTGGCAAATCTTATTTCTCCCTCTGCTCTCTTCTGTGCCTTGCCGAGGGTATGCTGGAGCTGAGCTTGCTGTGAGTGACAGGGAGCCTGTGCTACCAGTGAAAGTTGGTTTCCCTGTCCCCACTTCTCCATGCCCCAAGTCACATACACTCCTGAACTACACTGTGTTCAGAACTGGTGGTTAAGATGTGGTTTGCTCAGAAGTGGGTATGCTGTCTTTATCTCACTGAAGCAAGGTCGTCTGTATACCATGAGAGACACATCTACAACACAGAGGACAAAGACTGCTTCAGAATTATGGAGAAAAATATATAGTCATCTCTTTGTGCAAAGGGACTATAAAATCCTGCATTGAATTTAAAGCAAAGAGAACAAGTGGAAGCAACAATATGCTCTGAATGGTCTTCCATCATTCTGCAAGCTTGATTGTCTCTTCCTTTACTCCATGTCTTCTGGAAATGTTACTGGCTGTAAATGAGTTACCTCTGAAAGGATTGTATCACCATATTCCTTTAAAATGCCTGGGGCTTGAACCTCTTCCTTAATGTTCCCTTTTATCTGGCACTAAGGAGTCAAAGTTATCTTGTGAAACAGTGACATGTTTGCCATTCAGTAAATGACCTCCGGCCTGGTACACGTGCCAATGACTGTTTAAATGTCGCTTTACTAGAGCTCTCCAAGGTATCTATGATGCATTGTCTTGCCATCTAATTCACAAAACTCTGTGGTAGGAGTCAAGACAGTCGTGGGGCTAGAAAATCAACCTGATGGTCTCTGTTGGTTCCTGAATTTTAAAGGTGTATGGAAACGGTGTGGAGTCCCAAACTAATGGATAGCTCTGCAATTTTGCAGGATTTGTGCCACAGCTGTTGGGTCTGGCTAGTGAAGTTTTCAGGTGAATCAGGTAATTCAAAAGCTGTTACTGAATTCACTTAAACTGAAAGTGTTAACAGGGGTGTCAGTTCTTTTAAGACTACTACTGGCATTCCTTATTAAAATTAGGAAGCGCTTCCATATGGCTGTTACATTATTCTGTCTTTTTAACTTAAATAAAAAAGCATTTTGAAAGCATTTTTCTGTGAATGTTGCTGACCTACTCTTGTTCTTCATTTCATTTAAGTAGCAACACCATTAATCTAGTCTAGTTACCTGAAACTCATCAGTTTGTTTTTGAAGTAGCTGTTAATATTCAGTTACTCAGACCCTGCTGCTTGCTAATCTGCTGTGCTGGGTCAGCATTTGTTTTGTAAGTATTATTGTATAGAGTACTTACAGATGCACTTGTGAGTGAAGTATTACAGGCAGAATGGCATTTAAAAAACACATTCATTGTTAACCTCACCACTTTCTTTTAGATATTTGCTTTCATTCATGGAAAGCTTTTGGAGTTTTTTTTTTTTTTTTAATGCTTTCTGTGCAGGTGTGTTATTTGGAATGGGGTAACAAGGCATCTTTAACCATTTTAACAAGGCACATTTAACCATTAGAGCTAACAGGAAAATGAAGAATAGATGTTTACTTATTTTACTTGTTTTTGTACACACACAGGGCCACCACTTGAGACGTGTTGACTTCAGTTGCTGTTTATATGGTTGTTGGATTCTCATGTTTTGCAGTGTCTGCACTGATAGTTCCATATCTTGCAGTCATGAACAGGGCATAGCTCTCTTTTGACTGGGAATATGATGGTGGAGGGGTCTGAAGTCATCTCAGAAATCACAAAAAGAAAAAAAAAGAACAAACCAAAAACTAAAACAAAATTCACCTCCAAAAGGACCGCAAATGAGCAACCTAACAAAAAGAACCCCAAACTAACAAAAAATCTTCAAGACCCCATCGAGTATAAGAGCAATAATGATGCTACTGAAATTTCTGAGACAAAAACATTCGTTACTGCTTGCCAGATAGTAAAGCACCTGGATAAATTAAATTCCTTTTGGAAGGTCTTGTTATTTTCCGTCAGCTGAGGCTTAAATCTAGGAAATACACTAGCTGATCTCCTGTAGTTTTATTTATTTATTTATTTATTCTCATCTCTCTCTCTTTTTTTTTTTTTTTCCTCCCTTTTTTTTTTTTTTTCCCCCCCCCTTTTTTTTTTTTTTTTTTTCCTCATGTGATTTAAGGAGATAAGAAGATGGGAAATCCACTTGTTCCAGTCATCAAGTGTTCATGTTGCTTGTATCCAATTGCATGTGTGCAGGACTACTGAAAACCGTTTAAACTTGTTAGTGTTACAAGAGCAAAATATTAATCTTAAGAAGGTACAGATAGTCAAGGAGAATAGTGGACTTTCAGCTTTTGTTTCACCTCTGCTGTACTCACTTGCATGTCTCTCATCAACCCTTAAAACACTACAGCAGTTTCACAGCACCTTTAGCATTATGCTATATCTGAAATATGTGTGTATACCTATATATAAAAGGTAGTTTTACTTTCTGGAAGTGGAAAATGGAAGAGGATTTGTTTGTTTTTTATCCTGTTTACTAAGCTCATCTAAGTTTGATTTATGGAGAAATTGAATATGAAGCACAGAAATTAAGCACTTTATTTACTCAGGAGAAAACATAACCCTGGTAGATTTCAGATTTTTCAAGATCCAAAATAACAAATCCCAGGCATCCTTGTGCATTTGCTTTAGATTTGGACATCCTGAGATATCAATCTTTTTAGAAAATAGTATCATCAAGAGTGAAACTTAGAATCAATGTCTTAAAAAAAGCAGACTAAAAAAACGCAAGTAAAGAAGCCACCTGAAAACAAGTTGAAGGATTAGAAGCTTCTTTTCATTAGTCAATTCTCATCAGCTTTCACTTCTAATGAGTTTTAGGTTTGGATGTAAACTCAGAGGTTAGGACCTTTAAGAACAACACTGTTAATTTTGTCTGGGGAAATTACTAGTTACAAATGTAATAACTTTTTAATTTTTTTTTTCCCTGTGTGACATAAAAATAACCATGCCAGTCTCAAAGTACCATTGTTGAAAAATGTGGCTAAAAGGAGGGGGGATGCTTCTCTCCTTCTGCTCTCCAACCAAACAAAAACCCCAGATTAGCAAATAAACCAACAAACCACAGAACCAACCCACAAACAAATAAAATCCCAACAACCCAGTAGTAGATCTAATCGAGTACAAAATGTAGTAAATCAACAAGAGAGAACTCAGATGTGTACAACCACTTTTTGGTACAGCACAGAACATTTCCTATCTCTGCTTTCTACACAGACAGGGGAATTTGCAGTGTGTCCAGCAATGTTAATTAATCTGATCTATAGCCAAATAACTTCAAGATGGAAAAGAGCTGAATATCAGTTGTCCCTTCCACCAGGGTATAGCTGCAATATAACCAGTTCTCCAGATTTTTGCCTTACATTTTTTGTAAAATATAGCTGTGGTGAATTACATGTGAGTTTGTGGAAACAGGTTCTCCATTCCATTCCAGTCTGACCTTAAACATGAGGAATATGATTAACAGTGTGTAGTAGTGCTTTTACAAAATTAAAAAGAGAATTGAGAATTTAAAGTTTTACAGGAATGTTCTGTTAGGTAAATTCTACATAGAGAGCACACTTAGTAGCTTTTGGATTGCTTTAAATTAAGTTTATTGCTGTATATCCAATAGCAGTTGAAGCTGCTGGAAGGCTTTTCCTGTAATTTCTAGCTTTGAATGTTATTTTGAATGGCAGTTGAATTTTCACAGTGCTAGTGCTGATTCTTTGTAGCTTATGTTGATGGATTGTCTGCCAGATTTCCTCTCTGGCAGGACAGAAGCTGGAGGGATGCATGTGTTTATCAGGCCAATTGAAATAAATAGGAAGCCAGCCAGTGAATTCAGTAGGAGCAGAACCTGTACCCTCACAAATTATTTATTTATTCTGTAGTTGTGACTAGTGGTGTGGGTTCTGTTTGCTTTTATTGCTTGTTTTCTCTTACTGTAGCTCTTTTTTTCTGGTCTGTCCTTTATCTCAAATTATCTGGTCAACAATGATACTGGGCAACACAGCAATACGTGAGTAGTTAAGAAGTATTTATATGTACCGTTTTTGACCAGATTGTTCAGTGTCTTTGGTGGTAAAAACTGTCTGTGTGTCTCACAGAAGGAAGCTGGCTTTACTGCAGAAGGAAAATATGTTGATGTTACAAAACAATGGGGTCTCAACTAGAAGAGCTTTGACTTCCATGACAGTGTCAGTAAGGGTGTCTGTGGACTTGCTGGGTGCAGACACAGCAAAGTGTGTCTGGAAAGGCATTCTTTCTTCTATTTCTTGTTTCTCTTTTTTCCCCACAGACACAATTCACAATTATGTATTCTGTGTAAGCACACATGAAAGAAGAGAACTCGAGCACCAGTATGGGTTGGGGGCTGACCTACTGGAGAAGGACCTGGGATGCCAGGTTGATTGTGAGCCCTTGTGGCCAGGTGAGCCAATGGTATTGTGGGGTGCATCAGGAAGAATGTGCCCAGCAAGTCCAGGGAGCTGATCCTGCGCCTCTACTCAGCCCCAGTGATGCCGCATCTGGAGTGCTGTGTCCAGTTCTGGGATCCACAGTACAAGAAAAAAGTGGAACTACTTGTCCGGTGAAAGATGATCAGGGGTCTGGAACATCTCTTAGGAGTAGAGACTGTGAGAACTGGGCCTGTTTCATCTGGAGAAAAAACTAAGAGGAGGTCTTATTAATGCATATAAATGTCTCAAAGGCAGGTGCCAAGAGAACGATGCCAAACTCTTTTCAGTGCCCCTCAGCAACAGAACAAAGAGCAATGGCTGTAAACTAAAACACAAATAGTACCAGCTCAACATAAGAGCTTCTTTACATTGAGGGTGGCAGAAAACTGGGACAGGCTTCCCAGAGAGGTTGTGGAGTGTCTCCTCTGGAGACATTCAGATTGTGCCTGGATGAGTTCCTGTGACCTGCTCTAGGTGACCCTCCCTTGGCAGAAGGGTTGGCCTAAATGATCTCCAGAGGTTCATTCCAGCCTTAACGATTCTGTGATTCAGCTTTCACAGAAGAAGGGTGCTGGTATGTCAGTGAAATCTGTGTGTGAGATTTATTTTCTTCTGTAATTATAGCTAATTTAAGTGTGGCAGGCAAAGCACTGACCCGTAGACCAGAGCTAAGGGTAAAGGTCTCGTTTTTCAGGATGAGTTAAAAGGCTGTTGGTTTGAAACTGCACCTGGGCAGTTTTTCAGCAGATAATGTGACTTAAATCACTCAAAGCCTTCCTGGGGTTGACATATGTCACAGAGCAGCTGTGGAAATAGCATCAATCTCCAGGTGCTCCATTTTGAGACTTTGTACTCTTGATGAGAGTTATGTGTGGGGAAATCCTGGAGGCTGAAGTGAGGTTTATACCAGGGAGTTTAACTTGTGCATCAGTAATACTTACGAGGCATCAAGATCTCTGTGTGCTTTAAATGTTACCGACTGCCTCTAATGCAGATACTTTGAGTCGTGCAACACTTTCATTTCAGGAAATTAGTGTTCTACAAGCTGTAGAGGGTAAAGCAAAGCCTTGTGAGTATAGCTTCTGTTCTCATATGGAGTTGTTTCCCTGTTCAGTTTACAGATATGTTTAATAAGCATCTAAGCAGTGTTTTGCCATACTGTAAATCCAAAAGAGAAAACATGTTAGAGGGCAACTTGAGAGTCAGGCAGCTAAAGATCTGCTGCTTGGACACTTGGAGTGCCAGAAGAAGTGGTGTAGTGTCTTAGCTGCTGCGGATGCAACAAAAATAGCTCTTGGGCAATGTGTGATCACCAAATTTCATAATGAGTCAACCTGGGCACAGTGGAGGTGATTAAGCTCTGATATGAAAGTGTTTGTCTCCATATTGCCATTTCCTGCTGCAAATGGAAAATTTGCCTTTCAAGTTTCCTAAAGAAGAGCTTGATTTATTCTAAAAAAAATACAGCAAGAAAGAAGGAAAGCGGACAATACTGAGGAAACTTGTTAAGGGCAAGTTAATGTTTGGCTTTCTGGACTCTGCACAGCAGTGTTCTTGAAAGGTACAGCCACAAGATTTTGTCTCAAACTGATCTAATGACTCTACTGTCATGAGATCCCCTCTGGAGTACTGTGTCAAGCTCTCTTGACCCCAGAATGAGGACATGGATCTGCTGGAGGGCCACAAAGATGCTCAAGGGGTTGGAACAACTCCCCTATGAAAACAGGCTGAGAGACCTGGGATTGTACAGCCTGGAGCAGAGATGGCTCTGGGCAGACCATAGAGCAACCTCTAAAGCTTTCCAGTACTTCAGGGGGCCCTGTGAGAGAGCTGGTGAGGGACTTTTGCTAAGGACATGTAGTAGGACAAGGGGGAATGGTTTAATGTGAAAGAGGGTAAGTTTAGATTATGTTTGAGGAGGAAACTCTTGACTTTGACAGTAGTGAGGCACTGGAATAAGATGTCCAGAAAAGTTGTGGGTGCCCCATCCCTGGAATTGTTCAAGGCTAGGTTGGATGAGGCTCTGAGTAACCTGGTCTAGTGGAATGTGTCCCTGCCCATTTCAGGGGGGCTGGAACTAGGTGATCTTTAAGGTCCTTCCAACCTCAACCTTTCTATCATTCCATGATATAACTTTCACTGTAGATTGGTGTTATCTTCAGTTCTTCTCTTCTTGAGATGCTGGTGTGTTCCTGCTGTTATCAAGAGTGCCTTCCTATTAGCTTTGCTTTCTTTGCACAGGATCCACTGTGGGAGTGACATTTAGTACTGTATGCATGGGCTTTGAGCCTTTCTAATGACTTTGATAACTATGAACAGAGGATTTAAATGGTCATTTTGTAGCTGTGGGAAATAAAATCACTGATACCAGATGTTCTTCCTTGAACTGACTTGTTAGTAGGGTTTTTGCTTGGAAACTAAATCTCTTAGTTCCCTGTGCCTCTCTTTGCATCACTGTTCTAATGTACTGGTGAGTAGTAATGCTGCTGCTGTATTTATCTGATCAATAGTAACAGATTTTGTCACTTGACCTTGTGGAAGAATTTCTTATTTTCTCTTAGTCTGCTATCCTGTCATAAGATCATAAGTTAATTTTTTGTGCCAGCAAAAGACTTTAAGTCAGTAGGAAGTTTGATCTGCTGTGTAATCTTTTTGCTGTGTTTCTGTGACCATGTTTGTCTTTTATTTGCCACTCCTCGGACCCACAGCTGCCATTGTTGTGTTGACAAAGCCCCAGGTGTACACCCAGTTACACAGAAAGCAATTGGTACTTGGAAGGAGCAATAGCAGTGCTAGATAAAAAAAAAAAAAAATTAAAAAAAAAATCCCCTTCCTTTAGCGTATACAACATGGACTCCATGAGCAGAGTTTTCTGACAGCAACATGGACAGAGTGTGTGGTAACATGGACATGCTTGGCATGTCTCCTTTCACTGCAGCAGGCTGTTCTCCCTGCTGATGAAGTGTGAAGTGTGTGTGAGATTATCTCTCAGTGTCTGGCATCCCCAGAGAGGACAGGGAGTGATGAGAGCTGGGTTGTGGCCTTGGGTACCACTCGGTGGCGATGGCCATATGGTGTGGGAGGGGGGATGCTTCCAAGGGGGTCACAACAGATGTTTTGATAGCGTACTTGTTGCCAAAAGCTTTGTGTCAGCCAGCTCCAGTAAGGAGGTGTCAGGTCTGTCCCAGGGGTGCACTTAAGGAGGAATGCTCTTTAAGTAACACAGTGTAATCTGTTATTTGCATTGGATTTAGCTATATTTTGTCAGGCAGAGAAGGGTATTTATAAGATGCAGAGGTTGGGCAGAAGTTGAACATAGGAGCCAAACAAATTCATACCTGAATCAGGTACTGATCTTTAACATGGGAAAGAATAACCAACCATTTAAATACTGTACCTCAACCATTTGAATACTGTACCTAGAGGAACACTGATGTACAATCTGCCTAAGTCAGCTGCAACTCAGATTGAAACCAGAATGAGTTTCGGGTTATCCTTTATACAAAAGGCCAAACTAGATTGTCACAGTGGTCCTTTCTGGCTTCTTAGTCTAAAAATTTGAAACACGGCCTGCCAAAGGAGAGGCTTATTTTCCTTTCTCTTTAAGTAGAATGGACAGACTTGTGAGGAAAGAGAGGAATGGATATATCTGGGGATGGGTATATCCTGCAGTATGGAGTATGAAGTGGGTAGTCTTGTGAAACAAAGGAGATGTTGGAGAATAAGGAGCAGATTTCAGAGCTCTTGCAATGCAATTCAGAAATTTAGAGGGCAGTACTTCTTCCTTATGTCTTGAGTCAATTGTGTTTTTAAAATGGGAAAAAAAAAAAAGAAACACCCAAAAATCATGTAATATTTTGTTATTGTTCCTAAGTTGCAAGAAGAAGTTACTGCAGTAAGATTTTACTACACACTGTGCTGAATTTACTGTTAGTTACCATGAGCTATCAAAAGCTTTGAAATTATTTCCATAGAATCTATTCTATTTATCTATAAATATTATAATTGTGAATCTCACAAGGAGAAAAAAAAAGCTTGGATTTAGACAGTGAAATGAATAGTTATGCTAAACTTATATAACATTGTGCACAACTATTCTGTTTCTTGCTGGATTTACATTTCTTGAATACATTTGCTGAAATAAATAGCCAGTTTCCTTTGAGAGCAGAATTGAAACTGAATAAATGTAAGGCCTCCAAGTATTAACAAAGGGGCTGAACTCTAAACCAGTGTAGTTACACAGCCCATATAATGTAAATTAGAACAGTAGAGAGGAAATCTAAAGTTAATACATAGGAAGAGATAGTAATATTTTGTGTGAATTTATAAACTTCTAGTTTTGTAATCTTGTCCTTTGCTCTTTAGTCTTTACTTTTCTTCTTTTCTCTAAGCAGCAAATACATATGGAAAATGCACATTTTATGATACAAATACTAGGTAAAAGGAATTTTGTGACTTTTCTTGAGAGAAGAAGCTATGAGAAGAAGAGAATTTAGGAAGGAGATCCTGCTGTTCTATTCAGTGGAGGAACCTTTGCAGTTCACAGTGTATCTGGACAGAATTGTCCTGTTCATAGTTTCCCCAAGAGCGTACAAACCAGACCTTGGAAATATGCGCCAATTATATTGCAGTTGGGTAAGAAATTAATTTCAGCCATAGCAAGGATGGCTTGAGTTAGATATTTGGGGAAAAACATGCAAGTAGCAGGAGGAAGCACTGGAATACATTATTTGAGAGGATGCAGTCCCTATTGCTAGGAGCCTTTCCTTTTTCAAGGGTACATGAAGAATAATGAAGTAGAATCAGATCAGAGAACTGATTCTGCTTAGGGGCAGAAGAATAAAACAAATGTACAAAACTTCAATGTACAAAACTGTAGAAGACTGAGATGAGAATTTAAGAGTCATATCTGTAGAGCCAGAGGCAGTTACCTGTGTGCATATTAGTCTCAGAAGGGAGGACAGGCCATTTCTGCACACATTGTCACTCAGGCAATCAGGCTGGCTTCATCTGGGCTGCTCAGACCAGCAGGGTTTGTTCTTGTGGTCTATAGTTTTCAGACTGCATATTAATGATGTTTTCTTCTGCAGTACAGTAATAACATTTATTTTTAGCTAAATCACAGATGATGTGAAAAGTTCACAAATGTGTGAAAAGTGGTGTGAGGAGTGAAGCTCTGTAAGTTCTGAAATAAGGAGCAAAAACTGTATGCAGAAATTGCTGAGTTTTCCAGATGGTGAAATCTGCCTCTGTAATTTCATTTGATCTGTTTCCATACTGCTGATAATTGGCGCTTGAATTTTTAGAGATTTCAGAGGGATTACCTTGAAAAAAAAACCCTTAACATTTACAAATTCTGGTATATTATTAGTTTTACAGATGATCTTTCATATTGATAAGAAACACAAGTGTGTTCAATAGGCTGTGATGAATTTTCTAGGAATATGCTTTCTCTAAATGTCCAGAAGGGACTATGCATTTTCCAAAAAGAAAGCTTCTTTCAGATAATACCTCCTAATTTTTTTTCAAAAGCTCCAATTATGTGTTTCTGAGGGTAAAAATCAGCAAGAGAATGCATCTGCAAAGAGATTTTCTATCGTTTAATCTACTTTATAGTGAAAGAGTTAATATATTTAGTTTTCATGCATATCACTCTTGAGGAAAATTGTGCTGTCACTGTAGTTTCTATAGTCATAATCTCCCGTGAGAAAGTGTGTCTCAAGTCACAGGATTTCTGTTGAGTTGAGGTATATCAGTTATGGAATGTCTGCATCGTGTTCATCTGCTGCATTGGCAGATGGCTGAGGTGAACATCTACCCTCTCTTCAGCTTTAAAACTCAGAATTGGTGGCAGCGTTGTCAAAACATGACAGCGTTTGAGGGGTGGTGTGCAACAAACCACTGGCTTCACAACACATTCTTGGCACACAAACTGGGGCTTTGAAACAAGCTATATTCTTACTATACAGCTGGGGTTTTGGTAGGATTTTTTTGTTAGTTTTGTTATTTAGTTGCTATATACATAAAGTTTGAGCTACTAACCTACAGCAGTTAGGGGAAGGGTATGACACTGAAATATTTGCATTGATATCTCACATCAAGAGAGGTGTGCTTTGCTTACATTGTGATTTTTCTTAACCCTTTAATTTGTTTTGGTAGCCTTCAATAGGTGTGTGAAATGACAGTGCTTAGTAACTGATAACAACTGCTTCATAGAAATTAAATGCTTAGAGATGGCAAGGGGAGAGCAGGAGGCTGGGGAAGAGTATTTCCTGTACTGTTATATCCTAAGTTCCTGGATAGTCTGGAGTAGCAGAAGCTAAAGCTGATTTCCCTAGGGAAGGAAAGGGGTAGTGGTAGTGCTGGTTTTTCTGCTACTCTCTCACAGTAGGCTGTGATCGTAGATGACACGGAAGATAATGTCATAAAACTGAGGGGAGAAATGAAGCAAGATGCGGGAATAAATATGAGTAATCTCTAATGATACAATGATTTGGATTTACTTGATAGATACCAAAAGCTATTCTTTTTATTAAGGAAAGACAACTTCCTGCCTGAGAAGACAAAGATGACATTTTGTTCTTTAGGGGCATAAAACTAGTTTTCCTGATTATTCCTAACGTCTTGTCATTCATGCTATGGTCTTCCTTAGACTTTAGAAGCAAATAGACAGTCTCTTGTGAGAGTGAAACATTAATGGAATGTGTTTAAGGATTGATTGAAATGTGCTCATATTGGCACCAAATCCTAAAATGGTGATGTTGGAATTCCAGAATAAGATGATGGGGAGCAGTATGAGATACCTAGGGTATGTTACAGAGGCAGACACAGTAAGCTTCTCTGAATGTAATACAGAAAATTCTCTATTAAGAAGGCATTTATATGCACCTAATACTCCTGAAGATTATGTTTAACTAGAAGAGTGAACTTTAAATGTATTATTGCTCTATTTCTTCACACCCTCAAGTCCTCACAGGACGCATGTGGTAGAGGAGATAGATGACAAAACAGTATTCCTGTCTTGAATGCTTAAAAATCTCATCTTGCAGAGAGCAACCTCCTGTCTGAGCCTGGCACTTCATGGTGTCTACTCAACACCATGTATAAGCTGTGCAGAGGCACAGCTTATACAGCATTGACAGCCAAACGAGCAGCTAAAATGGCATAGGTACAGAACAGGTATTTTGCAGATCATTACATGTATATAGAAATTCAAAAGATAGCTGAAACAGTATCTGTTGTTCTACAAACCTGATAATTCATTTTCATTTTTGACATCCTAGTGCTTTACAACATTTTGTATGTATTAGGGAGGGTTTGTTCTGACACTACAGATGTTCATTCGAGTTCACTGTTTCTCAGCTATTAAATACAAAGTTGTCATTTTTTTCTTCAAAACCATGAAATTTATTCTTTGCCTTAAACATTAATATTGCTGGTTATTCCACTTTTATGCAATTGTCTCTGGAAAAGGCTTTTGTGTGCTGCACAAACAGTTGCATTTTGTCAGTTTTTTCATTTCCAATTATGAACCTCAAGGTGCATAGGTTTCTTTCCCGAGTCCAATGCTGCATAATATTGGGTAAGTTTTTAACCTTGTTTTGCCTTAGTTCCTCATCAACAAATGGAAGGCAATTATACTTTCTGAAATACTGTGTTGAAAAGTTCTGAAGTTTAGCCAATAGAGCACTTCTTTTCATTTCTTTTAATGTTCATGTAAGTTGTGGGTTTTATTAAAACTTATTAAAACTAAACAAACTACTGTTTGCTTAGAACCTAAAGGACATTCCTTAAATCCTTGCAGAAAGGATGTCCTTGCTATTTCTTAGATTAAAGCCTCTGATTCTGACAGTTTGAATGCCATCATCAGAAACAAAGCAAATCCAATTGAACAGATTTGGTGTAAAAAATTATGTAGGTCCTACCAAGAGGTTTTTTGGGGCTTGTTTTTCTGAGATAGTCTGTTTGTAACATTGTTGATTTGACTGCTGTTTTCAGTTCATGATACAGCAGATTACAAAATCTGTGAAAAAATCACAGGAAAAAAGTATATTTAGGAAAGATCATTCAGAATATTGTGATATTTAGGAATTAAATTAAGAATTCTGTCCTTTCAGAGGTAATCTGACCATTGTGGAAATGCAGCTGACTGCTGATGGACCTCTGGCATTTCATGACAATGTTTATATAAACCTAGAGCAAGCTCTGCTTTTTTAAGCAAAGCAAAGAGAAGAGATTAATTTGATTTGGGGATTCTACCACCAGCCCATGACACAGTGCTAAACGTGATGTGTCTTTTCAAGTGACCTTTATCTTTAATATTTCATAACCTCTTTGGGGAAGCTATTTTATCTGATTCTTTCATGTGTGAAAATTTACTTTACCATCCTTTAGCACCTTTTATGCTGTTTAAATAGATATTTATGTTACTACATTAATAATAGTGTTATGAACAGACCTGACTTTTGGGGCATTTAAAATGCTTTTACAATATCAGAACAGTACTTATACCATTTGGGTGATGAAAAATTCTGTCAATCACAAGTAAAGATGGAATCAAAGATGCTGAGATTAGAAATCCTTTTTTGAAAGTAATGAATTTTAAATAATAAGTACTTTTCTTATTAAGTGTTCAGTTGCTGAGAGAGAATGCAGGAGAAGCACCTGTAGCCTCTTTTGAAGGTTCAGATTCCCAGTCCTTTCAAAATGAGGCACTGTAGGTGGAAATAATTGGAAAATAACCTTGAAGGTTTCTGTGCCTATTTGAGTGTGAATGGACGTATGTCAGACCTAATTAGGCCTACTGAGAAAAACATAAATGTCAATCGTTTTTTACCAAATGCATCCAGCTTCTTTTGAGATTGTGAATGAGGTCCAGTGAGCATATAGCCTGTTTAATGTCACCTTTCTGTCTTCGGTCTTTAATTCTGTCCCCTGTGATAGAGGGCATTTGATTTTTTTTGGAAACAAAGTCAAAGAACTTGAAAGTAGACATTGCCACTCCAGTGCTTGATGTGTCCACATATAACTTAACTAACGCAGACCATGCAATGAAAGTGGTCGTTATTTTACCTCCCAGTGGTCCATAGGATTTAACTAAATCACAAAGATCTGTTTCTTTTGTTGGAGACTTGACAATACCTCCAGTGCCTTATTTAACCTATTTTTTTTATTCTATAGCTATGATTTTATCAAATCCTTCTAGAAATATGAAATGCATATCTGTTTTTAACCATGATTGTAAGTAAAAGTATCTTTTCCCCTGAGTTACCTTAGGCTGCACCTATTGTGCACACTTGTATTAATCTTCTTGGTAAGTGAGTTGCTGTGGCATTGCCAGGTCATCATAAAATATGTACTGTATTGAAATATTTTCTCTCTGAGTGGGTTCTTAAGAAATACTGAAATTCCAACTGTGTGCTCCTGTAGTTTGCTAGAAATAAGTAAGTTTCCCTGGGGAATCCCTTAAGAGCATACTAGGAATAAAAATTGTATTGTCTAGAAGTGGCATCACTCAGTCTGTAGAGTCTCTGATTGTGCTGGCAAGGAAACAATGCACCTTGCTTTTAAATTTGTTTAGGGAATTTGGAGAGAAGTGGCAGTTTGATATTGTCCACATGAGAAAGTTTTATTAAACGGCACAAGCCCCACTGGGTAAGTAAACTTTTGCAAATCCCTTTATGTTCTCTATTTTGTTATGTGAAAGCAGCTTCTTCCATTTATCTTAAATGCATCCCTAAGCAAAAGAACTAAAAGAAAAAACCCAACTGAAGTAAAACTATTGGGAACTGAAGAATGAGTATCCATGCAGCTTTTTATCCAAATATAATTAAGTTGCTTGAAAATAATATCTTCCAGATATCTATTCAGCTTTTTCTTGGAGACAGTCCCTTACTGGGACTGGACAGGTGAGGGGCAAGTCTTTAATTTTCCAATGCTAGCATTCATATCATCAAAATCATAAGAAAAATCATAAAAGGTCTCATTTTGACCCCAGTTTGAATAATAGACTGAAATTTTGGTAACTGTTCACATACATGGCTTGTCACTAGAAAACTTAAGATTTAAGCAACTGATTCCTTGCTTTCAGTGTCTCACTTTCTGGTGATCAGGAGGTCCATGAAACTAAGTTCTGTGCCTTGCAATTCTCATAGAAGTGCACGTGATTGAAAAAACATGTGGCCAGTGCTTGTAGCGCCTGATGGTCTGGAGATTCCCCTGTACATTGTGCTTCTGCTACTAGAGTTTGGTAGTGATTTGTATGTGATTGTCTGTGATTCAGCTTAGCAAAGTTACTGTCACACTTCTGAAGGTTGAAACTTCACTCTTTGCAGTCCTGGTCATCGAGAGTAAGTGTATAGGCTGCCTAATACACTTACTCATACAGAGTATGGATAGGCTGGCTAATTGGAATTAAAAGGGTAATTACTGGGGAAAATGCTTTTCCTTTTCTCTTGAAAACACACTGTTCAACAAAGTCATTATTAAGCAGTTATATTTTATACAATGTTACAGGTTTGCTTGATGTTATGTGGACAATGCCATACATTTTTCAAAGGCTAAATTAGCAAGGGAAGTTTCTGGATAACAGGAGAGGGTATTGTTATCTGCTTGCATCTCTTGCATGTTCTGCAGTTAGGGAACATTGCTCTGTTATTACTTTTCTTGTTGTCACTCTCCTTATTTCTGGAAATTTTCCAAAGACATTCCATATTATCTCGTTACATTTTTCTGGGCATGAGGGATGCATTATTAAGACAGACTAGCAAGTGTTATGTAAAAGGAATTAAAACCTGTATTTGCATTGAAATATGTCCTGAAAGATGAAGCCTCTAGTATAGGGGAAATTAATATGTAGACTAGTTCTTATTAAAAAGAATGCACATACTAGTTCCAAGACAACAGCTAGGATATTTGCAGTACAAACTATGAAAAAAGAGCAAAGGGAAGCAGCACCAAGGGAAGGTGAGATGTCTGTGGTCAGCACCATGCTTAGTAAATATGGCATGCAAACCCTTAACTGCCAGTCCATGTCTGTGGAATTGTGGCACCTGGTAAGTCTGAGAGATTTCTAAGGATAATATATAGTGAACTTTTCACAAAAGTGGGATGGTTTAAGTAAAAGCATTGAAAATTGAGATGTTGCTCATAGGTCTTTTAGGCTGAAATGGTTGCAGGATATCCATGAGCAAGACATTAACAAGATGTCAGTACTGACAGAGAGGAGCCAGCAGCAGAGGGTAAGAACAGCATCGTCATCTGATAATGAGGCTAGTAGTGGGATTGTTCAAAACAGTGGGAGAGAGGGGCCATCAGAGGGCCTTCAGAGTTTTGAAAGTGAATAAGCAGTAAAGAAAAAACAAGGAAATACTTGGAAAGCAAAATAAAAAATGGAGACAGACACATGAAAGATGGTGAGTGACTTCCATGACTAACATGTTGGCATTGTTAACCAGAGCCTTGAAACCATTCAATTCTATGCTTCAAAAGCCCTTCTGAAACAAGGGGAGTGAAGTGTTGGTATGCAGTCCCACCTGGTAATGGCAGAGTAAGAAAGACTGTTTATTACATACAATGTCTTTAAGTCTAAATCCGCTGTTGTTTTATTAGCTTATGTGAATTAAACAGAAATGTGTAAGCAGACTTGGACTTGGCATCTGTCATGCTTCTGTAGTGTCAGAGAAGTGTTTTGTGAAACAATACAAGCTAATGGCTATAGATTTCATTTGCTCCATTGTTGCATGTGTCTGCAACAGTCCTTGGAGAAGAATCTTCCCTTTAAACATTACAGATTCTTCAGAATGATTACCTGCGTAGCACAGCTTACTGCTTTTTCAGTACTCATTCTGTTTGCAATTACACCCATGACTTTTAGTTTCATTTCTGGTGCCCAAAAAATCTCTTTCTAGTCTTAAAAAATAGCAGACCAATCCATGCCTTGAAGGAGGATGGATCTTCAGATTTTTAGCATGTGAAAAAATTGTAAACTAGCAGACTGTTCAGGTTCTTTATAGGTGCTGTGGTTTTGGAGAGATTGTTTGGATTTTGAGCCTGTGGACTCTTTAGGCCTTTTAATTTGTTCAGCTTTATTTTCATATTCATATCTAAATTTTCATTTCACTTTTAATTTGTTTCATTATATTTGATGGCAGAATGTTGCTTTATCTTCACTGTTAATAGTCTAATTGTTTCTCTTGCCTTAAGTAATATCTCGTTAACTTTATAACCCATCTTTTACACTTCATCTACAGAATTAATTTCCCATGCATGTAGTTGTATTGTCTGCAGCATCTTTCCAAAAACTTTCTCAATTAGCATTTTTATTGTTGTATTGGTTTCTTGTCTGTAAGAATTAAGCTGAGAAACCCTCTGATAAAATTTTAATATCACTAGTTCATGATCTTTCCAGACTTTTTTATTTAAAAAAGTCTGGGTATTCCCTGTTGGTGAAAGAATTTAGCAGTTACAGTTAGGTCCTTAATAAAAACCCCAAACCTAGCAAACCTAGCAAAAAGCCAAGAAACCCCAACTGCCATGCAATAAGTGAGTGCTGTTTTCTTAATCAAAATTAAAATTGTCAATAAACGTTTGATGTGTGCAAACAACAGATGTGATTGGTAGTTTTACAGAGCTGGTGAGTGTAGTGATTGTTTCCCTTAAGTGAGTATTTTATAGCCCTTCTCTGTTGGTTACATTCATCAGAAAGAATTAGTCTGTGTAGACTGCAAACAGGTGCTGCAAGCACGTATTGTGTAACTTTTAAAATACTCTTTAATATTTCCTTCCTTTCATTGAAATTATATGGCAGAAATATAATGAAGTTATGATAGACTGCCTCATCAGCTTTGGCCATCTTCCTTCAACATCTTTCATGGGAATATTGTTTTCGTGTGTGTGTGTGTGCAAAACGCATTGTAGATTGTGACATGCTCCTTGGTTTTCACATTGCTTTGGCAGTACGCCACCAAGGTCACCTGTGGATATGGGAAGACTAGAGGCTCTTGTTGGGAGGTGCAGTGCTTCTGCATGGCGTCTAGTTCTACCAAGAAAATTATGTTGTTGAGACTTTTATTCACTACACTTTAAGCTCTTTGTTGCAAGTTATATTGGGAGGGGCAAAGCACTGAAAACTCAAGTTATTAGTGCAGTACTTATTATATATGTGTCACAGATGTGGGTGAAGTAAAAACAAAAAAATTCCATTGAAAATGGTGCTTAGTGGAAATCTGTGGCTAAAAATACAACACTTTTGTTTTTTTAGAGGGAAAAAACCAAACAAACCTTCAAAAAATGGTGGTTCCCTGGTCCTGTGGAGTTCTAGAAGATCAGCTCTGCCCCACTCCTAAAAGAAAGCCGCTATACTCACAATGTGTCATTTTCAGAAGAGTAAGGTTAGAGAAGCAGCTGTGTTCACAACTACTTTGTGCCTTTACTGTTGAAAGAAGATTAATTTGTCTTGGAAAAATAGTAAAATCTTGAAAACATGTCTTTGTCCTAAATTGGAACAATAAATTTAATTCTCAGAAATATTGCTAAATTATACTTAAGATCAACCAAAGCATCTTCATTTAAATTATATATATATATATATATATATATATATATATATGTATTTTATTTTTTTTAATTTCAAATGTGACTGTTCAAGTTCATGCTTTAAGTGAACTTTCTTTTCAGTGAAATATTTCACTTGGAGAATTATGAGTTAGGATATTAGAACAGCTTCAGAGATTTTGAAAGCAAATGTGTTTATCAAACCTCATCTTTCTTGTGAACAGTTTTACTAATGAGACAAAAAGATTAAGATGTTTTCTCAAAAATTGTCCCAGTTTGCTCTATCCTGCTGCATGTTTCTTTTTTCTGTAAACTCAGATTTTGTCATTCCACATGATAAAATAAATGTGCTTCTTACAGAAATATTTTCATTCCAATGTTCTTTAAATTTCATGTCCACTTGTATTTCTTTGTAAGACAACAAAATTATGACAGTCAAGGAAAGACTACTTTGATAAATAATATAATTCTTACATAAAACCTAAGCAGTAGTTTATGCCTACACTTCAAAAAGGAAGGCAGAACAAGGTAAGGTAATTTAGATAGGCATACTTTTTATATTAATTTCCATATGTTTGCTGAACAATCCTGGCATACAAAAGATTATTATGCCTTGTAAATACATTGTGGGGAATCTTAAGATGGAAGTGATTCTTTCAAACTATGTATAATTAAGCTATTTCTTACTAATTAAGGTGTGTCTTGTGAGAGATTTTCACCTGATATGCCTTGGTATTTTGTTACTCATTTTGCTGTTGTTGTGCCCACTCATGCTAGCACCAGTTCTGTATTTCCTACCTTTCTTTTAAGGTGTGTAATCAGTAGTTAAAGTACTTCAAATACAGGTGTTGCAGCATAAATACAGTTAGGATCATTGAACTTGATGAATGTTTTGTTTGCCACAGGGTTAGATGAAAGCTGAATCAGATCAGACCAAATTAACTGCATAGGGCAAACAGATGCAATTTTGTATAGCTAGATTTGTTTTAAAAGTATATGAATAGGTAATGATGACTATCAGTGGTGTGGAGTGTTTCTATGCAAAGAGATTAAACGAATTAGGAATTCAGCTTGGGAAAAGAAAAGACAGAGAAAATATAGTAGAAGCCTATAAAATTATAAGAAAAATCAGGAACAAGTGTTTTCTGTTTGTGGGGTATTTGTTATTGTGTTGTTTTTTTTGTTTTTTTCTTTTAATGCCAAAGCTCAGGGTATAATATCAAACATGTTCCATGTCTGTAGCAAAATAACTAATTTTTGTGCAGATTGCAATTAAATTGTACAAGCTCACAGCCACAGATACGGGGACAATTAAAAGTATTAAGATTTTCAGAGAGATTAGAGAAATTTATGGAGAAATAAACAGCAGTTGCTGTTAAAAGCCTGGATGCAGCCTTTGGTTCAGTTAATTAAGTACTGGATGCTGAATAACAATAGATGTTGCTTCATGCGTATACAATTTCTGTATACTTCCCAAGTTTGTTTTGGTTTGGTTTTTTCAATACCTAGTAGTTAATTTCTAACAAACTAAAGGTATAGGCTTAACTGAAGGAATAACAGTCTACAACTTCTTCATGAAGGGAAGAGGAGGGGCAGACACTGATCTTTTCTCTCTGGTGACCAGTGACGGGACCTGTGGGAAGGGTCTGAAGTTGTCAGGGTTTAGGTTGGATGCTAGAAAAAGGTTTGCTTCCCCCAGAGGGTGGTTGGGCACTGGAACAGGCTCCCAGGGAAGTGGTCATAGCACCAAGCCTGATAGAATTCAAGAAGAATTTGGAAGATGCCATTAGGCACATGATGTGACTCTTGGGGCTGTCCTCTGCAGGGCTGAGTTTGGACTGTCCTTGTCATATTCCTTCCAAATTCAGATATTTCATAATTTTATTATATTAATAAAATCCTATCAGAATAATTTTCCAGGCAATGAAATGCACTATTTTTCTCTGTCACTAGAACTGTATCACTGCTACTTCTTTTTTTGTTTGTTTTGTTTTTTTTGTCGTCTGTAAATACACAGTATTTGAGATCTTAAAGGTCTTTTGACTAGTACAGTGTTTCATATTGACCTCATTTCAGATGTTAAGTATCCCTTGTGGAACTAAAGCACATCTTATAGCAAGCTAAAGGATAGAAGACATTTTTCTCTGTGATGTTTTGTAAAGTGCTTGAGTTCCATGCATGGAAATGCAATATAATTATATTGATGGTGATTATGGCAAAGTGCTGAGGAAAATGATACAGGAAAGTGATTAGATTCTTCTCTGCTTTACCAAAAAAAAAAACCCAACAAACCCCAAACCAACCAAAACTCAATGACTGAATAGTTCTGGGTATTTTTTTTATCACTTGAGAGATGAAAGCTGTGCAGAAACAAAGCAAATCTGGCTTGTAGTGTGTAGTGTAGAAATTTAACTTTCAAGTGTTCAGTATATTTGCAGAGTGCCTACTTCATTACCTGAACTCAGAAAAAAATAAATCAAATAAACTAGCTGCAACACAGAAAATTCTATTTATATTAAAAAAATAAAAAATAAATTAAAAAAAAAAAAAAACAACCAAACAGCTCTAATTATAGACATGTTAAAAAATAACAAGCTTATTTTGAGCCATGGAGCATTACAGTTTGTAATACAAATTTCCCAGCAGAGTGGAGTGATAAAAAATTGTTTGATAACCAATCTTCCAGTAAAAACCAAGTAAATATACTCATAACTATGTGTCAGCACTGTGCATTAATTATGAAAAAAAGCTGTATTGAGTGCAGATCTCAAGAGAATTCGTGACAGAACATCATGTCCTCTTTGGTTTAATTATTGTTCAGAACTCCCAGAAATGACAGCTCATAAAGTGTTCACCTGAACCATGGAATGCAATATTGGGCCTTAAGAAAGAAACAAAACCGACTTTTGGTTTGTGTCTCTGTAGAAGGACTGACACTTTGTATAGTTAATAAATGGTTGTTCTTTTGCTCTCAATTTTGTAAAGTCTCTTGACCTTGTGTTGAAAAGCAGATGGATTATTGAAGTCCAGCACCTCACAAAGCCCAGTCTGCAGAACTGGAACACGGGACATTTTCCAACAGTGACTGTTTGGTTTGGATTCAGATTCCCCTGATAGTTCTCATCATAGTACATATATTCTCAAGTGGGAGAAAAAAGAATTACATTGCTTATTTTTTCCAGTATTAGATTATATAATGCAATACTAGATATCGATCAGGCAGTTTTGTACTTTGCAAATGCCATTTGTTGTGGAAACAAAAATACTACTAATGAAAGCTTTAAATAATGTATTTCTCTGGAAGTGTGGTGAGTGCAACTTTTACAATGACTTGGTAAACTAGAAAGTAGAGGTAAGAGGAATGAAAAAGGTTGGCTGGACATCTAATGACTGATGGCTGGCAAATTTCATCCCACACAATGTAATCCTTTTCTTGCTTTCAAGTAGCTCTTCATTTATATGTAACAGTGGGTGGATTTTGTTCTTTACTCTCCCTTATTTGGCTGATACTACAACAGGCCATTGTTCTAATAACAAGGAACTGTCTTCTAATTTCTGTTTTTATGGGCAATGTATACAAGTTCATTCATGCGTGAATATTTTTCTGCATGGAATCTTCCATAGTAGGTTTTCTGTCTTTGATACAAAAGTTTTGCTATTCTCTGTGTGCTGAATGCAACATTGGGTTGTATTTATCATTTATACAACCTGGTTTGTCTTTTTATGACTTGGAGTGATCTTGTGACCAGTTGGCATACTTACATACTTCTTGTTCTTTGGCAGTTCATCAGCTCCCAGAGCATAGCATGTTTTTTTATTACACCCCAGAAATGCATTTCTTATGCTTTTGGTGCTATTAAGTTTCATCCTATTTTTATTTTGTGCCACAAGGCCATGCATTAAATTCCATAAGGTATCCATCTCTTTGTTTGTGTTGATGATGCCTTCTGACTTAATAATTCGTAAACTTTGTGTTATGCCACAGTTATTAAAATATTAAGATTAGTGCTAGCACTGATCCTTGAGGATCTATCCTAAGAACCTTGTCTTCAATTTAGTACATTTCCTTTTGGAAAAAATCAGTATCTTTTGCTTATTAGCCAATTTCTTGTCCTATTTAGTCTTCTTCTGGTCCTTTTTTCTGTAGTTAATGTTAAAACCCTGTGCAACTTTATGGTGGTTCCAGATTTTATGGCATATTCCTTCTTCTGAAAACTAGTAAAGAAAAAAATTAAATCACCCCTCAAAACATTTGTTCTGATGTGATTTTCTTCAGTGAATTCATATTCACCAAAAATATGCTTGAGTTCTTCACTTAATAATGCTGTATTTAAAAAAATAACTGCAGACATCATTGGTAGATGCTTTTAAGTCTCCTTTATGATAATGCACTATTAGCTGTGCAACTGAAGAAGTTCTCACAAGGTGATTTTCAGTCAGACAGTTGCAAATTTTTTCTAACTATGTAAATCAGGACTGACTCAACAGAAATCTGTGAACTTACCGTGTTGTAAATTGTATGAAACCAAGAAGAGATTTTAAAATACAGTATTATCATGCCCAAGAAAAATTCCAGTTGAGTAGCTTCATATTTCAGAATTGCTTTAGAATGCAATTATCACTAATAATTGCACAACAATAACAACACATTGTATTTTGCCAGAGTTCTTCCTACTGGGTTACTGAAATTTTTACTAAAATTACTAAATACTAAACAAGAATGTTGTGTATTTCATTATACCCAATGAAGTAGGTATTAGCTAGAGATAGTGTAGAATTTTTATGTGAAAATGGAGTGTAATAATATAGAATATTTTTTAAGGGAGAGTAGTCTGAGGTGAAAGGTCAAAACTCCTGCCAGAACAAGAGAAGTGAGACTTGAATAATACGTAGATGAGTAATCCAGTCATTACTTGACAAGGGGGTTTATTTATTTATACCCTACAGAAGAGCTCCAAGAGACCCACGTGAGGATTGTACAGTACTCACTGACACATGTCTTAACCTTTACTTTAGCCAGGAGCCTCACAGGAGCCTGTTTTTTGCCTGGGAGGCAGCTGAGCACGTGTGAAGCTTTAAACATACCTCTGGTTTAGCTCTATCTAGCCTGGGTACTGATAAGGTGACAGGCATTTTCCTGGCTTTTCTGAGTTGTGGTTTCTGAACCTTTGTTTTGTATCTGCACATTTTGATCTGAAGTGGTTTGGAAATGGATATCTGCTGTGTGTTTCTGAGTGACATAAACCCCATATATTTGGTTTTTTTGGGGTTTGACTTTTATTCAAATATTCTTCTCCAAAACACTTCAGTCTTGGTCACAGCAATATAAGAAAGATATTAAAGTATTAGAGAGCATCTGAAGGAGAACAACAAAGATGGTGACAGGCCTTGAAGGGATGCCAGATGATGATGACTGAGGTCACTTGGTCTGTTCAGCTGGAGGACACTGAGGGGAGACCTCATTGCAATTGCAACTTTCTCATGAGGGAAAGACGAGGGGAAGACACTGATCTCTTCTCTGTGGTGACCAGTGACAGGTCCCAAGGCAATGACCAGAAATTGTGTCAGGGGAGGTTTATGTTGGATATTAGAGAAAGGTTCATCCCCTAGGGGGTGGTTGGGCACTGGAACAGGCTCCCAGGGAAGTGGTCGCGCACCAAGCCTGACACAGTTCAAGAAGCATTCTGATAATGCTCTTGTGCACATGGTGTGACTCTTGGGGAGCAGAGCAGGGCCAGGAGTTGGACTCAGTGATCCTTGTGGGTCCTTTCTAACTCACCGTATTCTGTGAATCTGTGATTCTTTTCTACTTACTTATCTGCTTTTGTCTTTCTGATTTCATATTCTTTTCCATGTAATTGCATACACATTCAAGTCTCCTTCCTCATCTCAGTGTAGACATTAAGGTCTTGTCCTTCATATGAATTCTAAATGTTGCCTTTGTTTCAGTCAGTTTAATATTTGTTTGCTTTCTGCCCTCTTCACATTAGGGATATTTGTGTCTGGCTTTGATTAAGCAGACTTACTGAATAATTTTTTAAGATTCCTTCTGCTTTAATTCTCTGGTTTTGGAGTTTTTTCTTAATGCGTGAGCTTTTACCTTAAGAAATTTGTTTCTGGGACTATATTTTTTACTTTAATGTTTTATGTCAATTGCTATACAAATGAAAAGGAAATTGAAAGATGTGTATAAATATGTTAAAGTAAAATTTCAAGAAAAATTTGAGGAGAAAGAGGATACTTAGAAAAAGTTAATTAAGAAAGTCATAGATTCCCAACATGTTATGGCTGTTTTAAGAAGAATGAGAAATTATGAAAATTCTTTCTGTGTTGGTTCACTTATGACAAAATGGAATGTAATTAGAAAAGACATTTTTAGCTCATTCCCTGAAACTAGGGAGATCACATCAGTGATATATTTAACTGACTAAGCTGAGCCTTCTGTAACAGAAGGACTCTCTGCAGTGCCAGGGTATCACCTTGAAGTAAGACACAATGTTCACTGTCATCTGTTTCTATTACACTTTCCACTGCTACAGTTATGGAAACAGCTTCACTTAAACAAGATTCAATTCTTGTCATTAGAGTAAATAAAACAAAGGGACATGCCAGAGCAATTTAAAATCCAATAAAATTTTCTGAAAGACCTAAGAATAGCAGCTTTGCTAATTTTGCAAGAGCAAAAAAGTATTCTTCAGTGCTAGTTTTGTCAGCTGTTTTGTACTGAGAACTAGAAATTGTTTCCTACTGAGAGCCTTATCTTCAATAGTATCTTACCTCAGTGCAAGTAATCTCATTAGGAATACACCTTTTCTTTCTAAGCATACTGACTCAGCTTTCTATGGCTCTTCAAATCACTCTCTGAAGCAAGATTTTCATGAAAGGCTTTTGAAGGATTTGCATTTAATCACATCTTTTAATTAAAAGTCTCTCACCCTCCATCAGATTCTGTGAGGGATCAATAAATCACAGATATGTGATATTAAAAGTGGAGTCTTTTGCCGTATTTGTTGCATGACCACCTCGTGGTGACTTCATCTGAAATATTATTCAGTGCTTTGGATTAAAATAAATAAATTTAAATCAATACATAAAAGGCTTAAGATGACTAATTTTGTCTTATAGTGAGCCAATAGTATTCACACAATCACTTCAACAGAGTAGATGTAAAGTCTGGTACTTTTTTTTTATTAACACTTTAGAGATCCACTCTGCCTGGGTTTTTTGTCAAAGCCTATAGATGGTTTTATCAAAAATACTTGTACATCAGTGGTGTTTGGTCTGAGAACTGTCATATGAAACTAAATAACTCTGGGAAGATACCAAAACAAACTGTGAAACTCATACTACCATAAAATTAAGTTGCTGAGTACTTTCACTGGGAGAAAATGCTTATTCTTAAAGTCAAAATTTAGTCTGATATAAGGGAACACAACTCCCAATAACTTTATCTGGATACCTGCCTATTTCTTTGTGGCTAATTTTGTTCCCAAACTTAATAAATAAATTATCTTTTTGCATTTTGAGCAAGTAAAAAGAAAAAAAAAATCGACATACTGTGTGACTCAGAACTGCTGTGAACAAATGTTACTCAAATGCTACTAGCTCCTGGAAATGTGAGGATGTGGTGAATGAATTGTAAGTGTTCTTAACTCAATATTATACTTCTTAATAACCTCGTAGAATCTAAAATTACATTATTTTTCTTCTTCCTTGTTTTTATTTTTTTAGTATCAAAAACTTATTGAAGCAAATTTAAAAAAAAAGCCAAACTTAAATGGATCAGTAAGGAGAGAAGGAAAAAGAGCAATTTGCATTTGTAATAGGAGTATCTGATCCTTCAGAATTTAGTCTGTTTGAAACTGATTTAACATTTGCCTACACCTTCCTTTGCTAGAGGAATGTCAAAAGTAAATTTAAATTGCAAGGTAATGCATTATTTTAGCTTCATATTAACTGCAAGAATATCAGAAATTCCTATTTTTTTTATTATGAGAATATTATTGCCAGCTTATAATTCAAAATCATACATATTTTTGTCATCATTAAAAAATACCACCATAAGAGAATTAACAACTTCATGGAACATGTTAAAGAAGCTTACTGTTAGTGCTGGTTTACACTCCTGTAGGTGAAAAGTATGTGTAAGTGTAGGGCTTTAAATTCAGTGAATGTATTTTGAATAAATTTTAATGCAATTTTTTTACATACCTAACTATTAAACACAGTCTATTGAAGTAATTGAAAGAATTACAGCTGACTTCTGTGAATTAGGCATAAATTTCTCAGCGGTGTCTTTGAAAAGAAGCAAATGTGACCCATTCTTTTCAGCGTAGCTGTACAGCTCATGTACCTGTCCCATTCAGGCTTGGGCAAGGAGGGATAACTTAAGCCTGTGTTTAAAATTAAAGGTGTGCTTTAACTGGTTTTCCTTGCAAAAACTGATTTTCCTTTTCCAGAACCTGGAAGTTAAGGCATTCAGTAAAGAATATTTCTAGATACTATAGATTCTCTGTGATACATTATTCTTACACTGTCAAAGAGATACTTCTTCCTAAAGGCATGTTTTGTTTGTATCTTTGTATAAAACTGGTTTTGTGCAACCTTGTTTTTTATAAATGTTTTTTATTACAAATGTTATGTCCCTTTTTTTCTTAGTAAAAAAATGGTGCTTCATTTTGGATCCACTCATGTTGCAATTTGCATAATTGAAAGTAGGTTGATGACAAAGTGTGAATTGTATTCAGAAAACAAAAAAGTTAGCTTTTTATACTATTTCCAAATACAGGGGAAAATACTTTGAGTTGTTCAAAATGTATTGAAAACAGGAATAAAGCTCCAGTTTGTTGGAGCTTGCAGTTGCACAAGTATTGCAGTTGCACAAGTATGTAATAAAAGAATATGCACTTTTACAATTAATTGATCATACATATATTCATTTTCATTGCATTATGCTGCTAATGCATTTCTTCTACTACAAATGTGTATTATTTTTTATGATATTATAGGAGAAAGAAAAATATGTAGAGAACTGTAAGCAAACAAAATTTATGCTTTTTGAAGGATAAAGGAAAGGTGGTGGAGTTAATTGTGTACAGTTCCAAGTAGCTTTAGAACTAGCAGGAGGAAATTAGATGTTTTGTGAAAACAGCATGAAATGTAATTCACAGCAGCTGTCTAATTTATCAGCAAGAACAAAGTGTTCATGTTCTTAAACTACTCAATTACTCCATTCAACCTTCTTTGACCTGTTTAGCCTGGTAGTGTTTGCTTAAAACTAAAAACTAAAGAAATTTTGCCAACCTTTTAAAATAAACTAAAAGAATCCCCATGAGCTTCCTTTACAATATTCTTGTATTAACTTTTAAATTTATGTAACTCTGGAGTCATCGCCTCTTTAGAAGAGGTGTATGACATTCTCTGCTTAACAGTGCAGAGTCAATAAACTTAAATTCTTTTGAGACTGATTTCAAAATATTGCCAAACTGATGGCATATAACACAAAGCTAAGGGATTCTTTGCTATGGGACATAACTGTGGAATCCTGAGATCCAAATTATACTGTCCTGGTAGCCCACGGGATTCCAGTTATTCTGTGATTGTAATATTTCCTCATACACTAACCATGGCTCTGTTCATACTCTGTTCATACTCTGTTCAGTCTCTTATAAAACACCATCAGCTGTTGTTGCAAATACAACATTTCTATCTAGAAGAGAAATTATTCTTTGGATTTTAAGTTTTGATAGTATGTTCTTTTTCAGTGTATATAAGACACTTGCATCACAGAATCACAGAAGGATTTAGCCTGAAAAGGATCACTGGAGGTGCTGTGGTCCAGCCTTGCTGCTCAAGCTTGGCCACCTGCAGCCAGTGGCCCAGGATTATCTCCAGACATCTTTAGAGTATCTCGAAGGAGGGTAACTGCCACCTCCCTGGGCCACCTGTGCCAGTGCTCCGTCCCCTCACAGTGAAAAGGTATTTCCTGATATTTGGAGGGAACGTTTTGTGTTTCAATTGTGTGCCAATTGCCTTTGGTCCTGCACTGGGCACCCAGAAGATTGTGTAAATAGTTCTGGCAAATATTGTTTACAGACAGAATTTGAAAATAGCAAACCTGGGTTATTATTCCTTTGATGAAAAGGACAATTGCTTCTGTAGAAAACTTGTGGATCTTGGTAATGCTGATCTCAGTGAAGCTCTTTGTTGTTCAACCTAAAAAAAACTCTTTCAGATGAAATAATTTTTGCAACCAAAAATAAAAGGAGCCTTCGCGTCCTTTTTGTAATTCCTTTTTGTAATTTTTGTAATTGAAAGCTTTTAACCTTTTTCCTCTATGAATTAAAGATCTATTTTGCAGTAGAGAAAGCAGGTAAGAATTCTGTTGAACTATCTATTTCAGATATATTATTGGTATTAGTAGTCCAACTTACACATCTCTGGACATACTTCTGGGGCATTTTTACAGTCTTAGTAAAATTAACTTTGTTCTGAAAGTCAATAGATACATTTGCCTCTCTAAGGCAAATAGAAACACTGTAAGGTGTAAGGTTGTTTATATAGATAAAAAAGCCCCATACCTTGAAAATAGTTATAGCCTTAAATCTACAATTAAACTGAATGCTTTTGAGAAAATTCACTAGGGGTTCTGGACAAAGGTACTGTCAAAGGAACCAGAGCTTGGATAGAACATTTACCGAAGCCATGCAGTGTTCGGAGGGTTTTGTAAGACACATGTCAAGGCACTTTTGATTGAGAAACAGGTATAACATAAAATAAGCATGATGTATCTGTGTAGGTTATAGAGTGACTGTTTAACAGATCTCAAAATAGACTCGTATATGAGTGCACCCTGAGAAATCTGCAGGGTTTTATGTCCTGTCATATTTTGTCTGCAATAAAAGAATAATCACTAGGAATGATTGTGGACACAAAGATTGATGGAGTGGGAAATAGCAATGAAGAGTATGGAGTACAATGGTATCTGGATCTCTGGGTGAACTGCACATATACAGATAGGGTTAAGTTATTAAAATACAATCCTGTGTAAATGTTATAAACAAAATTAATTCAGAGAGGGAAGACTTTGCAGTGGGAAATAATGGTTCTAGTGAATATGAATTCACAAATTTCTGTGGCAGAGCCTATTTCTGTGCAAGGGAATCTTCTGCTACCTCTGCTTTTACCTTCCAGTACTAAATATCATGTCCAGTTCTGGTGTACACTAATTGACAAGAGCAGTGAGAAATTAGGCATCCTCCAAGATGCAGGGAGACTTAGAGCTATATTGGTTTATATTTGTGAGAAAAGATTGCAGGAGAACTTTGCTCATAGACAGCCTTTGCAGTCTAACAAAAGGATGCCAAGAGAGAGTGTCTGTGTGAAGGGCAGTGTGTGGGTGTTAAAAGAGTTCCCTCCCTCCCAGCTGGTGCCATATTCCATCCTAAAACTTCCAAGTGCCTTCACCTTGCATCAAATTCAACTTTCTCATCATTGTCTTTGTGAGCTTTTCTGATTCAACTCACGTTCCATTGGCTTTCTAGGGACTCACCCACATCACTGAACATTTTTACATCTGTCTAATCCTTTTTCATGCTTGGAGTGTCCTTCCTTGCCTAGTCTACCTCTCTGTCTCTGTGTTCTCTTTTCGAGTACAGTTTGTTGCATGGGGACCCACCACATTATCAAGTGTAAAATAATGTGGAACAAAGTAATTAAACTTTTTTAGGGGAGAACACTAATCTGTGCACTTGAGCTTACTTTACTATGGTTACACTGGTTTGGACCCATTTGTTGCTTCTGGTTAATGTTGCACTAAATATTGATTTTTTTGGTTCACTCTGTATCCCATTGCATTGTTGTGTTTTTCAAGATACCTGTTGTGCATAGCTTTTAGTTTAGGCAAAGGTGCTCCTTGGTACCCTGCTGGGGATGCTGGGAGTCATCACACGGTCCTGGGGCTTAATGCAGGTGGTGGCATTAAGAAAAGCTTATCCTTAATTGTTGCCCACATTTGTGCATAATGTGAGAATTATGAAAGCACTTCATTATCTTGGCTCACGTAGGCTTGCTAGAAATCTATAAGGATTATGTTTTATAGGATAAGAAAGACAAACACTAGATTTCAAACATTCTTGAGTTCCTTAAGGCTGCTGCTTGAGTTGACCAAATCTCACAAATGAGCCTCAGCAATTTGGTTTCAAACATTTCTTCCTTACTTGTGATTTTTTTTTTTTTCCATTTTGGTGGTTGTTGTTGTTTTGGGGGGAGCCTGGGGGTTTTGTTCTAATTTGTTTGTGGTTTGATTTTTTTTTCTCCGAAACCATTAGTCATTTTCTCTTGCTTGTTTTCAAAACTTTCCTGCTCATGTGTTCCAGTAGGGTTATATGGTGTATTTTTGGGGAGATGAATTATTTCTATGCTCAGTTCTACTTTGCTATAGGAAAAGCTTGTGCAAGCTTTTGAAGAATCTGAGGAAGTGGAGCATAATCAATGGAAGCACAGGAGAACCCTTCTCTTGAAAATAGGCAGATGAGTCTCTGTTTAGTCATCTATTTAGTCATTTAGTTAATAATGCATGAGTTCTAATTTTAAATAAAAGCACATAGAAAATAATAGTAAAAAATGTTTACATAATCTTTTAATGATGAGTAGTTATGATGAGTAGTTATGAGTAGTTTTAAGCAAGAAAGTACTTTTTCTTGCAAATTATTCATAGGTGCAGAATTTGAGACAAATCTTGATTGTAAGCATTACTTCAAAGTAACTGCATCTCATTTTACCACAGTTTCTATGTAAGTGAAAATGACTGAGGTTTAAATTCACCCTAGATTCTCAAAAGTGCCTGTTGCTAAAGAGAGATCAGGTTGGTGCCAGATGTGTGATAAATCCCAAGATTTATAGAAGAGAGGTGCTTGAGGACTGTGGGGAATGAGAATGACCACAGTGGACTGGGAATTGTAGATAATAGAATTGGCTGCCTGAAGTGGTGTGTCAGATCGAATTAACATTGTCATAGCAGTTCTATTTATAAGGTACGTGTGATGAGGAAGGGTTAGTGGACTCAACCTTTGCTTATAAATGCAGGTGGTTCATGAGTAAGTAAGGAGTGGACTGAAAGCAAAATAAAATCAGTGTTTTGTTTTGAAGATCAGGCTTGAAAGTCTTGTGTTGGTTAGGGATGTAGTACACAAGTGTACAGTACATGTAAAAATAAATCAATTTGTTACCAGGACTTCAGGTGCCTGCCTGTTCAGGAAATTGATGATGTGCCTAAATCTGCATGTTTATATATCTGCATTGACCTGTGTTGTGAGAAAAATGTGGTTCTTGCTGCAGTCAGTTTATAAGCCTGAATGGAAATGGAAGTGGTCCCAAGGATAACTAGATCACAAATATTTTTCCTTTGATTCTGGTTGTTATGCAACTGGTTTGAGATTATTTCTGTACAGCTGGGTTAGCAGTAGGTTGGATGTCCCCACCTGATTTTCCCTCAAAAAGACTTTGAAGGTGCAGTGTAAAGCTTCTGCCATTTGTGTGTTGGCCATAGGAGCAGATTAGACAGATAAGGTGAGCAATGTTTCTTAGCAGCTCTTTGCAGAGTAACTTTGTGGTCCATGCCTTTGTCATTCACATGTTATGCATTTGCCAAGTTTCTGAAATAACTTAAATGGCAGTTCTAAAATAACTGAAATAACTGAAATTGTACTAGAGCTGACTGTCTAAGGTTCATCTGGTGCAACTGGCATGCCTGCATCAAGCCAGGATAGTTGTGACCTTTAATACATCTTAAAAAAGTAAGAAAAATTGTGAAAGCTGATTGGTTTTAATTAGAACTCTCAGTGGGGAATCAAGTGGCAAGAATAATTTCCTTTTTGTAAAGTTGTATTGAGTAGATCTGTCGTCATTATGTAATTTTAAAATATCGTTTCTTCTGGAAAAAGGAATTTTGTTTCCTCCAACAAGCTTATTATTCTCTTGCTGAGATAAAGAAAGCACAAATAAAAGGTTCTGTGTCAAAAAGAGTCCAGCCTGAGAATGGTGACCATTGACAGTAGTTATGGATATAGCTGAGTCATGATGTTTAGATGTTAGAGGCATTTGATTAGAAACAGTAGGATTAACATGCACTGTTCAAATTATTACTATGGTTTTTTTCTTGCTTTTCTTTTCTATGTGCCTGACCAGCTGCTTGAAAGTATGACATGAGTTTGTCTTGATAAGGTCTCTCAGAGTGCTTTTTAATGATCAGGTAATTTTTTTTTCATGCCTGTGTATGTTGCTAGCATGATTCAAAGTATCCAAGTGGCACTTTGTTTCAGTGGGTTGATCAGCCCTTCTCTCTTCTTTTGGCAATTGGATCTAATTAGTGATCAGCTCTCCCAGTCCAGAGCACCTATTCTTATGTTCTTGGGCAGCACCATTACAGTGAAACTCTGATCTTCACTGGAGCTTATAGCTGTTACTTTAAAACCTTTAATAATACAAAATGAATGTGCTAACTGTTTATCTTTTTTCCAAAAGGCTGTCCTTTCCTATAATCTTGGAATGCTTTTGTTTTTTATATCCAAGTACTTTACAATTGCCATTCCTGTTTGCAAGTGTGTGACTTGTTAATGACCCCTCTGTCACTTAAGGACAGGGATAACAAGGTCACTGGGGAGAATAAAAATTAGAACAGAGAGTGTTCCTTGTGTGTTTTGTTTCACTCACTGAAGTATCTCTCCTTTCTAATCTTTATTCTCCATAAATTGTAAATAACAGGATTTGACAGAAATATAGATTGCCTTACTACACAATAATGAATGCTTTAAGAATCATGATCATTTGCAAAACTATGCCAAGAAGCAGAGAATTTTGTCTTCAGTCATCCAAAAATGTGCATTACAGAGCTCATCTTCATCTTTGGCATCTATCAAGCGGCTTGCTGGAAGCAGCAGAGCTAGTAAACAAAGCACGTTGCAGTAAAATGGTCCCCTGTGGGGAATAATTTAAAGTCATACTGAAGTGTTGTTTTCAAAAGACATCAAATCACATTTTCACTGGAATATCAGACATATTAAATGTATGTGTGATGGAAGAGTTCAGGTTAAAAAAGAATGCTGCTTCTGCACTCACTGTAAAGCTCAACAACTCACAGTTACCTCTCTCTGTCACATCTGGCTCTGTATAAGCCCAGAGTACAGACCATTATGTAAGATGTGTCAATATCTCTATATATCTTTATTTTATCTTTTTTCTTTCTTCTTTTTTTTTTTTTTTTTTTTAATCCTCATGTTTTATGTACGCAGAACCAGAGACTAGTAAGTATGTGCTGGTTTATTGTCATTCCATCTGGGCTGGTTTTATGTATGCAGTGTGTCCATGATATTTTGATAGACAGGATACAAAAGCCTCTAATAAAAACCCAGGGAATTGCAACTAAAATTTTCTAAGGTTGTGGCGGGGGTGGGGGGCAGGGAGAAGCTGATGTTGATTTCGCTGATTTGACAGCTGTCTCCTCTTTCTGTGCATACCTGGAGATTGCATTTGGCCCAGACAGTGAATTGGGTTTCCTAAAAACTAAATTTCTGCCCAGAACCCTCACCAAGAGTTGCTGTGTTCTCTAAACCAAACTCCACAAAGATTTGGAGATGTACATTCTTGGAAGGTGGCTTAGGAAAAGGATGGGAGGTAGTTTGTGGGGTAGATTTTGCACTTCCTGTCTCAAAGATATTATTACATTTTCTCTTCTTGACATCTGTTTAGCAAAAGGAAAACTTTGGTATGGTGAGTGCATTAACAACTGTGAGCTTCACAGAAATATGAACAGGTTTTTGTATAGGGAACTTTGGAAAGAAAGGTTTAAGAAAATGTTTTGTGGATTCAGCAATCTTTCAGGACAGCGACTTGCCAAATCCATCACTCTGCTAGCCACAGTTCTAAAGAATCTTACTGTTGGTAAGTTCTGATTAACAGAATTTCTTGTTACTACCTCATAGACTCTTCCAGTGTGGAGAGGCCTGGAGGAAGTACTGCATAATGGTTAGGCATAAATGTGGAAGTGAAGGCTCTGGCATTTGGAAGGAGAGCGCCTGAACCTTGTAGAATAAATGCTGCTGAAGTGCCATTTTCAGGTGTTAAGGGGAGATATTGACTGAGAGGCAGTTTTACATCTGTCCCTGTCCATGGTCACCATGGTTGATGGGGCTGGAGAGCAGAATGCACACCTGAGTGTAATTGTGTAGCAGCTTGACTGTCAATTGTGGGAATCTTTAAAATCAGAGGGTTTTGGGAAAGCTGTAAAAGGCAGGCTTCAGAGACAGCAGAGCTGCAATTATAGTTAAGCAGTAGCTATAAAATTTGTCAGTAGAAAATTTATAAATGTAGAAAAGTAAGGACAAATAGAACAATGGTCTGTGTATTAATGCTTGTTTAGAATAACTATAAGTTACAGAAAAGTGTATCTAGCAAAATATTAGGAAGTTCTAAGCTTAATAATGGAGCTCTGTGCATTGTGTTTTAAGGCTTACAACTAGGTATTGTATTCTAAATAAGTAAGCATTATTTTAACAAAAGATAGGTGTACTTATAGTGGTTGGATAGAACTACTGTCAATATGCTTTTGCTTTGTGTGATTGGTCAAAAAACTTTTAAAGTAAGTTGTAACATTAAGTTCTTTGTCTGCTGCCGGCGATGTGAGCTGATGGCATCGTCCCTTTGTCATGGTTTAAATGACAAAGGAAAGATGAGACTAATGCTGGAAAATACAACAACGTGAGATGTGTTCCTCAGCAGTCCCACCCCATTCATCTATTTCTACAGAGATTTCATTCACCTGGGACTTGGAAAAGGTACCGAAAAGCCAGGTGCAGGTATCCAACTCGGGTAAAAACTGTTCCTGGTGTGGAAAGAGCCATCTCAGCCAGGTGGTGTCAGTGCTGTTGTGCATTTAGTTAATTCAGTGGGTGACTTTGGTCTGAAGATGCAGAGCGGATGAAGTGATACACTGCCATACCCAAGAAATACCCAACCCTACTTATCTGGAAAATCAGCACTTTTTATCTTGTATTTATTTAACTGATCCAGCCTAATCCACTGTGAAAGCACTGCAGCAGGCTGGCTGCTTGGCTCTCTGGTGACCTTATAAACACTCCCTCTTCTAGGTAGCTGCCTAGCATCAAGTTTCCGCTAGACTGCTAGTGTTTTTCAATTTTTGGAGGTCAGAACATGTTATAAGCAATTTTTATGTTGTCACTCAAGAATGTTTGGATGGTTACTCAGTTCAGATCCAAATTATTTTGAAATTCATGGCTTTTAGATTTGAACTGGATAATCAAAATTGGAATCACTTTTCAGGTTCCCTCATTTCTTTTATGATGATAGCATTTGGTGCCAAATGAGGCATTTTAATCTCTTATTTTAATGCTGAAGTTATGTGATTTTTTTCACATTCCACATCAGAGAAATAGAGGTAATTAGAAGAAAATATTCATTTGTGTGTCTATAGAGGTATACTTAGCAGTCCGTTGAATTGTCATTTGAATTTCAAAATGCTTTAAGAAGTACAGGTTTACATTTATTTAAAAAAACCACAAACCCAAAACAAACCAAAACCAAAAAGCCTCAGCAAGATTTTTGCAGGGCAAGCACCATATGTAGTTTTATTGTGTTGTATATGGTGGTGATTTTAGCTTTCTAAGGAATCGAGAGTTAGAAGTAAACCTTCATCTGCACTCTGCTGTTTTGTTTATTCACTATTGAAACTTCATTGATTTTAAAACTACAGGTGTGAAACTTTCCTCATTAAATTGCATACTGCAGTTGATAGGGCACATCCATCTAAACCATTATCTTCTCTCTGGAAAATAAAAAAAAAAATAGTGTTGCTCACTGGTTTTACTTGATCATCATTATAGCAAAAAAGGAAGTAAGGGAAGGCATTCTCTTAGAATATACATTTTTTAAAACAGTAATATTAAGGGAGACTGAAACTGGCTTTCAGTGATTCTTCAGCCCTTCAAATGAAGCTATTGAAGGTAAGTGTAGTGTGTGAATGATCTTGTTGGTGCTGATTATTTCAATAAGTTTAAGGTGGTAAGACTGCATGCAGGAGGGAATCTTGGGACAGGATAAACCTAAAAATCAGCAGCATACCAAGGATGAAGGAAAGCTAGAAGAGGAGCTGCAACATAACAGCTGCTTTGCTGAAACTTTTACTTGGTTTTCCTCTTTGAAAGTGAAACACTTGTGGGCACACTTCATACCTAGAATTTCTTTCACTAATTTTTCTCCTGGTAGTCAAAACATCCTGTTCTTTTACTGTGTTTCAAGAAAATGGCACGGAGATGAAGTAAAGTTAGCAGCACAGACTTTCTTACTTGGTATATGGGGTGAAATTGTGGCCCTTTAGGAAATCAACAGAGAACTTCCAGCTGTGGGTTTAGGAGCTCCCCAAGGGGCTTGAACATAGCAAGTGGCAGTCCCTGGGATGGGGATTGTGTCCATTAAATTCAGGTTTGACAATACCTGATTGTACCAGTGAAATATTTATCTGGTCATGAGACTCTTTCACAAGTCATGACTGCCAGCTTGGGTATGTCTCAGTGCTTCCTCAGTCCCCACAAATCACATTGGTGGTGCCCCAGACAGCAGTGTCAGTATCAGTACCAGCAAATGCCATGTGCCAGCTCAGTGTGTGCTTAATGTTGAAAAGTTGCCTTAAATTTTGTAACCCCTTTTCTTTAGTTAGGGGTCCCTGAAGATATGTTTGATTTGACATGTCATCACTAGAGTTAAGAGTGTTTACACTTGCTAATGTTTTTTAAAAGTGTTCTTAAAAGAAAAAGTTAATGGCCCCTCATCTGATTTAAACCATTTTCCATCTTTCTTCTAGGCATATGTTTTTTCTTCCATTAGTATCCTATCATTTGCCATAGCCAGACTGCCATAGGTAGCACTCACTGCATTGCAAGTGGTGCCTTTTGTGCATTGCAGTGCCTGTGATTATTAAATATTAAAGTTTCTTTTCTTTAAATAAAGGCTTTCACTTTTTTATCAGACCTAAAGGCTATTAAGTTTTAAATGCCATTTGTTTTTCATTAAAAAGGCTTTTCTATTTTAAATCCTTGACTTATTTTTATTGGAAAAGTAATATTCATATATTTTTTTAAAATTATTGGTGCTTAATCCATTAGCTAAATACAGAGCAATAATCCCATATGGCAAAGTAGAGCTTGCTGGATGTGTGGGAGTGTGCATATGTGTGTACGTGCATGAATATCTTTATGCTTTCAGCCTTTTTTATTTTCCTCCTTTAACTTCTGCTTCCTCTAGCTTTGTCCTGGTGCAGAAATTACGAATGCTGATTAAAGATTCATGTATATTCACATGCAAATCTAGAAAATCAACCCAGTCCTGATGAGACCAGTGTTCATGCTTCTTGTCTTTCATTCTACCCCTATTTAGAGGTGCTCTGAATATGCTTTCTAAAATAAAAACTTACATTTGTTATGTGTTCCTCAGTTCATCTGCATTTAGTTGTAATGCTACCTCCTGTTTCAAAATCAGACAGATGAATCGTCTGCTGGAGGCATATGAGCATTGTAGACAGGATCAAACTTGGAGTTTATCAGCTGTACCCTTGTTAGGTGTTGTCATATTGGTCGATAGCGATCTTTGTTGTGGCTTTAGGGAGGCAGTGGGAGGTGGCATAAGAAGCCTGAGAGCTGTGAAGCTGGAAGAAATGTGTGTTCCCAGTATATCATGCTGACAGGAAACTTTGATTTGGTTGTCGTACATTTATACTAGAGTTAAAGCAAAAGTTAACACACAAGTACACTAAAACAGCAGATCACCATTTCTGCTACTTCTCTTCTCTGGTGATTTTTTTTCTGCAGAGCTCAAGGCTCCCCTGCACCATCTTCCCTGATGTAATGAGTCCTGTGTGTGGAAGACATTCCCAGGTGGGGGGCCCTGTAATGCCCTGGCTGGGGAGGGAAAAGGGAGTTCACTGAGATCACCTCCTTTGAAGAGTCACTCACTGTGCTGTGTTGCAGAACTGATGAAGAGATCTTGATACTGGTGGTCAAACTGCATGTCTTAATTTTTCTGCATCTCACCCAAAGGTTCTGCTCTGCTGCCACCATCATCTATGCACATTCACGTGTTATAGTTTGACCAACTCTAGTTGTAGTCAAGGCGTGTTAGAGAGGTACATGTGTAAACAAATGCTGCTAAAGTCTCCAAAAACAGTATACCATGTATTGTCCTGGGAATAAATTAACATGAATCCATCATGGATTTATGCCTTTACACAAAACTGAAACAGAAGAGAGAACTGATGCAGCTGGGTTTTTCCTCACTAATTTGAACAGGCTTTTCTGTGATTACAAGAAGGGTAGAAGAATGGGAAAAAGTTATTCTCTTATTAAATTTAAATTATTTAATAGTTGTTTTGACCACTTGTTTATGAATTGCAAAATTTTGCAGGGGTGTCAACATCTGTGGCAAAATCGTAACTTACAATAATCCCAGTTTGGTATCTCCTGGTTTTTGTCTGACATATTATGCTTGCAGAAGTAATTTGATCTAACTATATTATACTCATACTCTGTATAAAAGTTCATAAACTATTATTGCATTAAAAACATTTAACATTTTTGGTTTTGTTTTGACAGCTTACTTTTGTTTATGTTTTTCTCTTGTAGGTCCAAAATTGATTGACCTTACAAGTTTCACGTATACAAGCTATTGCAGGTTGTTTTCAGTGGCAACTCTTGTAATTTTTCTTTAAAATACCAGTTTTTCAAATACTTAAGGTCTCTGTTTATTTAAATTTAAAAGCCTGCAAACATGTTTTTGGCTTAATCTCCTAACTGTATTGGTATCCTTTCTTGGCCAACTGATATTTGGGGAAAAAAAATGGAATAGTTTTGAAGCTGACGAGAGATTCTTTGGACGTTATTGGTCTGGCTGTGAAATTAATCAGCTTTTTGAAGAATCGATAATAATTTTAAGCTTGCAATCTTGAAAATATTTCTATCTACCTGTTAGCCTTTTAGCCTGATTTTTATCATTCCCATAATTCTAAAAAGAAAAAAATATCATATTGCTTCCTTGTTTTTAGCCTTCAGTCTAGTGTGAAAATGGAAATGTTGGTTAAAGTTTAACCTAAGTGACCAACTAATATTTGAGAACGAAATATACTAAAATTATTTTCAATAACAGAGAAGATGTACTCAATATCTTCCTGACTCCTTACCACAGAGAAGTGCTTTTCATGACAAATTTAAAATCCATCTGTAAGGTTGTTGCCATGTGCAGGAACTCTTGTCCAGAGGAGGAATAATATTGAGTAAGAGAAACATTATTGCAGGAAATCAGCATGAGGTACCTTTTGTCAACAAGAGAGGAGAAGATTTCGATGCTGGTGGTTAAGGAGTTCTCCTGATTAAGCGCCAGGCTGTCCACTGTTATGTGTCTTTTTTTTTTTTTTTTTTTTTTTTTTTCTTCTGGAAAGATGGAATTTCTTTTTTTTTGTGTGTGTGTGTTTGAACACTCTGATGACATCTGTGATAGCCATCTCCCCATGGTTCCAGAAAGTTTCTTTTAAGTGACTAGATCGATGTAAGGCAGAAATTCTTTTTATCTGTGTTATGTATTCCTGGCTTGTGTGCCTATTCCCATGCAGAAACGCTCCAATTTCAGATGGACTGTGTCTGGTTTTGCCACAGTGGATATTGGTGTAGTCTGAATTTTACAATTTAGCTGGGAAGAAAACCCTGGGGACATAATTTCAGAGTCTTAACTTATTCACTAGAGGATGCTGCTTCTCATACAAATTGCTACAAATCTCTGTACTTACTGAGGCCAACTGTGAAATGAGAATAATAATGCTTATGCACCTTTATAAAGTGATTTTAAATCTACAAATGGAAATTTAAGTTCAAAGCATTATTATTATTAACCACATTTTCCAGATAGGATAATGAAGAAGACAGAAGTGTAGCTCCTTTTCTAAGTATCTTCTCCCCAAATGCACTAACATGCTGACCAGGGTGTATTTTCTGTTCCTCTCTGGATCTGATAAACTGCTGATAAGTCTTTTACAGCTGATAACAGTTATGTTTAGTCTGCATAAATTATGCTTTTAGATATTCAGCCATTATTTCCTCTAGATCTTGACCCAAATGTTGTTTAACACATAAAAATCTGCTCATCAGGATAGAAATAATTTTCCTTAAAAATTTCCTTAAAAACTTTCATTTTAAAGGGGGTGCCACTAGACTGACTATTGTATGATCATCAGTTCTATAAATTAATTTAATTTAATCTCTTAGTCCATGAAGCAGGTGGAGAAAGCCAAAGATTTCCACATGCAATCATATTACAAAAGTCATTAGATTAAGAAATAGTAATAAGCATGATACTGTTTCAATCACCCTTAAAGGTTTAAGCCTTTAGGATTTGCATTTTTAAGGGTAACTTCTTTGCTGCAAAGTCCAGAAAATCACCTTAAATGTATGAAAGCTAATGGTAAGACTGTATGTGGGACTTCTTTCACACTGAAAATGGCAACATTTGATTGATTTTAAAATCTGTCCAGTACTGTGAGGCTCAAGCCTCTGAAGCACAGTAATCAGTTGTATGTTAAATTTTAATTTCTGGCTGGAAGTACCAATGTGACTCAGGTTGCACACTAGATTTTCTGACTGGGTTGGGTTCTCCCTAGATAACTGATTTTGCAGAGGTTGTGGTAGAAGACCATAACCATTGTTAAAATGGAAACAAATGTGTGGTTCTTCTGGAATGGGTAATGTGGCTTTGATATTTACATCTACACCTGCCTTACAGTGCTGTTTTTCGTGGATTTTTTGGACTGTGTCACTGATGTCTCAGGCTGGGTGTGCTGAATGCTAAGGATGTTTTTAAAGGGCAGTGCTTAAATGGTGAGCTCTTGATACCTCTTTCTCTGTATCTTTCTGCCTGAAGCTGTGAGGATGTGTGAACAGCTGTGCACACTCAAAAGTCAAAGAGACTTTAGAAAAAAAGATATTAAACTAAGCTGGAGAGAAAGGCAGTTCTCTGCAAACATGTTGGACGATCACAAAGAGCTCTGGTGGATTTGGATGGAGTAGCAGTGTAAGCACTAGCATATGCTTTGAGGTCCACTTTAAATAGCCAAATAAACCAAAAGGCATCAGGATGAATTTACTTTATGGTAGTCTTTGTATTCAGGAGAAGTAATAAAATTATTTACAATATAATGTTGTGTTTAAGGAACTTAAATTAGGTCTTGGTAAGAGATACTGCTTATTTTAGAAGAGATGTTCACTAAGGCAGTCATTATACTTTTCTACTGTATAGATTTATGGTTTTGAAATGGTTATGCCCCATAACTCTTAATTAAGCTTGACAGTTTTAGCATTGAAATTGAAGTAGTTGGTTGGAAAAACAGTCTGCAAACAAGAGCTTCTCTTAATGGTCCCAGAGCTTGTGTTTGTTTACAGGCTTTACTGTATTGTGAGAAAAGGAAGAAAGTAACAGTTCTTTTAATTATCTATCATGTGCAGCATGTCAAAACAAGGGACTATAAACTAGCACAAGTGACTTACCGTAAAAGTGGTTATCATAGACTTTGTGTAGTGACTAAACCTACCAAACTTTATTAGAGTGACAGGTATCTTATGGGAACAGTTTGTCATAATGATTTGGAGGGTCTGCTAGAGTGAGTAGTCTACTTACAGACATGACCTACTTTTTTGTGAGCTGATCTTTGCTGGATATGGTGTCCTGTTCTGCCAGACTATGGTGATCCCTGTAATGCTGTCACACCATTTACTTGCAAACGGCTTTTTCAATCTTGTTTAAAAGTTACATGAATGTTAAACAGCTCTCATTACAAAATTCTCAACATTAGGTAATTATTTTATACCTGTGGAAGAAGAAGCAATATTCTGGTAGTGTTCTCTCTTTGTTACTTTACTTTGTTACGTTACTTTGTTACTACCCCCTCTTTTTATTCCAAGACACAGGTGTTGGTCAGCTCCTGATTTAAGTAAGCTTATTGTAGCTATTCAGTCCACAGAACTTTGATTTTAGGTCTTATTTTTCTGCCAGATGCAGCACAGTGACATATTACAGAATAAAATGTGAAGAGGAACTTCATCCAGGTTACATAAAAAATTCCTTACCTGACTGATACTGTAATGCAGTTTTCGTTGCCTTTGTGGTTTTTGTCTTTCTTTTTATTTATTTTACCTTGTTTTCTCCAAGTGTAGATTTATCTATTTACAAAATATGTACAGGAAGGGCTTTAAAATGTTTTTGTTAAAAAAATAAGCCAGTGGTGGATGTAAAGTTATGGAATGTCCTAAAGAAGGCAGCAAAACTGAGCTGCCTTCATCAGGTAAAAAAAATTGCTCTAGAAATAATAAAATGAAGCTCATGAAATCAGAAGACATAATTTTAAGATAAATGTTTGTAAAGGCTGGGAAATTAAGGTCATTGTCTTTCCTTCCTATATCTGTTAAAAACTCTTTGTAATATAAGAAAACATTCCTCTCCTCATCATTCTTTGCCAGAATCTTACTCCAGGGGCCCAAGCACCCTCCCACTGCCACCACTACTTGTGTGGGCTGTTGTTACAACCATCTGGAAAGCTCTCTTTGCCTTTCTGAACCTTCTGGATGGCACTCTGGACCTTGTATCAGATCCACTCCCTACAAAGTACAGAATAATCTGCTTTGGGAAAACAGCAAGACTGAAAAGGTGGTATGAGCACAAATGTCCTTTCTGACATGCACCCCAAAGGGGTTTGAGGTGTTGCAGAACCAACTGTCTCAGCATGGATTTTCATGAAAGCATATGAGGTAAAATCCTGGGAGTCAATGGGAGTTTACTTATCAGTCTCATCCATTATATCTGAGGAGTAAATAATTAATGTTACATGGGTCACAATTTGCTTAACTTTTTTAAACTCTGTGAACTTAGTAAATATGAAATCCAACTATCTCCAAAGTACATTGTAGCCTGGTTGAATGCTTTGTGCTTTTAAATAAGTGCTTAATTAGTACACATGAGTTCAGGACAGTGAAAGATAGTGTATTTCATTTGGATGGCTGAACAGAAGTAGGGAAAGAGAAGCCTGTAATTGTCCGCAGTGGAGTTTGGCCAGAAGCCATTTGTGATTTGTAATGTGTCTTATAAGATAAAGCTGAGAAGCGGAAAGGAACTTTTGTTTTTTCATATTGACTGATTTGCTGCATAAGAGTGTGATCTTCCTACAGTCACATAATGCCTGTTTTCCTCTTTCTGAGGACGGGACGTTGCTGTGTGCCTTCACAACATTATACTGGAGTTTAGCCCCTGAGCTACTCAGTGGATGCACACTGGACTTTCAATGATGGTGTACTTGCCCTCAGCGTGGTAGTGAGACTGTTTATACAGGGAAGAGGGAGAAATTGTATGCAAAGTACAATCCATCAGTGTAAGTGTACTAAGGAGGAATCAAGCTGAGTTTGGCAGTGGGAATACCATGAGAAATGGGAAGACTGAAGCATCTCAAATCCTGCTCTGTGAATGTGGACATTTTATGCTGTGTTGCAGAAAGTTGTTCCCTCCTTTTATGACTGCTAGTTCCAAGTCTTCTGAAGATAGTTAGAAAACCACTCTTCTTGCCTGAAAATTATCCTGCAAAACCAGAGGTTACACTGTTCTCCAAAAGCATATCACACATTAGGAAGGAGGCAGTGGATATAATCCTGTAATACCATGGTGAAGTAATTGGAGGATGTATTCAAAGTGGAAAAGAGAGGTTTGAATAAGTTGGAGCACAAACTTTGTTTAGGTCAGTGGACTGCAGAATCAGACTTCCACAGGCTACTCATGTTTTATGAAAATAGTCCCATCAATATATTTAATTTTGTAGCAGGGAGGGAAGAATCTTCCTCCCCAAGAATAATGTCATGTCTGGAGAGGAGAGCACTGTCTTGACTCAATTTGGATGAGAATGAATTTTGATAGAGAGGGAACCTCAATGTGGGTCATCAGTCTCCTGAAGGCACGCACTAATTTATCCATGCTGATAAAAGGTATAGCTCCTTCCCAGTTTTTAAAAACAAGATAGCTGACATTGTGAAGCAGGATCTAATAGGTATGCTCTGAAACCAGCTACTTGAAACACATGCTTCCAATGAGATCAGTAAAGAAATGTCTCGTTGGTGGATAGGAGTGGTGTTTTGACATCAAAAGAGGCACTGGGTTCTGTCAGCTTTTAAAGTGCATCTTGGTGCAAATAGAATTCAGACTTTTATGTGCATAGGAGATGTTAGTGCCAGGAACTGAAGGCTCAGTGGAGTGCTTGGTAGTAGCGAGCGGGGGTTCTAAATGCTGTGCAGTCAGGCACTTTTGTGTTCCCGTGGTTCTTATTCTTTGGCCAGTACTCTAATATGTGAATCATTAAATGCATATTATATTTTGTCAATCCTGTAGAAAATATCCAAAGATATCTGTTGACCATAGAAATGCTGCTGTACTGTTTGCTGAGCTGAATGTTTGCTGAAGGGGTTGTGCTTCATACCTATTTACCCAGAGAGACTGCTGACATCTGCCTGCTCTGCCTTGTGATTCCTTGAAGTCACCTTGCCCTTGCTGTGTGCAGATTGAGCTGACAGTATCGACTGCCGAGGGAGCTTGTATGCCTGGTTGTCTCCTTGGAAATAGAGACATCCCAGATAACAAGTATTGTTAGTGTGATGTATTCAGACAGTGTTGATGCTGTGTTTTTAAAATGCATGGAGGACAATACATTAGACCTGCTATTACAGAGCGAGAAAGTGAGCACATACCTTTGGTTTTCATTTAATTTGGAACTTCCTTGAATAGTAATAGTTGTTTATATTTTCTTAAGATTTGCTTTCATTTTCACTTTGATGCAGATTTAAGCTCCAATCTAATGATCTGTGCCTAGAAGTTTTAAGCACTAAAGTAAATTTTACCATAAGACTATCAATATTTTTGTAGCAATACTGTTTGTCTAATTCTTGTCTCTTAAGGTGTTCCAATTGGTACCAAACTTAAAAGGTGTCAAATGGCTACTGTTTCAGATTATATCTTGCCTGTAAATAACAAAGCAAAGCATTTAGTATTTTTATAGTGTAGTTGAAGTGAAATTAATGCATTTTAAAAGTTTACCTTAAGTGTGAAAATTGTGTCTGATTCTGCAAATTTGGTGACTAGTTTTCCCATTCTGCACAAAATTGTCTTTCCTCCTGCTATTTCACTTCCTATTCATCACTTCAGCATCACTTGGCTACTTTTTCCATGCCAAAGAATAAAACATACCTGAATAAAGTTGTAGTCCTCTACTTGTCTGTGCCTGTATCAGTAATCTCTCTTTTTTGGATTGTTGGATAATTTGAGTCCAGTCTTGAAAACTGGAAGAGTGTAAGCGAACAGGTGATAATATCTCACTAAACCAACCACTGCTGCTTCCACTTAATTCTGACCTTTGCTGTGCTTGACTGGAAATGAAAGTCCAGTTTGCACAAAGTGCAGAATGATGGGTATGGTCTGCCCACATCTCTTGAGACAAGCCAAAAGGATGTGAGGTAAATCAAACCAAAGGCCTTGCAGTTGCAAATGGTGCATCTGCCAGTGTGTGCCTCAGAAATCTTGTTTTATGGTTTGTGTACATTGCTGCCCCCCTCAAAGTGACTGGTTACTCCACTGTGTTTATTTTCAAATGAGAGTTGGTAGTGGGACACAAGCATCATTTCCATGTACATAGAAGTAAGTGCAGTTATGATTTCTATTTCAATAGTCAGTTCTCGTGATTCAGTTGAGTTCTGTGTTGCCCTAGAGAGTTGAATCCTGCCATGACATTTCTTTGTGATGCTGGACAAGTTATCTAAAGCTCAGGATTCACTACTGGGAATTGTGTGACCTCATTCTGCTTGACCAGACTGAGATGTTTGACACATAAAGAGCAGAAGTCCCAAGTACTCAGAAATGCAGCTATAGACTATAGGACTTAGGATGAAAAGAAGTGTCCCATCACACACTGAAATCAGAAATGCAGCTCTCATGTTCTCCAGAGAAGCATCAGCTTTAATTGACAAATTCCATTGCAAGGCATGGCACCTTTCTAGGCACAGTGGTTGATGATTTGGGTAAATTATCCCATGTGTGTGGCCATGTTTGTAACTTATTGTGAGAAATTAGTTGGTTTGAATTCATCCACATAAATTCTTGTAGAGTGTTCTCCAGAGGGTAGCACATTGCAGCTTTTCAATAAGACTGCACAAATCCTCTTTTCTTCCTGCTCTTCCTGTTGGAATTTGCCTGGAGAATTAAGAGCTGCAAAATATTTTAAAATCAATAGAATTTACATGAAAAAATGACCACTAAAATGCATTGACAGGGATAACAGTGCCTTTGCACAAGAATCAGTTGGGTATGCATGTTTGATTTATTCATTCAAGAAGTTTGAGAACCTGTTTGTAAGGTCTGTGATCCTTTTGCATAATTTGTGCAGGTTTATTATTGGAGTTATCACTGTTATGAGGAAAATTAAATGGCTTGTTTGGAGGCTTGGGATTCAATGTGGAAAAAGCAGCTACACAATGTTTTATAAGCAGTGGCTATAATTAATACAGTAGTCTAAGCTTAACTGTTTCTCTGAATTAAAGCTGACAACTACCTTTTCAGCAACAGCACAGATGGAGGAAGTAGATTTTACTGACTTGAATTCTTTCAATTTTCAGAGTAGTAGTTCTGCAGGAGTTGTGAAACTTTTAAAATGTGAAACGTTTATATTTTAGAGTGTTGATTTGGTCTGCATAATGATCCTGGGAAATTATCCTTTTTTAAATCGGTATAACAGCAGAGCACTGGGTTTCCCAATGAAAGGAAGCACTATTGAGGGAAATCTTAGTTCAAGAAAGAGAACAGCAGAATGAGGAGTGTTTTTGTGTAAGGTGCACTATTTGTTCTGTTCAAAGTGAGCTTTTAGCCTAAAAGATAACCTTAGAAAGCAGCATCTTAGGGTTTGCTGTAAGTGCTTTTTCAGGAGTTTATAATGCTATATTTATAAGTTTTAAGTCCCTCTCACACCTTCCACACATGATAGATAAAACTGTCAGATTGGCTCTTATATATAAAAATCTTAAGTTTAGAGCTAAATTTTGATGAATATAAAAGTACAAAAGTGTCATGTAAGTTAAACTGATCTTGTGGCATAAAATATAAATAAAAATTCGGAAGTCAAAAGCCATGTGGCTATTGGCATATTTACATAAATGTTTTACTGTGGATCAAGAATATAATTTTGAAGCAAGTCTCATGATCCTGCCTGTTTGCTGTGGTTTGCTTTACATTGCAGGGCGGTTTTGGAATATGTAAACTAATTTCCTTTTGGATGAAAAGGTGCTGCAAGAGTGCACATAACTCTCTCCTACTGCTAATGGGTTTACAAAACCAGACTAAACTTAACCTGAAGTAGCCTCTCTCTCTCCCTTTCTCCCAAAACGTGTATAATGTGAATATCATACCTTCACCACCAACAGTTTTGTTTTACAGACTGATTTTATTCTGCCATGCTACTTGCCAAGGTAGATCTAGATACTACTCATAGTGAGCTGCCAAAGATATTAACTGATAGAATCTTGTCTTTTGAATTGGAAGCCAACTTTTCAAGAAATGCTATATCAGCAACTAAATTAGGAATTGTATGTGTGAAGCAAGTAGGAAAATACAGGTGGGTTTTTCAATGTCTAAATAACCAAAAAGCAAACAACCATGATGAAGAAAGCCTTTCAGGAAAGGGGGAATGATCCTTAGACTGACAGACCCATTCCTCCTTGGTTTCTGATCAATAATTTACTTCATTCCTAGTGGTGAGATTGTTCCATTTGAGTATTTTTTGGAAGTGGGTGGTAGCTCTTCAAAAAGCCCTGAATGAAATGGTCCATTTCAATAAGAAGAGTATCAGTTTTGACTTAACAAAGCACCTTGGAGACAGATTCTTTCTTGGCAGAAAAATGGTGCAGATTTTGTGCTGATCCCCCAAACTCCTTTGTTTTAGTTTGAAAACCCCAAGTTGCCCCAGTAATCTTGCTCTGGTGATCTGTAGCAATAGCTGGATCAGTTGTCACTGTGGTTTTGTTATGTTTGCTGGTTTCATGAACTGCTTTCTCTAGGGTTTATTATGGTAGGCTCACAGTAAATCTAACTTATGTGGAATTCCTAGAATCACAGTTTTGGTGTTAATTCTTGTGCAGCTGAAGGAACGTCAACCAAAGAGCTGCCTCAACCTGTTTCTCTCCTCTCTTATCAGTTTTGGAACTGTGAAAAACAGCCTTGTCCCTTCCTACATACTCTGGCATTTAAGTAGGCAGTGATTGTTCATTTAAAATTAATCTGAGGGTTAGGAACTTTCTGAGTAAGTTATGGTACTGGAAAACAATTTTTTTTTTTTTTTTTGTGTTTGGGGTTTTTTGTTTGGTTTGGTGGGGTTTTTTTGTTGTTTTTTTTTTTTTTTTGTTTGGGTTTTTGTTTCATTGGGGGGTTTTTGTTTGGCTATTTTTTGTGGGTTTTTTTTGTTTTGGTGTGGATTTTTTGTTTGTTTTTGCTGTCATGGTATATTTATATATATCATGGTGTATCTGTAGATTGACGTGAGAGCAGAAACATGAGCAAGAAGAAATTTTCAGTGAGATCATTTAGAGCTTTTTCTCTCAGAAGCTGTTTTTTATTTGGACATCCACCTATATGATCAGGAACGTGTATAACTGCAGTGTCTTTTCAACGGATCTTGGTTAGTATCTTGGGTATTTAGATATATTTCTATCAGTATACAAATTTTCTGGAAACTTACAACCATCTTCCAACTTTCAGCTCTGCCCTATAATACTTGTCTCTTTCCTACTTCTTCCTCTGTACTGAACCTGCTTCTTTAATGATGCTTGATAGATCACTGGAATGGAAAGGAATGGCTCCTCTTCAGGCAAACAGTAAAATGCAAATACCAAAGAAACAAACCAAAAACATTCATTGTTTAGTGGAAGCCACTTTGTGTGTCTGAAACTCTGAATTTGAAGTCATACTTTGTCAGCACCTTGAGGTATTCCTGTATCTTAGCCCAGCGTGTCCCCCCATTGTGTGTTACCACTTGTGTCATGTCAGAAAGTCTGGGAATAGCAGTGATCTTTCCCAAAGGGCCTCTTGTTTGAAGCATTGAAAGTTTTTTCTCTGCTTCAGAAAATTTAATACCAACATACTCACAGTATGCAGAAAAACTCTTAGTGATACGATTCTAACACTGAAAGAAAGCAAAGTGGCATATATTATTTTATTGGCTACCAGAGCAGAGGTTGTCTTTAAAAATATGTGTGCCTTTTACCTGTGCTTTGTGACAGACATATAGTCTGAAGACTGGCACTTGGCAAAGGGAAATCAATTAAAAATGCATAATTATATGATAAATATTTATAAAATAAATAAATATAATATGACAGGGAGAAGCCAAGAAGGCTTTTAGAATAGCAAATCTATGCTCTAAAATATATTGGAATTGTTCAGACTGAGTTACAATGTGGTAAAATGTCACTGCATAGGCAGTGCATAGGCTATCAGGGATATTCACAGCACTTTTATCAAAAGTCCTTTTCAAAGCAAGCATGAGAAGTTTAAACAAAGAAGTTCAGCTAAATAATTTTGGAAAGAAGAAAAAGAAAACAATTTTCAGGAAGAATGGGGTGATGGTGCCAGTGTAGAAACTTGTAGGCATTGCTGATTGATTGATTGATTGATTGACGGACTGATTTGTAACTTAGGAAAGCTTTCCAACAGGAATAAAAGTGATCCAGCTTTATTCAAAGATTAGGAATTTTCCAAGTCTGCTAGAAGATTTTTAAACTATATTTTTTATGTAACTGCCCGTTCGCATAGTTGTGCACATGTTCATTCTTACTCAGTAAGTTATGCCTCTAAGACTTCAAGGTTTATAAGTATCAAATAGAAAAACAAGAGGGGGGAAGAATTTGGTTCCTTAAATGTAAGTAAAAATTTCCTATAATAATCCTCCTTTTCTGTAGGCCTGTACATCACAGACCTTACTGTGTGGCTAATTCTTCTACAGGAGAACTTTGACCATGGGACTTGACTCCATTTGTTCTCTGTGTTGATGTAAATATCAAGAATAAGCTGCAGGTTTTGTAGGGAGCAATTTATTCTTTTCTGCTTTTGCTGCAGATGGTTGAATTTGTCCAAGCTGCAAGAGCTGCAAAAGTACATAATTAAAGAGAAAATTTTACTAAAAATGTAAGAAACTATGCAAGAGAGAAACTTGTTCTGCCTTTAGCAAAAGGCTCACAAAAGTTTCTTCAGTGGAGATATTCATATCTGGGGATATTGCTGGTGATTTCTTGCTTACAGAAACCTCTTTCCCATTAGTCCAAACAGAGCACAATGTCAGTAAGAGTTGGGTCAGGGTGCTAATTATCTTTGTGAAAAATAAATGGGTAGACAGTCCAGGAGATAGATGTGTCCTAATTTGTTGAGTGCTTTTAAAGCTAAATGGGCTTGAAGTAGATTTGTTTTCAAATGAATAGCCAGTAGAGTGTTCAGAGCAGTGGCACAGTGAGCTCTCCTCAGTTTTTCCTCACAGTGATGAATGTTGCATATTCTGTCTGTTGATGTGGTCTTTGCCATCAGATGTCCCAATTTATTAATAGTTTTTAGGGCAATGGTTGTAAATTATTGCAGCCCAATTTTATTACTGTTTTACGTCTACCTAGGACTGAGCCTCATGTGCACCTTTATATTAACTCAGCAGGCACCATTAAAATATTGACATTTAGGCTCATTTTGGTAGCATTAATCATAGCATTAATCATAGCATTTTATCATGCCTTAATTGTATGAAATGACTGGTTTGAACTGACTAGAGTGTTCATTTCTCTAAAAGCAGGTGAAGCAATAATTTCCATTTCTGTACTTTTTCAACCCATAACTGTACTTTGAAAAACCCAAACAAGAAACAGACCTAAAGACATAATCCCACCATCTCCTAACTGTGTGTGCTGTGGGCATCTACTTCCTAACTTCTTTGCAACAACTGAACATGTAAGATCCAGCAGCTCTTCTGGGCCTCACTGGAAGCTCTTGAAAGTGTCATTTCTGAAAATCAGCCTCTGAAATCTCAGTGTAGACACCTACAGCCAGGCCTTGGCTTCAAAAATGTACCCTAATATATATAACAAGAGTACTTCTGATGTACAAAAAGCCCTGCAATCTGTGGCTGTTTTCATATGCTGAAATGGCTTACGGGTTTAAAACAGGCACAGAAATGCCTTTTGTGATTCACCAGCAAGAATAGGCTTACAGCACCCATGCCTGCTTTGTCTTACTATACCAGTAACAGAACCTTGATATTTGCTGCTCTTTTCAATGGAGAGCATCACTAGATGGTTATGTTTAATACAAGGAGTTGGCAGCCTTTCTCACTTAACAATCATTAGGAGATCTGCTGCTGAGGTCCCATTTTGTGAGGCAGCTGGAAATTGGCACTTAATTTAAACATATTGTTTTCTACCTTTCTCTTCAAGTTCAAGGACAAGGCAAAACTGTTCAGACTACACAGAGAAAAAACTTTTTCTCACTTTCCTTTGTTTATTTGGTCTTTCCACTTCTCCACTTATTCCCTGTGAAAATTTATTCCCCTATATGAATTAAATGGAAGTGAGACCAGTGTCAGCAAAGATGGAAGCAGAAGGCTTGAGGGAAGGTATTTGAAAGCACCAGGCAGAAGATAGCTATGATAATCATGTAGACTTCTAACTGGAGTGAAAATCATCTAGGTCTTCATTTCTGTTTCTCTTGATACTTATGAAGGAGGACAACACTATTGCTTCTGTTTTAGGAAACTGAGGCCTCGAATGGGTCTCAGATGCAGAATAGTGGTATCCCAGTCTGCTAACCTTCACTTTGTTCTCCTAATCACACATTTAATTAATTATTTTAAAGGCTGCCCCTTCCAATTCCCATCCTTAGGTGTTCTTTCAACTTCAGCAGTTTGACCAGCTGTATTTTCCTTGATAACAGGATAAAGCTTAGGCCACAGGCTTCTACTGTAGCTTTCTGCCTCCTGCTATACTGGATCTTCTCAAAAGACTTTCTAGTGATAGAGGTTTTCTTTTTTCAGTTACAGTGGCTTCACATGACCAAATATTATTCATTAACTTGATTGCCTAAGGATGTCAAACTCCAGGGGAAACTTGTATTCCTATATGATTGGCAAGATAATTAGGAAGTGAAATAATGCAAATCCCACTGCAGGCAGCCGTCAAAGATTTACGTATTTACTCTTTGAATTCAAAGTGTGTCATATCATACATCCTTCCTTTCTTTTAAGGCTTTTCTAACTGTAGGTTTATTACTGACCTTCAGAATGCACGTTTTGCAGGGGCAGGAGGCTTTGTGAGCTCAATCAAGTTGGGCTGGTAAATCCACTGAGATTTTTAGTCTGCAGTATCACCTAGATAACACAGGCTAAAGTACTAGCTTTTGATTTTAAGCTCCTGAGTCACAGCGTTTCATTCTTTATTTGTAGAGTATCTACCACAATTAGAGCTTCTACATGATATGAAAACACAGGCACAGAGCCACTAATGGCAGCAAGAGTTCTGCATCCTCCAGGAGGGTAGAATATTGGGTATAAGTTAGAGATATCTTATATGGAGTCTCCTCCAGCCTTCCCCATTAACAGAGACCAGAGTAAGCTCATATCAGTAATTGCTGCACCCAGGCAGCAGTAGCAAGTGGGAGATTTAATGAGAGAGCTGTATAGATGTGGGGTCCTGTTGAGGATGGCCTTCAGTAAGTAAAAGTCACTTATAAATTAAACATGTAGCAAAATCCTACCAAGTAAAAGATATCTTATGAAGTTCTGACAGTTTCTCAGTCTGACAGTGGTAAAACCTGAGAAGCAAGGATATTAGTTACTCTGATGTGGTTGGACTAAAATTCATCTGGCAAAAAAATAAAAAAAAAAGGACAAAAAAAATCAATATTCTTGCTAATGAGAACCAACATTTGTCTTACAGGGAATCTGAAGTTTTGCCTTCTGATTCTGAACCAGCCTTTCAACAAAGGTCATTTCCATTGTCTGTGGAGCAGAGGTAATAATAACTTACATACATCTTCATTTGCTTATTTTCTTAGCTGTTACCCAGCTAATGTACTTCGTGTCTGTTGAATTGCAGTGTGGTGATTTCCTCTTTACTAGAGCAACCCTCTGGTGAGGGTGTGAACTGGCAGAGTATGTCTCTTGTTGCTGAATGCAGCAAACGGGCTGATTATGTAAATTCTGCATCCCTGCATTGCACATGTCAGAGGGAACTTTGTGCACTGATCTGTGTAAGACTGTGGCTTTTCAGAGGCTTCTTAGGAACGATCATTGTTTTGCTGACAAAGTGTAGCAGATCAATGATGCATTTAAGAGTCTGGAAGTGAGCATTTCTTTAAAGGTCATCAATGAAATGTGTTAAATTTAATCAAAATAAAATGAACCGTGTAGATATTAAGTTGTGAAAGCGGTGGGGAATTTGTGTGCTTGTCAGAAATATGCAAATCAGATTTCACTACCCCTTTGTTAAACATGCACAGTGCTAATCATCGTCTCTGGTATGATTGCTTCAGATTTACTGACATTTTGTGGAGATATGTAAATCTTTACAAGCTTGGAGCTATTAATTCCTCCATGCAGGAACGTAGTCCTTCAGAAGCTTTCTGAAAAGCCACAGGAACTGTCTCTAACTTATTCCCAGGATGGGAACCTTGCAGAGAGATTCCTCTTAACTGGCTGGAGCAGACAGAGCTATTTGGTTGCACCATAGACATAAGGACTGGCAGGGGGTAGCTGTACAGTTAAAAGGAATTGGAATAAGGGACGAAGTGAGCAGGATATATTCGTAGCACTTAATTCCAGTAAACCCAAATTAGGTACCCATATAGCCAGAAGAGCAATAAAAACAGGAAAATAATTGTACAAGATGATTCAAAGCGTCTGAACAAATGCTGTACCCCAAACAGACTCACTTTCATTTGCATAATCAGCAAGAAAGTAACAAGCACTCAGTGGAAGGGCTGTCCAGTCATTTTATAGATGTGATTCTGCATATTTTTTCATTTAAAAAGATACACTGAAATACCTGCTTTGTATTAAATAGACTAGAAAACAAGGTGAAGCATTTGATCTTATTTCTTTGTCCCACCTTTCCTGTTTTCAGGATCAGGGTTAAAAAAAGAGACAGTTAACCAGACATGCACAGTTTCTGAATGGCAGTATTTAGTGTCTTGTAGTACCTTGCATGTGTTGCTTTAGTGTTGTATTTTCTTGATCAGACTTTTTTTTTGTCTGTCCTTTGGAATTTAAATCTGCCTCATTTGATCAAACCATGGGGCATAGTGTTCTTAGTGTAACACTAATGACCCTTTAAACTATAGTGTTTCTTTAATGGGTTGAAATAAGAAGCTGAATAAAGTCAAGTAGGCCAAAGACTATCTAATTCGAAGCTGCCTCAATGGGTTCCTGTTCTCTGAGCATAACTGTTTTGAAAGTGATCACTGGTGCTGTAAACTCCAAAGAGTTTGTGGGAGGAGCAGAAGTCCTAATTAAGCTATTAAGACTTTTGTTGGTAGATTACTTTAAGAAATAGGTGGATATTTTCTAAGTAAAATGACAAATGGAGGTGGTTACTTGGTAAACATGAAATGTTTTTCTTCAAAGCATCTCAGCTGCAGCAAACATTAGTGAATCCAGGACAAGGTTTTGGTAATGCCTGGCTTACAGTGCTAATGGCCTTCTTTAGGTGTCAGCAGTTTTCTGGATCCTGCTTCTGGAGGAGCTTTAGCACAGGGACTGTTGCAGGACTACAAGAAGCTGGTGGTTTGGTATTTGAAGTTCTGAAGGAATCCTTAGGAACAATGCTTGATGACCAGCTGTATATGCTTGAGATACCATAAAGGGGAGATGAGAAGGAAATAATGGGGCTGTTAATCCACAGGATATTGCTAGCTACATAAACCTGGGGAGAAAGAGAGGAAAATACAAAGGAAAAATAAGATAAAATATTGTCTCACTTCCCTGAGTTACAGGAATCTTGAGTTGTTATACTCAGTACAGAATCCTGAGATGTATTATTTTCCAGTCGTTTGGGTCCTATTGTCCTGGTTTAGGGCAAATTTGGGAGGAAAGCAAATGATACAAGCATCATAGAGTTACCCTACGACACCTATCAAAATAACTTCTTTAATTAGTCCTGTCAGCTTAATGTCAAGTAAAAAGTGGTGTGATGTGAGATGTCTTAAGTTTAAAAAAAAATCACATCAATAAGTGGGTATTCTGGGCTAAAATCATCCCAGGTGTAACTCCTCTTGACCTTGAGAAAAAGTGGTTGCAGCTAATTAACCTTTGTCTTATTACACACATTTATGAAATCTATTTTTACTGACATACTTTCAAAATAACTATTTCAGTCAGTACAAGTTTGCATGAACTTCCTTCCTTGTGGTTTGTGAAGGACACTGAAATCAGATTTCATCACTTCCAAGGGACCTCTTTTACCATTCTTGCCATACAAGCTGGATAAGTGACAATAGTGAAGGAATACATGGTAATGACTCTATGATTTTAGCCTATTATATATCATTACTGTAAGGAATCAGTCTAGAATATGTTCACTTGTTTGGTGTTTGGTACAGTCATGCAGTATTAGTGCTGTCCTAAAAGCAGAATGGATGAAATGCTGGAGAAGGGACAATTTGCAAAAGCAGGATGAAGACTAACTAATATGGCAGACAACACCGGTTGTTCCCTGAAGGATTTATTGGGCTGCATGTAGTGAGAAAGGGAAAAACCAAATGGCAAGAGAAATTAAAGAGAATAGGTCAGTAAAGGGGAATAGGAAGTAATGTGGAAAATATGTCTAAGAGCTTTTTTCAGAGCTGCACAGTTTTCTGTCTGTGAGTTTTCTATAAGGAAGACTGGATCCAGTAGGCCTTACCTTAACACTGTCGTGCATCCTAAATTCCTGCTTATGCAAAGTTTCTAGCTCCTGGATTGAATCTTGTTAATGAAAAAAATATGGTTGTGGAAAAATCCAGTTTGAATTAGTCTCTGGGGCTACTTCTTAAGTGATTTCAAATGTAAATATATCTTTGACAGAATTGACTGTGAGTTGAAAGTCTGAAACTGTCTTTATGTTAAGTTTGAGAAGTAGAGAAGGTTTTAGTGGCTGAAAACAGAATGGGGTTTCTGGGGAATAGATGAAAGTTCCTGAGACTGTGATTCTGCTTTTTAAAATCTCTTTAATCAGAAATGCAATGACTTACTTATGCCAAGAATTACAGCTATGTCTAGTGATTTAAGTGCTCTGATTTTTTGATGTCTCCCTAGGGAAGAGGCAGAATCATTGAAGTGCTGAGAAATCACCTCAGTGAAATTTGCCTTAAGTTCAGGATCTGAAATTTTTTTCTTGTTTCTGAAAACATTACCCCTACAAGCTACTCAAATGATCCAGAATTTTCTTATGGCTCTGCTTTGTGATAGGATGTTAAATGGCTGTACATTGCAGAGTACTTTCCTCTCTTAAATGTTGACAATGACAGCTGTAAAGAACAAGGAGTTATGCTCTAGAAAATAAGATTAGTATTTAAAAAGTCAGAGTGAAAGGACAATATTCTATAGCAACCTGATGACATTGGGCTTTATAGTAGGAAAATGTGTCCATGTATATTTTTTAGTTCTCACAATGATTGTGATATATTGGCCACTGTGCCTTCCTCAAAAGGGTTGTGATTTCTTTCCACAAATAAATACTTTCCGTGAAAGCTTTCAATCGAACAAAACATGTTGAACAACTTCAAATTTTAGCCATTCGTACTACCAAATGTCCTTGGCTAATGTGTTAGAGTAAGCTACCAATATCCCTTTGGAACGGGCTGACTGAATCCTGACTTGTGGGAGGTGTGTTTAATGTTGGACAAGTGCATAGAAAGGAGACATCTATGAAACCAGGCTGCAAAAATGTCCTTCAGGTGCACATCCCTAAACAGTCTCTTCCATGGACAGTTCTTTCCAGTGAAGGAACTTGGGATCTAGCTGCATCTTCTTATGCTGCTCTACAGACAACATGACCAGACACTTCATGTGCATAGTATATGGGCATTTTATGACACCTTGAAGGTCATGAAAATGGAGGAGCTCCAGAAAGAGAAATGTTGCTCACCCTGGAGGCTGCAGCTCTATATTGTGTGGGGGGTCTATATATTGAGATAACAGAAAGCATTCTTCTACAGCCGCAGTGTAGTAAGTCAAATCCAAACTCTGTTAAATTGTCTTCAAACAGTATTTTCTTAGACTATTTATATTGTGATGTCTTATCCATAAGCTGAGTTTTCTCTATCAATACCCATACTGCAACTGCTCAATCAAAGCAGCTGTTGCACTCTAAATCTTCTCTTGAATGTCAGACAACTTTCCTGTCAAGGCCAGCCCACCCTTTGGTGAAAATGCTGATAATGAATGGTTGGTTAGCACCTAGAGGTGACTGTGCATTACCAAATCTCTCCTTACTAAACAATCAGATCAGAAAAGGTGCTGATTTGTATGAACGATTTCCAAATGTCATAGGCTAAGAATCTGTCTTTGAATGCCACATGCTCCCATACATTTTATGTTCCATATGCTTTTTTCTGCAATGGTGATTGATATTTTGAATGTCTTCAGATGAGGTTTAAGAGGGAAATAAGATACAAGTGCTACTACAAAATTCAGGTATCAGTTCAGATGTACAGAGGGGAAGGTAACAGATCAATTGGAACAGTCTTAAAGTCTCAGAGCAGAAGAAAGGATATTGTAGTTTAATAAGAGGAGACGAAATAACCTGACTTTTACTGGTGCTATTTTTTTCTTCTCTATGACTGATACCTTTTCCTTTAGTCTTTAGGGGTTGAACTCACCTACACTTCCAGAATTATTAGTGTGTGCAGCCATTCACTTGCCTTTTTACCTGTCATCCAATGAGCTTGCCTTGTTGGCATATGGTGAGCTTTTTTCCCACCTTTTATTTTCATTTCTAGCTGAACTTACTTGTAATATATCTCAAATTTGTACTGGACCTAGAATTGGCAGTTGGCATAAAACTTGAGGGAATTCAGAGCAGCTACTATTAATAAATAGGAAAATGTTCATAAAAATGGTGATTGGGATGTCGCATGGACTTGTATGCTTTATTGCACTTTCTAGCAGGCATCCAGACTAGCAGTAACTCTTACTGCTGGCCTCAGTTAAATTACTCTGTTCTCCACTGAGAACAGAGGGACTTTGTTCTATTAGACTTCTAAAACATCAATATGAAGTTCAATTTTCCACATTTGAATCAAAACAGGAATATAATTTCTAGTTTGTGTTTAGTATGTTCTGTGACACTTAAATTTAGATTTAAGCAACATTTTTTTTATGGTGATGTTCTTGTTGTTGGATTGCATGTGAGTTAAGTCCTTCAACTGCAGGAGTCTGAGAGAAGTTATTTCAAGTGTTCTTAAGGGTTAAAAACTGGCCCTCTCTAGGGCTGGCTAGCACCATGCTTTAAGCTTGGACATGAACCACAGAATCATTTGGAAAAGACCTCCAAGATCATTGAGTCCAGCCTTAGATTGATCACCACCTGGCACATGGCACTACATGCCACATCCAGCTGTTTATTGAACATCTCCAGGGACTGTGACCTTACCCCTTCCCTGGGCAGCCCATTCCAGTATTTAACAACCCTTTCTGGGAAGAAGTTCCTTCTGATGTCCAGCCTGAACCTTCCCTGGAGCTGTTTGAGGTTACATCCTCTTATCTTGTGACTTGTTACCTGGGAGAAGAGTCTGCTTTCCACCTGGCTGCAATCTCCTTTCAGGCAGTTGTAGAGAGTGATGGGGTCTGCCCTGAGCCTCCTTTTCTCCAGGCTAAACAACCCCAGCTCCCTCAGCCTCTCCTCACAGGGCTTGTGTTCCAGACACTTCACCAGCCTTGTAGCCCTTCTTTGGACGTGCTCCAGCACCTCAGTGTCTTTTTTGAAATGAGACAAGACAAAACTGGACACAGGACTCAAGGTGCAAAGTAGGATCTGGGTCTTAGGACATGCAGTAGTTTGCACTAGAAGGGATTTTGGAATGAGAGCTTTTGTAGATTAGCTTTGCCCATGACTCTGTATAAGCTTGATATCAACCAGATTTTCAGTGGTGAACTGGAAGCTTAAATTTATCTTTAGAAAGCCAGGCTTAAAACTTCAGAAATATGATAAAATTACTCTATTTGTGACATATATATTTTTAGTGCCTTTCTGGTTCGGAATTTGGGCTCTTGAGAGACGTAGCCTAGGTGTGTGGACAATTTAAAAGGCAGGTCTCGGTGCTTTTTGTGAATTTTTAGCAGAGCTAAAGGCAAAGCTGAGGACAGAGCTGATCTTCTAGGCCTTTTGCGTGGTTCAAGTTCCCTCGCCATAGTAGAAGCTGTGACAGAATGAGGTCTAGATAAATTTTGAGACATAGTAGGGTGAATATGCTTTGTTGTTGATTTTAGTTCTCTGCAAATCCAGCAGCAGGAAATTCTGGCATCTAAAATAATTTTTGCTTGTTTTATGGATTTGAGATTTTGTTTGAAAAATGAAAAAAAAAATAGAGTAATTAAGATTCCCCTCTGTGATGCTTTGAAAAACTAAACCCCACTGAGCTGAAGTTCAGAGTAACAGAACAATAGAGAATTACTTTGAAGTACCAGTGAGAAGCATAACAGATGATTACAGCACAAGGAAAAAATGGGAGGCTATTACAGTGCTTTTTCTATGAAGCCAGGATGCAAATCCCATTAGGGGAGTTCTATTGCTACAAGATTTGCTGTATGGAAGCCTTTGATAGCATTGTGCTATATATCTGGTTACCATGATGTTTCCCAGAGGACTGTTGAAAGAAGGAGCTTTGGAAAACACTGTCAGGAGATTGCTTTGGAGCACCCCAAGCAGAAAGAGAAGCATAAGACAATAGGCAAAAAAGATTATTCATGGCTCATTTTGTTAGTGATTCAAGAAGAACAATTGTCCTGGGAATGAACTCGAGGAGCAGCAGTGAATGCATGAGGTTAGGATAAGTAAGACCTGGGTCAGAAAAGAGCAGGTTTTTAATCCCATGAAAGGAACTCTAGGATTTTCACTGCCTCAAGCTACACAGTGGAAAGTATATAAAAACATTGTTTCTCTGGGAGTTACTACAGGGCAAAAGTATTATTTTCACAGCTAGAACTTAGCATGAATCCATTACTAGGGTGAAGTGTTAAGGTCTTGTAAAATATGGATGTTACCTAGGGTTGCCAGTGTCAGGGTCTTCTCACTGGCTCGGATGGCCTTTGGATCAAACCATTGTGTTATAGTCTTCATTTTTCTCTTACTCCAGGGTTGCCTTAGGGCAGACAAACCTTTTTTTTTTTAATAATAAGGAAATTAAAAAAAAAAAAAAGGAAAGAAAAGAAAACAAAAGAAAAAAAAGTCTCAAGAAGCCCACAGTGATACAAGTGCTCACCTTGATCCAGTGGTGATTTCAAATGGTGATTGCTTTTTAGAAGTGGATTTTGTCTTTTTAATTTGCCTGAGTCTTGTTCTATTTCCAGATTTTGAATTTTAAACGTTTTTATTACTTTATTACCTTGATTGCAATTATGACTACCTCAGCCAGTGAACAGTTTAACTCTTCTGTAATATGTTGAGACTATGCTAGTATTTATTAGCTACTTGACTGATGGAGTGTGCATCCTTCACTGTGTTCAGTGCCTGAAGGGACAACAGTAGTTTAAGAATATGGATGTTGGACTGCTGGTTTTCTCATCTGAATGGTATACATGCTGTCTTACTCACCCATATTATCAAGTATTAAAATTGAACTGTAAATTCATGTAAGTAAGAAAATAGCTATCTTCTCTGCTCTACTCATTGTCTCTTCTCTTTTGTAAAGTAGGCTGTTTTGTTAAATTTCAGCATTATATAAATGTGTCACTAAAATAGTCTGTGCATTTACATTTAGAAAACAGCATAGTGGGATGATTTTATTTAATGTGTTAGATGTTAGCCAAAAATGTAGCACATAGAAGTGGAACAAGTATTGTGGCTATTAGCATCATTTTTTCTTGCAAGTTGACAATTCCTCATCTGATACTCTGAAAAGACAATAGCGATGTATATCAGCCTGTCTTTGGTTTCATCTACAGTGAATGCCATTGGAACAGAAACAAAACATTGTCATAGGTTTTTCATTGGGGAAAATTCCACTGACCTTAGAAATAATGGGGACAAACTATAATTTTTAGGGGTGTTTTATTATCATCTTCCATTGCTGGAAGCTTTATGACTAGCACAGCCTGATGTAGAAGCTATTGATATCAATATTACCTCAGTTATTTTGAATTAATTTGGTTCAGACCTCCATAAAATTATTTCTTTAAAGAGGGCCTCCCTCCATTTTCACTGAAATAAAACTTAATGTTAACTTGGATGTCCTGGATAAGGTGTAACCACAAGAATCAACGTTCATTCAATGTCAGCTGCATCAGCACTGAAAAAATTTGGTACTTTAGAGTATGAGTATCATTCTGTTGGATTTTCTTTTGAAAAACCCCAGCTCCTTCAAACCCTTGCTGCTTATGTTCAGAACCTAAGGTCTGACTCATTGGAAGTTCTGTTTCTGGCAGTGTAAGTCATTAAACAGGTAACTAAGTTTTCCCCTGTCTGAACATGTGCTTATCTTTCAAGCTTCTTGATGTTACCTACAACAAATCCTTAGCTTTAGGCCCTAGCTTCCAGAAGCCCATAGTTGTCCATAGTATTAGCTTGGTGTTTCTGAGGTGAAATAAGCTATGACTAATTGATTGTCAGGATAGTAACAGAACAGCACACTTGAAATGTGTTTCCTTTGAGGGAGACAAGAGAAACAGGGGCTAAAGAGGCCCCAAACATTTTGAAGTGCAAGAATTGGAAAGGCTCAGAATGCATTTAGACTGACCTATTTGGCAACATAAGTGTCCTAAGAAAGAACACAAATTTGTAACATGATGTAACAGTGACTTAAATTTAACTTGGGGATATGCTAATTCTGTACATTGCTAAGAAACTTCAGATTTTTACAAAGAATTATGAGTAAGTTATTTAGCCTGTGAAAATACATGCTTCGGCAAAACAACAAGCTCATGTTTTAGTACAGGATTCAGGTGGGTCCATTGGATTTTGAAGTCCTTTGAGGTACAAGGCAAAAGTGGTGTAAGTGCAGTGTCTGGCTCAGATCATACCAGAAGTAAAATACTTTGATTATCTCTTGGTTTTGGATGCCTAAATTGCCATCTTCAATGAACTCTGGTTTTCTAACCTTCCCTTTTACCCATCCAGGACTGGGAGGGAAGGTGCACACTGAGCAGCTGAGACATGCATTTGTGAGGCACATCGTAATGGCTTGGCCTATGTTTCATCTTGATTTAAAACTACTGAAAACACTGAATGTTTGAACAGTTTGAACAGTTTGGACAGTAAGTCCACTTACTGTCTTGACAGGTAATCCAAGATAAAGGCAATAAGATTATACCTTCTATTCCTAGGAGGATAAATATGAAGTCCCTTATTCCTTAAACAAAGCATGACTATGAATAAATCTTTACAAAGTAGCAGTGCAGTAGAGTTTCTCATTCTCTAAAGACTTCCAAACCTGAAGAATTTTAGCAGTCAGAAGAATTTTCTAGCTAAGATTGTATCGCAACAGTAGTGTAGAAATTATTGCTCTCTAATTTTTACAGTTATTTTCTTCCTATGCCAGTTTTAAGTAAATGTGAAAAATCATGTTCTCTGTGGTGGATGCTGCATTTGAAGGGACCTCTGTGGTCATTCAGACTTAAATCTTTTCATTGCTAAAAAGATGTGCAGTAATTACAGATCTGGAACATTATTGCTGATGGTGTGTCTAGAGAAAGGGATTAATACCAGGAAAATGTGCTCAAGAAGTCACAACATTTGGTCGCTGTCAAATGAATTGCCCTTAGCATGACATAGATCATGTGTCAACTCTGTTTAACTGAGCTGTGTAATCATTTTGACAAATATATGTGAGGCTGTCTTAAGGTATCAAAAGGTTCATTTACATTGTAGGAAAGGCTTTAGACCATCAGAAGAAGCTTCTGTTGGCAGTAGTAGTCTTACAAAGCACTTCGAGCAGTTTGAACCCTCTGAATATCTCACAGAACTGTCTGGTTTGGTTCATTTCCATGCTTATTCAGAGATTCAGAGACTGTGCTTTTTGATTAGTTTTCCAAAATTGAGTAACTGTTACAGAAGTTATGATGGGAACAGAAAGTGAGAAAAAGACATGGACAGAAGGAGAAGGTTGAGCAACATGTTCAAGTACATAGAGAATTACTGTATAATCCATCATTTTTAGGGGAAAAAGAGGTCAGAACAAGTGGGATTGTAGCCAATTTTAATTCCTGAGAATATTAACATATTAAGGAAGTAGATTGGTTCTTCAAATCTGTCTATACATTGTCCTTGGTGGTATTTATATTAATAACTGTGATCTTATCAACTGTTTGGCAAAAGTTTCACAGTTTCCCTTTTTTTTAAATTTATTTTTGTGAACCTGTCTTTCCCCTTGCTTCCTGAAGGAGATATGAAAGCATGAGAGGGTGCATGAGGCATAGTAAATGTCCACTTAATCTCACACTGACAAGGTTTAAAGTTGCTTAAGTAGTAGATATAACTGGGTCCTCCAGTTATATCTGTCTTAACTTGGGATGTTTAGCTGAAGTATATTTGTTTCCTAGGTTGATGCCAGTATTTTCCTCAGTCAATGGACAGAGATCGGAGTTGTCTTCTGGATTGCAATAGAAATTTAGATATATCTGCTAAGTACCTACAATTGAGGAGGTGTGGAGGCCTGAATAGGAGCCCAGATGTCAGGTTATTTTCTCTTCTTTTTTCTTTGCCAGTGTAGTGCCAAAAAACAGGCAAGTAAATTCTGTGGGAGTCTATAGTTAGCCTGCTCTATTTAATCTTAGTGTTGTCTTCTACTCTCAAGTCTTTCCCATTAGCCATGTCAAACTTTCTTTCTCTATTTAGCAACAGGAGAGGGACAATAAGGGTAAGGCCCTGGAGGCTGCAAAGCTATCATCTAATTCTGAACATGCTGTGGTTGTCATTTTCCTTGACCACCTCTTTTTCTGTAGGCCTATGCACCTTTGTCAGAGAGCAACATTCTCATTAGGACTTTGTAAAACCCAGATACATATTAACAAGGCATCCAGAGCTAACCTTTTGTCTGGGAGAGAGATTGCTAATGCTCTTAGCAGTGATTTGTGAAGTCTGCTTTCCTTAGTGAATTTAGGATCTGTTTCGTGTTTAAGATTACTTCTATATCATTCATTTAATTTTTATTGCTTTTTCTTTCAATCCATAGATTTGAGTGAGTGTTAATGCATCACTCATATTTCATTAGTGATTATAGTGCTTCACATCCTTTATATTCACCTTCTAGAAATGCTTTGGCAGCAGAACTGACTATGCCAAAATGCATAAGAAAGAGTAGAAATAATAAATACACTATCAATTTGGCTGACACAGTTCAACATTTTAGGTTTTGTTTGTGACCCACTGTTCATCTCTGGCAATTTGAATATACATACGCAGTGTCCTTTTTAAAAATGTGTGGGACAATAGGGAGGCTCTAGTGTTATTAGCATAATAAATCTTTACTAAAACAATTTTCTTTTATATTGCAAGGGCATGCTGCTGTTGTTCTCTTTTAGATCTTAGAGGTGTGAAAATTTGTTGAAGTCTGCTGCAAGTCTTAGCAGGGTTGTGGGGGGGATTATTTTTTTTTTTTTTTGTGGGGGCTTTGAGGTTTTCTGTTTGGCCTTTTTTTTGTGTGTGCAGCCTTTTTTCTTTTGTGAGTGTTCTATCTTATCCCACTGGGACTGCTTATAATAGCATGAATAACTGCACATTGAACCTTTGTCCTTGGTGGTGCAGTAGCATCAAACTGTCTAGGCCACTCCTTTATGAAGGATCCTGTAGTTGATAATCCATATTACTAGCCGTAAAAGGTTGGAAAAAAGGATCTTGGAGATGCTTCAGGGCAACAAATTTACATTTTGTTATGTTGTGATTGCAGTAAAGTATCTAGCTCCTTTCCAGGTCCAGAAAAATGGCACAATCATTGCCTCCAAACTGAATGCTCTGCTAAAAAGAAACTATAAAAGATTTTGTTCCGAATGGTTTAGGGCTGTTCAAAGCCTATTAATCTCCTTACTCCTAGTTTGTTTGTAATACTTTTCCTAGCATTGTATTATAAAAAAAGAATATCACTGTTTCCCGTGATTAGTATAGTGGTCTGAAGGGGGCCTAATGATGTGTTTTCCTTCATTCATAGACACAGTTGTTGAACCTGGAAAAGAGCAACTTGTGTGGGTGTTCTTTTGTTGTTTTTTTTTTTTTACTGAGAGGGCAAAGCTACTGTAGACATTCAAATGGGAGGTAAAAGTAATTTTTAGACCCTAGCAGATACTGAATATCAGTGGATTTGACAATTTCATGCTGAAGTCTTTAGGATCAGAGAATGGTAAGAAATAATGCTCTCACTGGAGTCAAAACCCCTCTGATACAGACTGAAGAATTTTGAGCTCTGGTTTAGGAGACCCCTCCATGTGAAGAGGTCAAAAGTCATTTGAGTCTGCACCCTTGGGAGTTCAGTGATTTATTTTTCTACAGTCAGTTAGGAGCTATTGGTATTGCCCCAAGCAATCCAGAAAAAGTAGGATGTGGAAGTGGGACATAGATTTGCATGAGGGCACTGAGTCCTCACTTTTCTGTGGAAGAACTCCTCTCTCTGAACATGGAGGAGTGATTGTTTATCTGCATATTTCTTTAGGTCCCTTCAGAGATTTTTCTAAGTCTAGAAGTGTTTCTGGTTCTCATGTGATTCCTCATTTTCTGTTTGGGATTCATCACCAGAATCAGAACTGTGTTTCAAATCATACTGTAAGTACTTACCCTGCCTGTAATATGTCTGAAATGCCAAATGTTTCCAGACACTGACAGAAGCAGGGGAAAAGAGCATCTGGCACCACATTCAAGTTTGAAACATACATGTTCTGAGCAACCAATACTGTGATGATGTGTTACTGGGGTATCTTCCTGTTCACTTGGCATTTGAGATATAGTGGTAAAATAAACAAATTGCCACAGTGTCCATTAGGGACACTGAAAAACCAACCATTCATTTACTTGTATTACAGCAATCTTTGTTCAGGATGTTGTTTCAATCTATTGGTAATGCTGTAGCACAGGCTTATTTTGTTTAGAAAAGAAATTCTGAATCCATGCTAGAACTAGCAGCTGAGGGAGAAGCTGAATGAGAAATTTGACACACTGTATTTTCATGGAGAATATGCAACATTTGGGCATTCCAGGAGAAATGTTGAAGTTGCAATATAGCCAAGCATAAGTAAGCATAAGGAATACTTTTTCAAAGTAGCCTGGAGAAGTTCTGCCATTTAAAATTGGCAAGTTCCCTCACCTTCAATTCTTTGGAAAGTCTTACTCAAATAGTATAAAAAATACATGTTTATCTAATTGAGGTCCCCATACTTTCTTTTCCTGATTTACAAATGCAAGCTGGGAAAAGATCCTGCCATGCTAAGATGTGAGTATCCATATATCATGAGTCTTCTTTTTGTGCATAATGGTTGTTGAGATGTGTTCAAGTAGTCATGATTATCAAAGTTTATGGTTTCAAGACTTATGTAGAGTGTTTGAGTGTGATAAGGAAAGAGGCCAAAAGCCTTCATCAGTTGTGAAGGTTGTGTATAGCTATGTGGTAGTCTTCTTTTTTTGTATGAGTTATTTCTGTTTAGAAGATAGAGGTGGATAAATCTTTGAGCTTTTGTTGGCAAAAGACTGAAAGTCTTGTAACCATTGGTTAGCTTTTCTATGACTTCATTAAATCTTGGATTGGTGCGTACCTCTTTAAAGTATGGTGGGCTGTGGATGATGAGCTGGTGTTCCATTCTGGATGTCAGCTTGTGTAGGAGCACAAATCACTAATTCACATGACGGTAGAATCTCAGGTTTCCACAAAAACGCTCATCCAGACAAACCCCAAACAGCAACACCTTCCCAAGTAACACTTCCCTTGGATAAGAATTCCTTGGAGGAGTGCAGTAAAATGAATCCTGAATGTTAGGAGCCATTTTTCAATCTCAGCTTTTTTTATCTGCCAACTTTCTGTTGGAGTTTAATCTATTAAAGTTCCAAATGAGTGTGAATTCCAGTTCATTGCCCATTGATATTATTTAGACCGTAAGACTTGTGAAATGGATTTTATTGACACGTTTGAAAGTTAACTCTCTCCTATGCTCCTGTGCCATGGATAGCCTCTGAATGTACAGGCTGCAACCTTGTCAAAATCTCTAATGTAAAAACTTCAGAAATGTAAACAAATACTGGTAGCTTGGGATGAAAATAAATCACATTTGTGTCACTCAGAATTTTAATTCTTTTCAGTAGATTCATGAGGAAGTAATTAATCAACTACTGCTTGACACCAAGGTATTTATTCAGATATTTTACAGAATTTGCTTTTCTTTGCAGCCATAGGCTCTTGAGACAGAAGTCCTATTCCTACTCATGTCAAAAGTAGTTGTTTCCTTGACTTCAGTAGCAGTTTCAGAAAGAAGTGAATATCTCAGCTACCTTCACTGCCCTTGCTGATAGACCTCATCACTCTCCAGTGCAGTAAAGTCTTTGTGTGAGTTATCCTTCCTTAGGAGAAGAAGAGAGAAGTTTCCAATAGGATGAGCTGTCTATACAGCATTAAAAAGACACTTAATTTCTTCCCTCCCTTCCTTCAAAGATGCTGTAATGGAAAACCTACTTTCAAAGATGCTGTAATGGAAAACAGATATGGTCAACTGCTTCAGCTGTTTCCCATTCTTTATCTGAAAGTTACATTTTTATAAGTAGCTCATAAAAGAGTAATAAATTCTGATTTGCTAAAAGCCATCTGGTTAATGGATTGCTTCAGAACTATTTATAATAGGATCTATCTATGTAATTAACAGTTAAAGGCACAAGCAGCTTGTTTTATAACATGCATATTGCCATTGTTTATTAATCCTTTGCAAGCAATGTGTGGCTGCATTCTAAATTCCAGGACAGATTTTGTTTAAAGCAAGTGTAATATTGAGTTAGTAATTTTAAATACCATTTATAGCTGCATCATGTCTCCAGAGATTTTCTCCCTTCACCAGTGTGTGCTGTTCTGGAAGGCTTACACCTTGGATTTAAATCTAGTGGTTGAAAACAGCAGAACTTGATGAAGGCAGATGCAGCAATAGGGCCTGAATTTGGTCAACCAGAGCCATGGGTTGTAGAATGCATGGGTGTAAACCTCATCTTCCAGTCAGTTGGAAGGACAGACACACTATGAGAGCTCAAGACAGAGATACAAAATGCAGTGGTTTGTTCTGATGCCTCTATTGATGTGCAGGGCTGAGTTTTGGGTAGAGTTTTGAAGCCTTTCACCAAGTCCAGCCTCACCTCTCGTGCTTGTTTTGGCATACTGTTACAGCTTCTCAGGGACTTATATGGCACAGCCAACTATATATGTCAAAAACTCTTAGGAACTACCACAGAGTTGCTGCTGACTGATAGGTTGTGTGTGAGGAAGTATCACTCTCATGATTCAACCACTTTCACACCTTTAGAAATAAAATTAGAAGGACCTAAAGGTATCAAGTGGTTTTTGTGTCCTTCTTGGTGATATTCAAACCTTTATTTGAGAGGTGGGATACCACACACTACGTCCTCGGGCTGTGCATCTTCTCTGTGGTGCTCAAAAGTCTCTTTCAACTTAAAATTATTTTCCTAAGTGTTTCTTTAAAAGTCCTCCAAAGATCCAGCAAAATAAAAATGCTTAGCTGATCTTGTGTGAAAAGAAAAAGACTGCAGACACACAGCAATTTCAGAGAAGCTGGCAGGAATTTTTAATGTGACTGAAAGTGTCTGAGTGACAAATTAGTAATAAAAATGTCACTAATTAGACCGTAGTAAAATCTTGATAATCAAAACTACTTGGGTGAGACTAAATATATTCAGATGATGGGTAGGCCAGATAATGGGAATCAGCTGAACAGAGAGACAAGCTGGCAGCTTGAGAGGCTTGGAGAGATGGTGGGTGTTTTGAATAAACAAGCACCTAACATAATTGCAGAACATAGTCCAAAAGTAATAATGAAAGGATAGCTGGATGAAGAATTTTAAATAGTAGGGAAACATTATGTCCCTTGAATGAAGGAGGACAAAGGCAATGCTAGGACTTTGTGGTTTTATTTAAACAAGTAAACCTGACTTAAACCAGACCAAAATTTTCTCTGTTCTATCAAAATGGGACGTATATGCTCAAATGGGCCTTTTGGGTTTCCTATTCTGCTACCAGCACAAGTTCATGATAGGGGACATCAATAGGATTTGGGCCTGCAGCAGGATAAATTACCTCTTTAAGAGGGTTTAGGTCAGCTGGTTTCGTCAGGTAACAGGGGAGTTCTGTAGTAGGAACTGATGACATACTTCTGGGGAAAGGGAGGGGACACAAGGATGTTTACTTGAGCAGCTGGGTTAAGAAATGCATTTTAATAGAAAACATGCATGTCCACAGAATAAAGGAAGGATCCAATGTCAGTATCAGCTACTGTGTGAGAAAAAAAAACCTCCAGTCTTAGGGGAATGTCTTTTAAGCAGGAGATTTTTGATTCATTGTTTGGTAAGTTGAACTGACTTACAGGGATGCTGTGATCCTTAAACTTATTTGTTCTGCTGGTTCTAATGCTGCATTTTTGTCGTTCTTGCCATCCCTTCTCAGGTGAGATTGTGGGAGAAGTAGTACATTAAGTACCTAGTTTAGTGTTTTCATGTGAAGCAAATTTATGGTGCAGGGTGAAAGGGCCTTTGGTATAGAAAAGAAAATAACCTTGGGAAAGAGTGCTATAGAATGTGTAGGATAAAATGGCTCTGCTATGAATGTCAGCTTTTTGACTGAAGCTAGTAGCTTCTCAAGCACGATGTCATTGTGAAGGGTATATGTTAAAATGGGTGCAAGTTTTAGTCAGCTTCAAGGCAATTTTTTACAACCTTATTCTGTTTTCTGGATTTTTTTTTTTCATAGCTGATCCAGCTTTGCCACACCATAGCAAGACTAAACACGAGAGTGATTCCTTTTGTCTTTTCCAATTTGCTGTTGTAATCACTGTGATCCTGTACTGGTATTACTGAAGTATCCCTTCTATGTTGCAGTAGGATCATTTGTGATGATGGTAATCACAAAGGACATTACTGCTACAGAAGCACTGTAAAATACCTGTATAAAATAGGTAAATAAAATAAAAATTATTTAAACTACCATTTTTAACACCATTTGATTTGAAGCATCTGCATTATCTGTCCAGGTGGTCTTTCCTGGTGAAGAGGGAGGCAGAGACATCTCCAAAAAGGTGGCTCAGAGTGCTGACACTAACATACTGACCCAACTCATCCTGCTGGATAGTCCTGATTGCTGTGCAGAGATTTTTAGGATTAGTTAGGCAGGATGAATCAGGGTCAGCATGTGTATTTGAACCTTTATTCCCCTTGATACTTGTATGACCAGAGGTTTTTTCTGTTTGTCTTCTATCTGACACAGAGGCTTGCCAAGAGCATCCATTTTTTACATCCCCTCCATGCCCTCAGCCTGGCTTCTGACAATGCAGCTCTTCCTCACACAGGGCCACCCTTTCATTTACATTATGCTTCATAAATAGTTAATATCTGGATGTTTCAAGCTTCTCCCTGGAGAGCCTTGCATTCACTCAAGAATTTACTCACAAATTGGTATCATGCTTGAGTAGTCAGTGGATGCTTACACCACAGGTGTCTGTGATTTCTGCTTAAGGTCAGATCCTTGCATCTTAATTGGTAACTGGAGAAGAAGATGGGATTCATATTTAAATAGACTTCTCAGGAATGTAGTCAGCTTTTCATCTAGCTGTTAGCTTCTCAGTCACTATGTCACTGTAAAGGGTATTTATTACAATGGGTGTGAATTTTAATGCCAGCTTTAAAATAATGCCTACACCCTCTATAAAGAAGCACAGTCTTGCTTCCAAAAATGAACAAATTTCCCACAGGGAAATCACGAATGAACTAATTGGACTTTTATGGTTATCTTGTTGCAGTATATGCAACTATAATTTATGCAACCATAATTATGCACAGATTTGCATCTGCCTTTCCTCCGTGAGGAAGGAAGTGTGTGTAGATTATTTATGCACCTAGATTAACTCAGTAAAATATTAAATGAGTTTGTATGATGCCAACAGATGACTGTCATTTTACGCAAGAACTCGGTGCTGGGGATTATGAAAGACAGCCTTGTTGGAGTAAAGGCTGATCAAACACAAAGAGTGCTGTGAGTGCTGTGATCAAATTCACACTTCAGTTTCCTCTTGCACCAGTTCTGCAGTTTTGGTGGGTGCTTGGGTAACTTCAGCAGCTTGTGAGTTGGAACACTGGCAAGTCAGAACCTGTGCAAGTATTTAATGTAGCACTTCATATTCCTGCATTTGTAAAAAATATTTCAGTAAAGGATATACACTGGATAGTGCAAATCTTTTCCACAAATGCACATATAATAAGGAATGCAGTAATTACCTAGAAAATTCCTAATTTAAAACAATTTTTCTGTTTACGAAGTCAGTGGTGCTTGAGCACCCACTATTAGAAAATTATGTATTTCAATGGATAGAAATGTACAGTTTTAATTTATTTTTTCTCTTATGACCATATTGTGGCAGGGTAGCATAAGGCTATCCATATACTAGCAATCTTTATATCCACTTTTGGTATATTCCTTTGTTGAGCAGCTTTCTAAAGTGCTTCTTCCTTGGGTCCAAGTCATTTCCATTACTAAACAAATTATAGTCATGGAAAATTTCTACATATATATATATATTTCAGTCATCAACAGATAACAAAATAGGTAAACCCCACACCTAAGGTAAGAATCACAAGATACTTGCCTTTTAGTGATAAGTTTCTCTGATCTGGAAATGTTTATAATTTAGACACTTGTATTTTGGCTAGTGGTTGCTTAATGCCAAATATAAATTTAAGTTGTGAAAAGCCACTAGGTAATACATTAAAAGGTTCTTAATAACATCAAATAAAAGTTGCAGTCTGGGACAGGCTAATGATAACTGAAATCAAGCAAATGAGCAGGCTGTTAAGGAACCTAGCTGGTTTATTTACAGATACAGGACTTTTCCTTAATTGATCATTGTTAGTGAATCCCAGTGCAAAATGAGAAGGAATTCTGGCAAGATGGATATTTTTTTAATAATGGATAACACTGTCTGATATATGTCTGTCAAAGAAAATAAAAAAGAGATCCCCACAAAGCTGGCTGCCCAGAAACATTGCAGTTAGAATAAAGCATTGGATTATTCTGGCCATAGTTAAGTGCAAAACATTATTTACAACTTGTTCTTGACCACACCACAGTTCATCGTTTCACATAAATAATGCTGTTGCTCCACAAGACTAGTCCAGGTGTACAAGCCAAGGTGCACTGTGGGTGCACTGTGCCTGTGTGTGGGGATGACATTGCAGTTCTTTGTGCCAGCTGCTGTTAACTGCTGAGAATTAATAGAATAACCTGTTTCTTCTATGTCCATGTAAAGTTACATTACATAAGGGATATATAATTATGCTGGTTTTCTTTCAAAATAAATTTTAAATTGATTGATCAATTTATATTCATGTTGAGAGAGGGATAGGAGTATCAAAATAATAAGGTGCACTAGGCTTTGTGAATATAGGTAGCTAGGTAAATAGGGGGAGTGGTGTTACCACTAGTTTCTCATCTAGTATCTCACTGAAATTATAGCATAAGTTCTCAACTGGACACCAGAATCTCCTCTGTAACAGTTAACAAACAGCCCATCCTTTTTTGTTGTTTCTCTCAAATGTGATACATGTTCACACAAGTATTGATGAAAATAAATAAAACAGAGCTGCGATGGCTGACCCTCCTTTAAAAAGATGGGATGAAAATCAATTTGTGCTAAGTGCAAGTAGATAGAGTGAAGTATTGTAATGAAGTTTTGAGTAACCTGACCAAGGCGACAAAAACCCATAACAATTATGTGGATGTTCTCTTTAGAAGAAAAAGAAAGACGAGGTCTCTGTTCCTGAGATGAAGTGGAAAGCTCCCTTTTAAAACCTTTCTAATCTAAAGAAACCTGATCTATCTTTTAAGGTTTTTTATGATCTCTGATTTCATTAATTGTTGCTGGAAATAATTAAAACGCACAGCAGAGGATCATAATGGAAGTTAGGACACAATAACATAATAGAGTACAATAATGTAGGCTATTAGATATTGTTGCATATTATTGTACATTACCTAATTGATTCTTCTCCATTCTGCAAAAGGCTTCTTTAGCAAAAATAAACCTTGTAGTGGAAAGAAAAAAAAACAAAAAAAAAAAAAAAACCCTGATTGTATCACTAATTACTTACTCCTTTTTCTTTCTAATTCTGTGACGAAAAGTGAAATTAAAGTTTGGGCATAGAGCATTCAGGGCTGGTACGATCCTGGCTTAGGAAATACCCTGATATGGTGTGCACTGTTGTGCTTCTGTAGTTTAACTAAAACTCAGTATATGCTTTGTAGGAGGGGAGTTGTCTTTTTCTTTTTTTGTTTTTTTTTTTAATGAAAGAAGTTTTTTCATGCATGTGATCTGGAAGTGCTTTGTTTTAATTTCTACTACTACTATCATAGTAGAAAATACAGGATGTGGTTGATCTCTGTCTCAGTCTTTTGTGTTAGCATTTATTCTGTGGATTAAATTTTTTTGGGGGAATCCAAGCGAGATTCCACCGTTCATTAGGGGTTTGAATGTGGAAGATAAGAATGCTTGTATGCTACCTGAAGATTTATTAATTGCCAGTATATATAAAAATAAAGTCAACCTAATATGATTCTCTACATAGTAGAGAATTGCTCCTTTGGTGGTCATTTGATGGACAGGCCCTTAAAACTTGCTATTGCCTGCTGGAATGTCTCACATGAAAATTTTATACCCCCTCTTGGCTCACTTTCACTGTACTTTATTATTTTAAATGTGTTCTAGCACTTTCATTCAGTGGCTGAATTTGGCAGAAGCTGTATTAGTGTGCCATCAGACAATATCCTACACTTAAAAAAGCAACTAGTGCTCACTTGTACACCTCAGAGCTATGGAGCAAGAGGGAGTGGTACTCTGCCTGGATTTCCTGCTGTTGCTTTGAATGAAAAAAGCTTTGTGTGTTCCCGTATATAAAACCACACATAACAAAACCAAGAAGTAGCAGAAAACCTCTCTTTTCTAATTCACTCTGTTTCTAAAATGCCATCCTTTCAAGCTGTAAGTCTCAAGCAATGCAGTGAATGCGTAGATTTTACCTGGGATGATTTTTGAAGATTCAAGCGCACATCAGTGAGGGAAGTGACTTCTGGAGTTGAGCGTTTTGCATTGCTAATGTTGTGTACCTCTCTTTGCTCTGACCTTGCTGGCAGCCAAACCCAGAAGGAGCTCTTATCTTTCCTTCTCCTCCTTCAGTCTCCATTGTGTGTCTTCTCCACTTAAAATTATAATAGATTTTACTCCCTTTGAGACTCTGTTGAAAGCAGCTACAGCTGGAAATTTAACCTCTAAAGGATTTTTGATTCTCATGAGGCTGGCAAAGCTGTGCTTCACTAACAGGTATCATGCACCTGTATGTGTGCAGCAATAAGGCTGTCACTCCTGAGGGAGTTTTTCTTCTTTAAGACTCAGAAGAGAATAATCCCTTTAGCATGTCCACCTTTTCCTGACAGAGTGGTGTAAGCTGAGCAGCAGTGAAGCTGGACTTAAACACTGAGCAGCTAATATCATTACTGAAAGAGCATCATATTAGCCTACTAGTTCTCAAAAAGGTTCTGTGTTCCACTGAGTACTAGAAATGTTGCTGAACCATTGGTGGAAAAAATCTGCTTATAGTGACTGTATATATGGTGTTAAAAAGAAACATGTTAGTGTAGTTGTGTTTGAGGGTCCCCAGGACAAGGGAAGAGATGAGAATCTTTACTCCATGTTTCAGATTTATTATAGTATGATATGATATTATATTATATTAAAATGCTATACTAAATCTATACTAAAAGAATAGAGAGAAAGATCTATCAGAAGGCAAGAAAGGAATTGAATGAATAATTAAAACCCATGACTCGCAGAGAGTCTTGACACAGTTCGACCATGATTGGTCATTAAGTAGAAACAACTCACATGGACTACTCAAAGATGCACCTGTTGGTAAACAACCTCCAGACCACATTCCACAGCCATCAGATAGTTATTGCTTACATTTCTTTTCTGAGGCTTATCAGCAGAAAATCCTAGCAAAGGGATTTTTATAAAATATCATGGTGACATGTTAGTAGATGTAGGCATTGTGGAAGGGGTTTTTTCACTCACTGAATAACATCTGCAAAATTGCAACTTGGCAGTATAGTAATTTATTTTATCGAAGTTTCTATCGCAGCTTCCAGACTCAAAACTATAGGAGAACTTCCAGTCAAGATTTTTTTTTTTCTTGTGCTAAGACTCATTTACAGCATTTTGCCTGGTGAGAAGAGGATTTGAAAGTGGAGTATAAATCAAATGCTTCTCTTCTCTGGCAATGTAGAAGAGATGTTAAAGCAGTGAGTAGGGTGTTGGTGAAAATGCAACTGCTTTTCAAATGTCTTGGTTTAGCTTATGTACATTTTATATACATAAGTGAATATTGAATGTATGTTATCAGTGTTATCACTGAATAGACTGAGACTTACAAGAATGACAAAACCTAATCTGCAATGAATAAACTCTTTTGAAATAAGTATAGGGGTTGAAGGAGATAAATGGGAGGGAAAGGAAGTTGTTGTATATCTACTAAACATGCCAAAGTGCATTACTACAAGAATGACTCATGCTAGTTCTTCCTGCTTATTCTGGTAACTGAAGCAGCTAGCAGAGCATCATCTTTGGGTTTTTGACCTTAATTAATTTGATTTCTTGGTAGCAGTGGAAAACATCTTAATAGTTCTTCACTAATGTTATGGAGTATTGAGGGCTCTTAGTGTTCTGGAAAAAATAAGACAACCTAGACCTCAGAAATGAATGCTTAATATGCACAATATCAAAATGTGAATTCATACATAAATTAATCACATTTTTTGCCAAAAGTGGGACTAAAGTCAGTCTACTGACAATACATGAAGCTCACCATTTCTAGCTGGTTTTATCTACTATAACTTTAGTGTGCCATCTACATAAAATTGAGTAGGAAATACAAATTCCACTTATTTCAACAATACTGAGTTTGCTGGGTTTTCTGTGGCTGAAGCATGTGAGTTATGCCTTTGAAATTTAAGGAGGCTAAATATCTTGTCAGGACAGTGGATGTTTGTGTACATAGTGCACATTAAAGTTCATGGGAGTTTCCAAATTCATATTTAGCACATAAATTGATGGAGTGAATTGTAGAGTGTGCTAATACCCTATTGCTTCCACTTACGCTGTAATCATCATGGGAGCATCTTAATGACTGTACAAAGGGACTGAATTCCAGTTAGCTATATAAAAAGCCAATGCTGAATGAGTGAGTATGAGATTTAATAGAAATGTAATGAGTGACTCAGTCAATCTGATTTGTGTAGGAAGCAAGTTTAATGGAACTTGGATTAAAAAAAAAATCTGGCTCCCAGATGTGGTATTAACTCAAATAGTCAATTCTGCAGGAAATGCAACATTGAAGAGAAGGAGTGGGAATACTATAAATGTTGCTCATGTGGCAGAAGACAACTGTGCAGGTTCTTATTGTAATAGAAGCAGAAGATTAGGGACATCTTCATCCCACTCCCAGCTGAAGTATATGGCTGGACTGAGATGGTTACCTGATTCTTTACTGATGGCATCCACATGATCTCAATTTATGAATGGCATAAAGAATAGTAACATCAGGAAATATGAGCATCCACAGGAATACTATGAAGTATAGCTGATAACAGCAAGCAAAAATTATAGCTTTTTTCTTCTAGAGGGAGTGCCCAGGTTTTCAGCTAGACATTACATAAGTAAGTAAATCTTAGCCAATTATTTAATAAAATATGTGCAGTGATATAAGGAATAATCAAATCAATTCAAACCTCCTAGTTTGTGCCAAGTACTAAATTTTATTTATAACATATAAATATTAATAATATCAGTAGCATGGCACAATTAAAGCAAACATTTATATTGAGACTAAGACAGTGTATTTCTTTGCTAATGTTTATTTCAAGTATTAGATCTAGATTCTGTAATTCTGATTGCTTGAATGCTTTAATTGTAAACTGTCTTGTATTTGCTTATATTTTCCATAATTCTTTCAGAATTTTCATAATTATTTCTCATAATTCCTCTCAGAGAAAGTTCAAGGGTCTTTTGTGATTCCATTATAATGTTAAACAAGATCTCGTCATAAGCATTCAGTGGTATCAGAAATGTATGCAGAGTGAGCAACAAAAAGGCATATTCCTCCTTGTCTCCAACTGTCAGTGTTCTAGGAATTTCTGATGCAAGAACAGTTCAGATTTGGCAGCACTGAGAAGACATTTCAGAACATACAGAGCACAAAGTGTTTGGCTTTGGTGGGGGGATTATGCTTTAGCTGAGATGTATTTCAGAGAAGTTTTATGTTTTTTATATGCACAGTAACCAATCTATCACATGCTTTCAATGAAGAGTGGGTTCCAATAGAATCTACAGTTACATGAAGATGAAACTGGCAATTCTTACTTGAAACTGTACATAGGTTTGAAATGTGGGAGCATATTGGAATAATTGCCCTTTAGCCTAATGCCAGCAATACACAAGGACATGCTCAGTTTTTGGAGTTGACTTTGCCATTTATCTTTTGGGTACAAGTGTTGCCAACATGTGAAGGCTGGTGACAAGAAGCAGGAGTCTGTGGTTACAGATGTTGTTATTGGATGTGTAACATGGTGTAAAATCTCTGATTATTTCTAAGATCAAACCAGTGTATGATATTGGGAGAACCTAAAACTTGGTTTCTTCTTCAATATCTTTTGAGGGACTATCAAAATGGGTGTATAAAATTATCAGAGAAAAAGATATTGCGTAAAGGATGGAAAACATCAGCAGTGAAATCAGGAAAGTTATGAAAACTGTCTCTAAGACATCTCCTATGCACAAAAAATGCCTGTCTTTGAGGATTTGGGTGTTTTTCTTGCAGTGCTCAGGGCAAGAGCAGAACTTTCATGTTCCTGCTAGTATACAGTGCACCTTGCACTCTTATCATCAACACTTTCTAACCTTGAGGACAAAACCAGAGGCAAACATAGAAGAAACATTCATCTGGAAAAACTTGTCTCTTAAAGGCTCCCTGTCCTTAGATGCAGAGAAGGATGCTAATGATAGGAGCAGATGGTTGTCTGCAGGAAAAAAAAAATGGGTCTGAGATTAAAATGGGGACCTGGGAAAACTGACTGTGTGTGTAGAGCAGCCGGAGCAAACAGGCTACATTTGTCTTGTTAAGCATCCACAGACCTTCCACCACAAGGTGCCTTGAGAGCTTGAAATGCTGTAGTGTTAGTATGAGCTTGAATATAGATGTAATTAGCATTTGTAGATCTCAGTAGTTAAGTGTAACAGCTGAATCTCTAGTTGGCATCTTGTCTTGTTTTATCCAGTTCACAGATACTTTTTTCCTGTTATCAGCTTCTGCATTAGTTGCCTTACTGGCTGTCATGTGGTCCTATTGAAAAGACAAATCCATCTGGGGAGCAAACATGCTCACTTGTCATAGTGGGCCAGGACACACTTCAAGCATGACCACTGCCATCGAATGTAAAAGCATGTATAACCTGTTCACAGCTTTTTATTAAATTTATTTATTTTCTTTCCCCACTACAAAGAATCTTTGAATGATGGTACCTGCTATAAAGGTTTGAGTGCTAGCTCTTTTTCACAGCTACTCCCCTATTTGTCCCTGAATTTCTGCAGCTGAAAGAGCTAAAGATAGTAAAGCAAATGTGCAAGTCCCATGAAGAATATTCTTTTATATATGTCTGTTACCATATATAAAAGAACACGGTCTTTTTTTTTCTGTCTGAACACGGTGTAAAAATTGATAGTGCAGTATCTTGTTCTTCAGTTTTGAGCAATAAGAGGACTAACTACCCTATTTCTCAGCAAGAGCTTTTTCAGCTCTTGATGCCAGCTCTGTCTTTCTCCTCTTCTCCTTTCCCCTGGCACAAAATTCATGCCATCCAGCATGGAGAAGAGAAGGCTTCAGGGAGACCTCATTGCAGCCTTCCAGTATTTTACTGGGGCATATAAAAAGGAGGGGAGAGGGACTTTTTGTAAGGGCAGATAGTGACTGGACAAGGGGCAAAGGTTTTAAATGGAAGAGGGCAGGTTTAGATTAGATGTTAGGAAGAAACATTTTACTTGGAGGGTGGTGCAGCACTGGAACAGTTTGTCCAGAGAAGTTGTGGGTGCCTCATCACTGAATCACAAAATCACAGAATCACTAGATTGGAAGAGACATTTAAGATCACTGAGTCCAATCCATGCCCTAGCACCTCAACTAAACCATGGGACCGAGTGCCACATCTAGTCTTTTTTTAAACATATCCGGGGATGGTGACTCCACCACCTCCCCGGGCAGGCCATTCCAGACCTTTATCATCTTTCCATAAAAAACTTTTTCTTAATAGCCAATCCTTGGAGCAGCTTACGACTGTGTCTTCTCATTCTGTCAGTTGCTGCCTGGAGAAAGAGACCAATCCCCACCTAACTACAGCCACCTTTCAGGAAGCTGTAGAGAGTGACAAGGTCACCCCTGAGTCTCCTTTTCTCCAGGCTAAACAACCCCAGCTCCCTCAGTCATTCCTCACAGGGTTTGTGTTCCAAGCCCCTCACCAGCCTTGTTGCCCTCCTCTGGATGTGCTCAAGCATCTCAAGGTCCTTCCCAAACTGAGGGGCCCAGAACTGGACACAGCATTCAAGATGCGGCCTCACCAGTGCCAAGTATAGGAGAAGAATGACCCCACTCTTTCTGCTGGCCACACTATTCCTGATACAGGCCAGAATGGCATTGGCCTTCTTGGCCACCAGGGCACACTGCTGGCTCATGTTCAGCTGGCTGTCAACCAGCACCCCCAGGTCCCTTTCTGCCTGGGCACTGTCCAGCCACACCATCCCCAGCCTATAACACTGCAGGGCGTCATTGTGGCCAAAATGCAGGACTCAGCACTTGGACTTATTAAACTTCAACTTATTGGACTCTGCTCATTCATCCAACTGTTCCAGGTCTCTCTGCAGAACCCTCCTACCATCCAACAGATCGACACACAGTCCTAGCTTGGTGTTATCTGCAAATTTACTAATGAAAGACTCAATACCCTCATCCATGTCATCATTAAAAACATTGAACAGAACTGGCCCCCGCACAGACCCCTGAGGGACACCACTGGTGCCTGGCTGCCAGCTGGATGCAGCACCGTTCACCACCACTCTCTGGGCCTGGCCATCCAGCCAGTTCCTAACGCAGCAAAGAGTGTTTCCTGTCCAAGCTGTGGGCTGCCAGCTTTTCCAGGATTGTACTGTGGGAGACAGTGTCAAAGGCCTTGCTGAACTCCAAATAGACAACATCCACAGCCTTTCACAGACCTCATCCACTAGGCAGGTCACTTGGTCATAAAAGGAGATCAGGTTGGTCAAACACGACCTCCTAAACTCATGCTGTCTTGGTCTGATACCCTGGCCATCCTGTAAGTGCTGCATGATGACACTCGGTATAAACTGCTCCATTACCGTACCAGGTACTGAGGTCAGGCTAACTGGCCTAGAATTACCAGGATCCTCCTTTCCACCTTTTTTGTGAATGGGTGTCATATTGGCCCACTTCCAGTCATCTGGAACCTCACCAGTGAGCCAGGACTTGGTAAATGATGGAGAGCAGCTTTGCAAGCTCATCTGCCAGCTCCCTCCTCACCCTGGGATGGATCCCATCTGGTCCCATGGATTTATGAACATAAACTGGAAGTCCTGAAGGCCAGGTTGGATAGGACTTTGAGCAACCTGATCTAGTGAAAGGTGTGCCTGTGCATGGGGGTTGGAACTAGAAAATCTTTAAGGTCCCTCTCAACCCCAACCATTCTATGATTTATTCAGCAACTTAGGTTAATACCTCTTGCCAAAAAAAGCCACCCTGTATTTCATAAAAGGTAAGAAAACAAAATCTGCAACATACCATTAGGCTGTTTCACTTGATGTATGAAGAGTAGGAGAAAGAAAAAAGTGCTAGTGTTTCGATCAATAATTTAGGTGGATATCTTCAAGAGGATCAGAGGATACTAAATGTTCTGACAATTGAGACAGAAAAGCCCCAGCTTTAACCTCCAAATATGTGCTTTCACTTAGAAAACTGGAGGTGTCTGCTAGTGTTGATTAGGGAAGATTAGTACCTAGCAAGAAATTGTTAATAGCAAACTTTGGGTTGAGTGTCATTTTAAAAAATTAATAGAGGGGCAAGGGGAAGGTTTCATTAGCAAAAAGAGATTATTATAAGCAGCCGCTTTTGAGAAAATGAGCTTCATTGAAGAGCAGAGTCTCAGCCTCTTCTATAATTAGGCTATGTTTGTTTTCTACTTCTGCTCCTTTACCAATCCAAGCCCCCCCCAAACTTTCTGTGCATTCTCTTTTCGCTATTATCATGTATAAGAAAAGGGATACATGGTTTTAAAATGTTCTGTGCTATTTCAAGCTATTTCTCAAGGACCCACAGAAATCCAATAAATCCTAATCAATAGAAATTGCTAATAGAAGGTAGTTGTGGTGACTATCTGTATGCTAATACTGTTTTTTAAATAACTAACTGACTGCTGACTGATCAAACCTTTTGATGTGCTGGGAAGACTGTAGTTGTGTGTGATGCTCTCTTGCAGAGCCAGCATAGCTTTGCAATTAATAAACCTTCTTGAGCTGTAGTCTCTCACACATCTCTTTGGAGGCTCCTCCTTTTCCGTCATGCCCATTCGGCAATACTGACAGGAGTGATGAGTCCGGGTTCCTGCTCTCCATTTCTGTTAGGGATCTGTTGAAGGTACTGGGATCAGAAGTCCAGAGGACTCAGTAACACAGAAGTATTATGACTAATTTGTAGCAAGTGGTTGTATATGTCAGTTGTATACTATCAAAGGATATACCTTGGGGGTGATGTGTTTTCACTCTCATTGCTGTGTGATGTAAAGGTATTAATCACTGAGGCAGTCTCAAGTATCTGATTTGCTCCCTCCAGGAGAGCTTCAGCTGCTGTGGAGCTGGCTGGTTGGTCTGAAGTTTTGCTTTCAATTACAGCTAAGGATAAATTTGCTGTGGTTTTTTGTTTGTTTGTTTTTTGGTGGTTTTTTTTGTTTGTTTGTTTGGTTGGTTGGTTTTTTTTTCCTTAAACATTTGAGATATAAGTTTTTAAGGTGAAGACAAATATGCATGTTGGCTAGGTGAGTGTAATGACAAAAGCCGTATCACCTGCTTTGGCAGCTTGGCTACCAGTTTTTCCTCAGCTGACTAACTTCAAAAGTAGGTTGCCTATTTCTGCTACAGCCTTCTTCATGTGCTTTTCATCATTTTGCTAGGAGGTAGTTTTACTAGTAGTCAAAGCAGTGTGCATTTGACTGAGGGAGATAAATTAAACTGCTTGTAATTTATCTCCCCAAGATTTGTGAGTTTTGCTTTGGAGTATTTTTGGGGAGTTTTTGTTCATTTGTCTTTAAATGGAAGATAGATGTCAACTTGACTGTTATTGTAGGTCTGAGGAGAAAGAAGCACCATCTTTACTTATTTGAGAACAGTGGATCTGAAATGCTGTTGCTGTGCAGTGATCAAAAGGAGAGGAGAGGCAGGAGCAGCAAGTGAAAAGTGGCTTTTGGTTTTCAAAATAAGCTTGTAGCAAATAAGAGGTTGGAGTCCTGAACAGAAGGATTTTCAAAATGGCAAAATGATCTTAAAGCTTCTATATTTTCCATTTCTGTGGTGTTTGCCTAGAGTGGTTGCTGCTGTCTGATAGCAGCTCAGAGCTCTGCATGGCTGGATCAATAAAACATATCCAATAATGTCTGAAACCTGCAAACAAAGTGCTTTCACCTTTTCTGTACCATGGTTTCTTTTCGGACATGTTATTGTCCACTACTACAACATGTCATGAAACTTGGGAGCACTCGGGGGTGTATTGAGAGGCGAAGTTAGACCATGTTAAAACAACGTGTAAAAGCCTAGTGTGAAAACCTCAGGGATTTCTCTTAGGGAGAGAATTTACCAGAGACAGCTGGAAGAGGAGGGAATAGGAATCATAAAAACAACCTTTTCTCTTTTTTATTTTGTCTTTTCTTCCACATTCCTTCATTTCCAGAAGGGAACAAGACAGTAGTTGATTTTCTCTGGGTTTGTATCTCTGCTTCACTCGCATCTGTGCCCTCTATTAGATGTGAAGAAAAGTGTCACAGAAGAGACAGAAGTCGGTTTGATTTGGGTAGCTGTGGGTTCAGGGACACTGAGGAGGATGAGAAGTAAAGTTTTGCAGCCTGTCATTCAGGTGATGTGGGAATGGTAATGTGTGACATCTGTTCCTGATTATCTCAGAAGAAATCTTGCATTCACCTGACAAGCAAACCCACAAATTCTCTATGCAGAGCACCATAAGATGCATCATCCTTCTGTATCTGAGGGAATTAAGGGATGATGAGACTGAATATTGCAGTGATCCCTCTGCCTCTCATCTTACAATGAAGACAGAAGTAAACATGTGTGCAGCTTATTTTCAGGATGACCTAACACTTTGGTTGAAGCAGCCACCACTGCTTTCTTAGTAGCTGGGAGAATGTGTGACTGTGGCAGCACAGTCAGTGTTACGTATAGCGTGGTATCACACTAACACAGGAGCAACACTGAAGCTGTGGTGGCCAACAGGTAGAAACTTCAAGTGTGAAAGGAGCATCTGAATCTCTTCCTGACATTTGCCTTGAGATACCACGGAAAGAAATGTGAACTGGAATCTGTTCAGCTCATGTGCTGCACTTGGTGCAGTGGTAATCCTTCACAAGTTTTCAGCCAATAAAAACTTGTTTATGATATAGTATATATTAAGGTTTTTTTTATGTATGTGTCATTTCAGGAATAATTATTGCTACATAGTAGTGCATATTAAATAACAATAATTTGTTATTACTGCTTAGGATAGCTGCTTAAGTACTATGAATTGGAAGGACAATAAAAGGTCAAGGTGTGAAATGACTTCCCTGGAATACACAGGCAATAAAGCTGTAGAAGGGTAGCAGACTGTAGCTCAGTACTCTCAGTTTCATCCTCATGCTGCGAAAGCAAGCTTGCTATTCTTTGTGTTCGGGTGTTTTTTAAACAGGTATGTATTGTAAAGCAAGGGCCCCTGATGCAGGGAATGATTGGCATCTGACTCGATTCAGAATGCTGAATAATTGCTTTATTAAAACTATATTATATTACATTAATACTATATTATAACTATACTAAAGGGATACTAAAGAAAAACCCATGACTGTCTGTGACAGCCAGGACACAGCTTTGAGCCAATTGACCAAGGAAACAAAACAATCCTCAGCAGAATCCAACTGACAAATCACTCCAGGTAAATAATCTTCCTAACACATTCCACATGTGCAAAAACAACAGGAGCAGAGAATAGAGATAAGAATTGTTTTCTCTTCTTCTCTGTGCTTCTCCAGGAAAAGCCCTGAGAAAGAGAATTATGTCTCTCTCTGGTCAGAGAATGTGAATACTACCAGTATGGTCTGTCTAGTAGGGCTTTGATGGAAATGTGTATATTCCTGCTATCCATGTGTTAATTGCATGATCAGTGTTCCAAGCTCATATGCACCAATTCTCCCAGTGTCACTCTGCTCATTTGTCAGTTTCCTGCAGGGGTTCTTGGCCTGGCTGCAAACTTAATTGTTTTCCACAAGGCAAAACTCCTCTTCCCTGAGGTCTTCCTCCTAATAACAACAAATTTTATTAATCATGTATTTATTGTACCCTTTGATTCAAGGCATTTGATAAGCAACCACACTTCTTTGAATATATTCTGTACCAATAGGGCTATTTTTGAAGTACTTTACTAAATGATTTCTTATAATCATCTTCCACTTACCTTTGTTTTGGTTGTGGCCTGTTAGTGAAAAACAGATTGGGTAAAAGTTTACTACTGACTTAATTATCTTTTCTTCAGTCCACTGGATTACTTCAATAAATGCTGATTGCTAGATCAGTCTCTTTCTTATGCTTTCTGCATTTGCACTGCAGATTGTCTGCTAAAATGTGCCCACTTTTTTTTTTTAGTTTGCTCTGAATATCTTGACTACAGTATTGATGGTTGAGTTGATCCTTTAGAATTGACAATGTGGCGTTACAATATTGGTCTTAGAGTGAGAAAAGGGCTGCAGCGAGACAAGTGTTTCTAGCTGAGGCTGGATATCTCCTGTACACCTTCTGCATGACCCTTATTATAGGAAATGTCCACATGTACCTTCCGGCATTTTAAGCTGAAATCTCAAAAGGCTCTTGTTTAGAAGCTTAATTAAGATTTTGGTGCATAAATGAATGGCAGTGTGATTCCTTCTCCCCCTGTTCTGTTGAGCACCAGCATGTTACCTGTTTATCTCAGTTTTGACATCTGTGGATAGAAGGTGAATGTATTAAGTCTAAAACTGGTAAGAAGGTACCGGTATTCCTTGGTGGAATAAACTTAGTTTTACTTAGTTTTGGATCTTAATTTTGCTCTTTTTTAAAATCCTATGTGCTGCGCAAAGCCAACTTACAGGTTTTCTTCCAAGTCACGTTGTTTTCCCTTCCCACCTGAGCAACAAGAAGTGCTTTCCTTGACTCATGCTGTGATCTGTACTTGAGCTTCTGAGAAGCCTGACCTGACTGTGATGGAGCACTTGAGACTAAAAGATTGACCCATGATTGAAAGTGGTTGAGAATCATGTATTTATTTATCCTCTCATGCTGTTGCCACAGTTGGCTTAATTTCTTACAGGAAAGTTAACTTGAAGTAAATTTTCTGGGTTGTACTGTCTGTGCCATAGCTTATGTTGTACTCATAAAAAAGAGCAGTTTTCATTCAAATCTATTGATTTTGCATGTCCCTGATTTTCAGTGCTACCAGCAGCTATGAAAAAACAGTGCCTCAGGGTATGCCATGAAATGACCTCCAAGAGCACTTTGGAAGTGGCAGCCTGACACTAAGTTTTTAAAGCTGCATTTAGGAACTTAACTACTTACACTTAGCTAGCAGAGAAGAAGACTCTGTGACTGTGTTAGGCTTAGCTGGTTCTCAGATCAAGTCTCCTCTGATATGTTGTTTCAGGTGTAAAATTCAATGTTTGTAATCTGAGAGTGTTCCTTTAAAAGAGTTTTTATTACACCTGTACATTTTTTTAGTGTGGAACACTGAATGTTGCATGACTAACCTTTTTGCTTTTCAAGTGTCTTTTATAAATGCTGGCACATTGATATACTGTCACATCAATAAATTAAGTTTAGGGACTAACCTAAATAAATGCCAAAATCATTAGCAGTTAATTAACCTTCTGTATTTCTCTCCAAATTGACTTTGGTTTAATTGACGACGTGGGTTCAGTTCACTTGCTCTGTGCTCATACAAACAAACAAAATGTTCATGACACAGAATTGAATGATGTGGTGGGGGAAGTGGGAAAGTAAGGAAAAGAATGGAAAAGATGCATGACAACATCTCCATCAGAGAGTACCAGCAACCAAATATTAACTGTGTGGTTGGGGCAGCAGAGCTGGGAAGGAGTGGGTGATGTTTGGGACTTAACTGTGCTTCCCTTGCCCCTGGCACTCAGTAAGAATATCCTGTTGGGCTGGATGGAAAAAGTTTCAGCTTACAAGGGTTTGTTTTGGAGTTTTAGTTATATATATTTATTTTTTCTAACAACAACAACAAACTCTGAGTTTCCTAAACAGGCATGATAGCTCATAAAAAAATATTTTCTTTTAAATTAGCAAGGAACTCTTGAAGCTATGTTCATTCATGTGTTTTTATTGAACTTAATAATAGATGATCTTTTTTTTTATTCTTGTCCCTTGCTTCCAAATCACAGATGGAGAGCATAGTTCATCTAAGCTTGCTAGAGAGCATGAAAATGACTTGGTGTTGCTTCTCTGGCATGACCTTAATTAAAGATGGCATTTGTTTGATGTGTATGGTGAAGTGTGAAATGACTGTGGTTGCTTATGTACTGGAGTGTTTTGTGCCCTCATCTGGTACCTGTGTTGGGTATTCGGCCTCTGTGCTGGTGTGCTCTGGGCAATGTGTTAGCTGCAGACCACAGCAGAGATCTCTGCCTACATCATCCCAAGGAGGATTCCGTGAGGCTCTATACTTGGGCAAGTGGTACTGATGTGAATGATTTTCGAGATCTGATCTGAATTTGACTTCATGGTGGTGGCAGTTTGTTAATGCTTTACTGCAAAATGAACCCTTTGGAGCTGTGCACCTTTAAGCCAGTTCTGCTCCCTTGCATCAGGGGAAATGTCTGTTGTTGGGAAACCACAACTCCCTGATTGTGACTGCTCTGTTTGGGATGCTCTTTGTACTGATGGCTTAAAGTATTTTTAAATAACTTCTAATAAACAGAATCACAGAGTCATTTAAGTTGGAAAATACCTCTAAGATCATTGAGTCTAACCTACCAATCCTCACTTTGTCAATTAGACCATGGCAGGAAGTACTGCTTCCAGTTGTTTCTTGAACACCTCCGGGTGGTGAGCTCACCACCTTCCTGATCAGTCCATTCCAATGTTCAACAACCTTTTCCATGAAGAAGATGTTCCTGATGTCCGGCCTGAATCTTCCCTGGTAAAACTTGAGAATTATGTCCTCTCATCCTGTCCTGTCATCCTGTTATCTGTGAGAAGAGACTGACCGTCACCTGTCTCCAACCTGCTTTCAGGTAACAGTAGAGAGTGATGAGGTCTCCCCTGAGCCTTCCCATCTCCAGGCTAAACGACCTCAGCTCCCTCAACTGCTCCTAATAAAACTGTCCCCCAGACCCTTCACCAGCTTTGTTGCCTTTCTCTGGACATGCTACAGCTCCTCAATATCTTTCTTGTAGTGAGGGACCCAAAACTGAACACAGGATTTGAGATGCAGCCTCACCAGTGCCAAGTACAGGGGAACAGTCTGGTTCTGTCCCTGCTCCTGCTGGCCACACTATTCCTGATACAGGCCAGGATGCCCTTGGCCTGCTTGGCCACCTGGGCACACTGCTGGCTCATGTTCAGCTGCTGACCAGCACCCCCCCAGGCCTTCCCCGACGGACAGCTTTCCAGCCACTGTGTGCAGTAGACTTTTAGCCTGGGATTGTTGTGGCCAAAGTGTAGGCCCTGGTATTGGCTGTGTTTAACCTCATACTGTTGGTCTTGGCCCATCAATCCAGCCTGTCTAAATCCCTCTGCAGATACCCTGCAGCAGATCGACTTGGTGTCATCCATGAATTTATACTTAACCCACTCATCCAGATCATTGGTAAGGATATTAAACAGGACTAGGCCCAACACAGATCCCTGGGGGACACCACTGGTGGCTGGCCACGCACTGGATGCAGCACCATTTGCCGTGACTCTCTCGGTTGAGCCATCCAAATGGTTCTTAATCCGTCAAAGAGTGCACCCATCCAAGCCATGGTGTGCCAGCTTCCCCTGGAGAATATAATGGGATACAGTATGAAAAGTTTCCTCATGTCTAGTTAGGCAACATCCACAGCCTTCCCCTCATCCACCAGGCAGGTCACCTGGTCATAAGAGAAGGTCAGGCAAGATTTTGCTAAACCTGTGCTGGCTGGGTGTGATCCCCTGTTTTACCTGTAAGGGCCATGTGCTCACACTTAAGATAATTTGTTCCATAACCTTCCCTGGTGCAAGGTCAGGCAGACAGCACAGTAGTTTCCTGGATCCTTCTTCCAGCCCCTCATTGGTGTCACACTGGGGAGTTTAACCACCCTGCTGAATATGTATGATTCAAAAATAATTGTCACGAACACTGTTGAAAAAACAGTTCTTTCACTTGAGAGCTTTGTTTTCCTTGTTTTGCTGCCTCATAAATAAATACTGCTATACTAATGTTCTTCAAATAGTTTAGCATAATCAATTACCTTGAATTTTACCACAGTTAATATCAAGATCCATATACCTAAAAGATTAATCAAAATATTTCTGAAAGAACATTTGCTGTTGAAAATAATACTGTATTGACAATAAATATCTATCTCTGCTTCCACCAGCTTACAAAAATATAGAAAGTTTTTTCTTGTTAGACAGAATGCTAAAAATATTTTAACTTAGTGTATATGTATATACAATGTTAATATGCATAGAATCAATTTGTATGTACATATATAACTAAAAAATGTAGAACTTGGCTTGGTGTGTTTTTTGTTTTTGTTGGTTTATTTAGCATACTCCCTAAAGATTCTAGTTGAGTCAAAAGACTTACCCTCCCAAAGAAGGGGATATCAGAATTACAGTAGAAGGTTCCAGGGGAGAGAACAGTAAAACATGCTGCTAGATCTGCATGAGCTATGAAAGAATAATTTCTTTTTTTTCACTTGAAAATTAATTTTTGACTGCTAAACTTGTCTAGATTATCCTGTTTCTTTTGGAATGGGTCTTTAGTAAAGTTCTCATTCATCTAATTCTTAATATATGTATTTTTTATTTTCTTCCTTGAGATGCTTATATTAATGATTTGGAAGCTGTGGTGGAAATTCTACATTTAAAACTCACAAGAAATAACGTGTTAAAGCTCTATATTTAAATCCATAGGAATTTGCTTGCTCAGTGACTATGCTAATAATAAATTATGTACATAAATGTACACACAGAGACTCTCACCTTACTTATTTCTCCTTGCTTTTTCCCTTATCCCGTTTTTTAAGTTGAGCAGTCCTTGAGGGAATTGGCTTTGAGTATACTGCAGGACTGCTGGGAAGTGGATTTGTGTGTTAATTTTAGATGGGTTTAAGCTTGCTTATAACTTTCCCTTCTGTGATGAGATTTTCTTTTATTAGTTAATGCTGACTTTGCTGCATTTGGACTGCATTCTCTGACGCTCTTTATGAGTAGCAAAGTTACAACCACCATAAAAGCAAAGAGCATGGAGGATGAAGAGGTGGAATAAAGAATTTATTTTCATGTATTTGGGATCACCATATAACTCTCAAATGGTAGATGAAAGTGAGTTTTAATGGTCCCCCTTAAGTTGGGGGTAGGTAAAAAATCCCACACAAAAATAAAATTATTTACTTAGACTTCCTCTCTGTCTGTATTACTGTCATTCTTGTTTCAGGCTAATGATTAAATGGTGCCTTTTTATTTATTCAGATCTGATTAGCAGGAGTGAGATTTAAATATTTATTTTCCTTCTGTGTTAATAGTAGTTTGACAAGCTTTCTTGTCTTCAAGGTGAGCTGAATGTTATAGAGTAGAAAGGGAAATTCAGGGGCATCCCTGTGAAAACTGGGAGTACTATAGGGTTCACACATGGATAATTTGAGTCTTGCACTATATTTGTGTTGAATGGGGAGTAGGTGGAATTGGATTAACTCCTTTCCTTCTTTATTCAGTTATATCTCACCACTTGATACAAATAACAAACTCCATAGCTTAGTTTATCAGAAGAAATTGAGAATTTTGGTTAGAGTTTGATTCTGGCTGTTTCCCAGATATTACTGTTTAGTTTACCATTCAAAAGATATGGAGTGTATCCTTCAGTCTGTTTTTCATTGCTCAGTTTTAAGTTGAAAAGCAAAGGAGAGTTTCTGTAAGAAAATTTATAGCACATATGATTTTATTTCCCAATCATTTTCATTTTTATAATAATTTGCTTGTTTTTAAAGTATTATACTTACCCAGCTCTCCTGAAACTGAAGTGCAGTAACATTGTAATGCAGTTTAAAGACTGAAAAGAAATTGCTCAATTTGTAGTATCTCAAATATAACAAGAAAAATGCATGTTCTAAAGTAGTGATTTCTGGTGCTTCTTGACTTCTGGAACTTATGTAGCTAAGTTATGGCACCAGATTTAACTCTTATGTGAGAAAAGTGTTTGGTTTAAGTTAATATTGAGTAAAAGGAGTGTATGCTTGCTGAGAAGACTAGTAAATGTGTGCAGAAGGCACAGCTGAAGTAACTGATCTCAACTGAATGTAAAAAACATTAAAACCTCACTAAAGGTACCATGGGTAATACCAAAGGCCACACATTCTTAGACGTTCATATCATGAAGGGCATAGCAGCTTTTTGATCCAGATGATGCATACCCATAAGTAGATTTGAGATGAACAATTTTTTTAATGGATATTTTAAGATGATTTTGTGGGGAAAAAAATTATCTTTCTGTAGCCTCTTTTACCTTACTTGTCCTTCTGAGTTTTATTAACACGTCTTTCAGGCTAGGCAGATATCTTGGAGATACATATTTATGGACTTTTCAGCTGTCTTTTCGCTGTTGGTTTGAACATTTTGTCTTTGTTAAAAATCATTTGGACTTTGATGCAATAACAGATGGCTTAAAAATGAGAGCGGAAGCCGTGCAGTATGAGCAAACAGTGCACATGTGCCTCTCGACAGTGGGATTTTAAATAGCTCAAGCTGTATGGATTCACATGAGCTGAAGCTGAAACTTCTCTGTTCTAGCAGACCCTTGGGAACTTCACACAACAAACTTGCAGGAGAATTACATTTAGCACAGCACTGCTCACTTTATTATGGAGCTCTAGTTAGGTCAGGACATGGGCCAAGCTATGGACCATGTCACAAGAACATTAGCAGTCCCTTGGCCACCCACAAGGCACATTTCTGATACTATGGCAATTACAGTAACAAAGTCTAGTTTTGCTTTTAGGTATGCTGTGCTCTTTGATTGCATAAAACTAACTGTTTCTAAAACAGTCTATGCTACTAGAGAAAAGGGGAGAAGAAAAATATTTTTAAATGACAAAACTACTAAAAAGACTGATTTAGTATTGCCATGAAATAGTAAATAAAAACCCAGGTGGTGTAGTAATTAACATATCCTCTGAATAGAGAGAGATGGTTCTCCCAGGAAAATCCTGGGAAGCAGTGTAGAAGCTGTGGGAAACTTAGACGAAAAAATTCAAACAATTATTGTCTCTCTTTCTGTAACCATTGTTTATAGATATGATTCTCCAAAGTGTGCTATTCATAGTTCACCAATGGTATAAGATGTTTCTACTTTGAGACCAATGAAGTCTCACCTTTGTGGGTCACATTATAAAAAGACCCGCTACTTTCATTAAACGCTTTTGCCTTCTGATCTACCTGAAGACTGGAGTCTTCTTTCAGTCCCTGACTCGACAGCATCAAGGTGAAAATTTAATATTCTTTAATACTTCAAGGAACAGTGTACTGAGCATATTGAACATTTTGAGTGATCATTTCTTTCTCATTGCACACATTACAGCCTCCTTTTTTTTCTGACACTGTGACTATATTTCCATACATTACCACAAACACTTCTCTGAGTCATGCCTTTTAAAACAGAAGCATTCAGCTTGAAAATATTTTTTGATTCTTCTACTAAATATATTTTTGAATCAGATTTCCCTGAAACTTGTCTGTCAGAGGCATATTGCAATCAATATGTGCCTGTTGTGTATACAGATGACCATTTCTTAAGCCCAAGAAAAATCAAATTTTAACAGGCCATGTAGCTCTTTCATCGTCAAGAAAAAAAAAAAAAAATCAGACAGTAAAATTTTTAAGTAAAATTAGCACCTGTTCGGACTGTAATCACTAACTTGATGTTATGCTTTATGGGAAGTAAAACCTTTTACAACCTTATTCTTCCCTGACTGCAGTCTCTATGGGGTTTTCTTTCCCCTTCTAAAGCTGCTTCACAGTGCAGGTTTATATTATATAAGCTGCTGTAGTGTCTCCCCTGGTTTGGGTTGTATTTTCAGAGTTTGGGCTTGACTTCTGCCTCCTGAGATGAATATAGCAGTCAAGTGTCCCATTCCCCATGCCTGAGCGCTGTCTGCAGAGCTCTGCTGTGCCTGCTGTAGCTGCACCACCTTCCTTGGGTCACAGACCAAGTACTGCTGGGGAAAACGATTGCAGGAGTAGAGCAATGAGCCCGTCACCTTCTGCCTCGCTGGTCACAGTCTGGGTACAGTCCACAGCACAGTAAATAATTTTGGCACCTTTTTTTTCTGGTCACAGCTCAGGATCTTTGCTGAACTGGTAAACAAGAGGTCTTGCTTGCACAGAGGAACAGAAGGAGATGATGAGTTTCTTTCCCAGAGGTTGTATTTTATTAGATATTGTACAGACATAAGAGAGTACTGCTGCATTAGGGATTGGCATTAGCAACCTACAGGTTGCTTCCAGTGGGTATTGTGTGCTTCATAGATATTATGTTATCCATTTTCTCTCTGCTTTGTCTGTCTTGTTTTTATTAAGGTAGTGCCTGGAGAGGGTTGATGTGGCAGTCACTGTAAGCACAAAAAGTCTTAGCTCCTGTTCATATTAAATTGGTGGGATGGGGGGGGAAGAGAGGAGTAAAAGATGTAGTAAGGTACTTTGCTTGCCTGATGCCCTGCAGTCTGGTTTGTTTTAGTATCGCTAACTACCACCACGGCATGGTGGTATCATCTCTGGTGGCAGTGTGAAACAGTACCTCAGTGCCTCATTGGAGGAGGAGTAACTCATGTTTTCACACTCCAGGTTCTTATACTTCTCCCTGCAGGAAAACTGTGAGTGTGCTTCACCAAGGGCAGCATAAAACCTTTGCTGTAGAAGTGGTTTGTGTTTGTTAAAGAAAGAAAACAAAATATCCCCAAGTATTCTCTACATGCATCTTTAAGGGCATTCCTTGATTAAAATCTATTTTACTGGCTTCTTCCAGGCAATATCTAGAAAGCCCTCCTTGCTCAGTTTTGCTCAGCAGTTCTGCTGATCTGTCCTTCTGCCAGGCTGACAGTGCAGCCACTCATTCACGGTTTGCCCCAGTGCCCGTTTCAGGTCTCTGCACAACCTTTGCTTACTATAGTGTATATCTGCTTTCTAAGTGTTCTTTTAAAACTAAGTTAGCACCTTTAGTAGTAGATTCTGATAGTGGTGATAAGAGCACTGCCTTTTATATCTCTGGCTTGAAGCCATTTGGGGAAGTCAAGACCTTGTAGGATCGGTTCTTAGCAGCAACAGTCCTCTTTTCAAAGTAAATCATGGCACTGTAGTTCTAGGAATCACTGGACTATGAGTTAGTATTTTTGTTGCCTTGTCATTATTTAAATACTTCTCTTGCCTTGTTAGACTTGTAGTAAAAGACTAGCTCTTAATTTAGCTGGCAGTTTCTTTGTAAAAGGGCTCAATGCTGTAGCAGAAAATGGCTTTTTTTTTGTTTCAGTGGCAACTGAAGGCTAATATTTCAGGCATGAAAGAGTAGAAGGGAGGCACTACTTGACATCAGGCTGAAAACCCTTCTGGAAAAAGCCTTCTCCTCTCACAGAGACATCAGCCTCAGCAATTTCTCTGCAGTGTGAAGAGAAACACATTACAGAATCCTAAAGGACTTGAAGAGGGTCAAAAATGGTGATCCTTAATATCAGCCAGTGGCTGAAATGACACACAAGAGCTGAACAGAGGTGTCTACCTCTTGTTTTGTGCTGGATGTAACTCAGCTGACACTGCTCCCTAGAAGATGAAATATCCATAACCTGGGATGGCTGGGCACTAGAGTGACAGGAATTTATGCATTAATTCATCCTTAGAAGGCGCACTACAGGAACTTAAACACATGGGTAGTTTGCAGCTGGTCTTGGAGGATTAAACGAGGTGCTGCATAGAGTTCTGTTTGTACTGAATAGCAGTAAACTCTTTAATGTGTAGAGAGTACTGAGCACTCAGTAAGTGGAAAACTAAACATAAAGAATGCTGCTATACAAGCTGTTACCTTAATAGTAAGTTTCCATGCTTTTTTTTTTGAGGCAGGTGTATACTAGCAATCTGCTGTTTGATCATGTTTGCAGCCAAAACACTTAGCACAAGAGGAGTGCACAGCTACCAGCTGTCAGAAATGTGCATGTTCTTCCTGCATACCACAAAGCATCTTTGCCTGTTTCTGTTCTTGTCTGTGTCCCAATAATTTACTAATTGCTGTGCCTTTGCCTTGCAGCGACACCTGCTGCCAAGGCCAGGCTTCACAGAAAGCTGCTTTGTGGCTCAAAGATGTCATTTGCTGCTCCCCAGGTGATTGCTAGTAGCTTTTCTAGACTATATTCAAGTTCCTTATCTTCTTCCAGATTCTAGTGTTATTGCAAAAGAAAAAAAAAATGCCCCTGAGGGCACCAGTTTAAACCCACACGGTGTGCATGTACCACCAGTCCCAAACTTAATGCCCATGGCTGCTTTTCACACCAACTGTTTGAGAATTTAATCTCTTTTTATGGAATCTCCCCTGCTGTGCAGGTATGATGGGATGTGTCACTTCAGCACGTGGAAGTGTGTTGTTGGGCTTCCGAACCAGTACAGAATGCACTGTAAATTATACATCATTCTGCAACAGCAAATTGGGGGGTTGTGTTTGGAATAGTACCCACTGGAGTGAATTTAAGTAATTATGAGGCTAAAACCTGAATTGTGCTGAAGTACCAGTATTTGCTAACCACAGTCTTGATCCATTAGTGTGGGATTGATCCATTAGTGAGGAGCATGATTTCCTGGCCTGTCTTTGATAACCTCTCTAATTCATATCTGGAACTGTTTGCAGCTCATAGCAGAAGGCAGATTTTATCAGATAAGGTGAGTCCTCTCTATTCCCCTTTTAAATCCCTGTTAGAGCTCATTTCTTCAATACCCTGACAATAAATTGGAAGGTTAGGGCCAGCTGGAGGATGTTCAGGTGATTCATCAGTGTGAAAGGTGAATAGAAACCAGTGATCTCACTTCTTAAACTGAGAAACAAATGTTAGGATGAGGTTGAGTGCTTTGGAAAATCATGTCAGTAAAGTATAGATATGTTTGAATATAAATAAAACTAATTCTCCATTTCTTTCTCCCTCCAAGCTGCCATGGGACGCACTCTCTCAGGTGCTGGCAGGCAAATGGAATGACTGAATGGAGAGAAATCCTGGAAGGAGGCTGCTTGAGTTCTATTCAGAAAGACATAGGTCTGTCAGCTGCAATCTTTTGTTCTTCCCACAGGCAGATTTCCCAGTAGTTTGGTCAAAGATTGAGCAAGAATAATTGGACTGGACATGCTAACTTTAGTATATGGGCTCATTTTGCACAATGAGTTTGCGCAAAAAAAAAATTAGCAGAATGTCTGCTGGCTAGGAATTGAAAATGCACCAGGAGGGAAACTTCAGTGATATCCTCTTAGATGAGAGATTTTGTTAGTTTATAGTTTAGTGAAATATATTTTCCAGTGTCAAAATAGATAACATATATCAGTAAAAGAAAAATAACATTGTTTTTTTCAGCATGAACTTAATCCCAGCAGAGGTGCACACACTGTACCATGCTAATAATACAATTCTACTTTAATACAAAGTAGAAATTTAATATCATTCCTGAGATGGTACTATTGCATTATCAAAAATGAATTTCAGCAAGAGCAAAATGACTGATGTTCCAAACAATATTATTAAAATTTGCAGCATGTCTCATATAGATTGCAACAGTAATTTAAAAGTTACCTTTAATTATTTGTTGTGAGGTTTTTTAAATTTATTTTTTATGTGTGGTTACTTTTAAATATTTCTTCTTACATATGCATTTCTTTCTTAGTATTCTTATATTTTAACAGACCAGTAGTTTGTTAGTTCTCTTTTTTAGGTTTGGTTTTGTTGGGTTTTTTTCCCAAATCCATATTGCATCATTTTACTGTTGACTGGGTGGTCATTCCTCTTTAGAAGAGGAGAGACTGGGAATGCCCTGGTGAATTCAGCTGTGTTAGGGAGCAAATGTTTCTTTAAACATTGCTTTTTGTTTTCACTGTATGTGAGGAAATGCGCCCCTCATGCCTGGGAAGAAAAAAGATATTATTTGATTCCCTACCTGTCCCATTCTTTACTCTCAAGCCAGATGAATGCCTCCGTGGGGGCCAGTGGTTGTCTCCTCTCCCTGCAGAATCTTTCCCATTGTTTTGTGGTGGCTGGGAGAGCAGCATCAGTGATGGCTCGGTGTGACTCTTGTGTGCTGCTGGAAGGAAGCAGCATCTCTGCACCAGGCATAGTGTGCAATTCCCTTCCCTCCAGTGGCATGGGAGCCATTCAAATGGAGAGAGTGATAGCAGTGCTGTGTCTGCAGCTCCCTGGGCACATGCACTCTCTCCAAGGCCAGTTTGCCTCCACTCTGAACATGCCCAGAGTATGATACAGTCTTTGACAAACTGACACGGGAACAGCTTGGCTTGGAGCTCTCATCCTTGGTAGTGTGACAGGACAGTGCACGAGGTTATTGCATGTAGACAGAAATAGTGTGACCCTTACCCCTTTTATTCTTGATTATGGTATAAGAACCTGTCTTCTTTGCTTTGTTTTCAGAATTTTTTTCAAAGAACCCCAGGAGGTCCATACTTTTCTGCTTACATGTTTTACTTTTCTCTCACAATTGCTAAATTTTAAGTAAACTAAACTAACTATGTGGGTCATAAAGCAGATCCTGGAATAGAAGGCAGTGGGGATGAGAAACAACAGTAGGGGCAGAATGGAGAGGGGTGAGGACCAGCTGCATGCAGGAACCTCTCAAATTATGGCTTAAAGCACATACTATTTCATGCTCTTCCAGGTAAGCCTTTTAAGAAGTTAGGTGTTGGGTTGACTACAGGAGGAATTAATCACATAAATGAAACCTTCTTCAGTTAGTCACAGCTATTGATTATGGTTTGTGAAAAGAGCATCAAATGTTTCTGAGACTGGGAAGGCAGCTGTAAAATCAAATTTCTGAGACTTTTTTTCTCTGCCAGGCTGCCTATTGATAGGCTGTGACTTGATAGTGCTCAGTTTTACCTGTGAACAAGATAAATTAAAGAACCAGAATCTCTAGTTCTCCTTTTTTAACATTATTTTAGTTTATAAAGGTGGCAGTTTGGTCTCCTTTTAATCTTTCAGAGAAATCATTGTATCTTTAAGCAAAAACCCTCTTCAAATTGCAAAATCCATTAGAAGCTCTGGTGACGAAGCAGGTGGTGAGGCATTATGCAAATCTTTTTCTACATTGGCAAAACCATGCTTGATGCCTTTATGGAACCTGTGTAGCATCTTGTGAACCAAAGATTCAGAGGTGTCTTTCCAGGTCTGTGTGAGTGTCGTGTGTGAAATCAGGGCATTGCTGTTCCTGTGCCTTGCTAGGGAGAACAGTCCCCCAGTGCTGGATATTCAGCTCTGCACACAGCCAGCCATCTGCCACAGGGGCTTACTCATGTATTGTCACATGAGTTAGAGCAATTCTTTCATCAAACCTCTTATGAGAAAGAATCCTGCATTAAGCACACAGTGCTGAAGTGGGCTGGCTGAGCTTGACCTTGAATGTCTTAGCTAATGCATGACCAACAGAGACATTTGGGAAGTAAACTAGCAAAAAGCAGTAAGAAAATAGATATTTCACATGAAAGTCCTTTCTTACACATACTAATGTGTGTTTATTGTAGAGCTGGATTTGATTTAGAGTTTTGGGTGTTTTTTTTTGTTTGTTTGTTTGTTTTTTGATGTAGAGTGGTTGGATGTTTGTTTATTTATTTTTAACTCTCTAATATTCAATATTTAAGGCTCAGGCTGGTAATCCCCCTATACAGGGATGCTATCAGAGCCTCAGTCAAGAACTGATGAGCACAAAGAAAGAAAACTGGGTATCTGGAGAAGCCAGGAGTTTTCTTCTTTTAAAACAGGGACATTAGTGCCAGGTGAAAAGACTGACTTCTGTTTAATTCTTGTGCTTCAAAGCCCAGTAGGTAATGATACTGTAGGGTCATGAAAGATGAATCCAGATTAAGCAAGTAAAAATAAAATTTTAATAATTATTTTACCAGCTGTTCATTATCAATACTGATTTAAACAAGGCTGAGTGCAAGAACACACTACTTTAAATGAAAATGTTGTGTACTAATCTGAAGTCTCCAGCACATCTGGCAGATAAGGTAGCATGGGATTGGTACAGTAATTCAAATCACATTTGAACATCCTGTCTTCTAATATTTTCTGTTCCTGATAATGAAGTGTTTAGTATGGACAGTGCTTGTAAATTAAATAGAGTATTGATATTCTTTTTGGCCATCACTTGGCTGATTTAAATAAGGATGTATTAGATATACTTAGGACATTTTTATAAGCCATATTTCTTGGGGAAATTTAACAGGGTGATAATTTGCAATTAAATAGCAACATTGAAATGGAACATTTTTTATAGTAGTGCTCACAGCTGCTATATAGTTCTTGGGGTTCTTTTTCACTGCACCATTTTGAGAACAAAGGGCAGCAGATACAACATGTAATGTATTACCCTTTGAACAATGCTATGTCTTGGGCTTTTACTTGTTTGTTTCACAGAGAATCTGTTCTAAAAGCAGACTTTCAGAATAAGCTCAGGTGTGCTAAATCTAAGATTTTGTTTATTTAATGCACAGGTTTCAACTACAAGGGGAAAACAGCCACAAAGAAGAGGCCAATAGTTCTGGTCAATAAAGATTAAGTGGTTTGGCTTATCCTCAGGGATGGCAAAATGCTTCTGTATTAGCATTTATTTAAAAGGGGATATAATACAGTTAGATAGGAGGTAATTTAAACCAAATCAAGAATTCATACCTGTTTTGCATGAATTCACTTCTGAACTGCAGACTTCAATATAAGATACTGCAGCAGTCTCTCTTCAAAAGGAAAAATACTGACCAAAATGAGAGGGAAAAGTTCTTTGATTTTGCACTTTTAGGCCTGTTTGTCTTTGTAACACATTGAAATGGAAGGCAGTAACTATCATTTTGATAAAAGTCATGCACAATGTACTGATTATCTTTGTAACTGGAAACTAGACATGGACAAATCTGCTACTAAAATGAGGTTTTGAATAGTTTAGAACACTGGACAGTCCCAAATTCAGGGTCTGGAATACCCCCTGAGCCTCTGCTTTTCCATTCACTCTAGGCCCTTTTCCCTTTTTGAAGCCTTAGGGAACTGCCAGAGGACAAGAGCTGTTTCTACTTCATGCAGAGATCTATAAATTAATTACCTGTCTGCAGCCTTGCTGTGAGGAGAGTTGTCACACAGAAGTTTATTTCCCTTGAGAATATACACTCAGTTTTGTACAGTAAGCTCTAGATTGCCTCCTACAAATATTTTTAGTTGGAAATTTTGTGTTAAAAGTTCTTTTATAACCTTAATAAAGAGAGGTTTTGAAATCAATGCACTCTCTTTTATGAGCTGGGACATTACTGCTATGCCATTTTCATTCATAACCAGACTTTCCATATAGATGTTGATTATTTTCTTTCAAGGATGACAGCATTGGTTTTGCATTTGTGTTATGTAAGAGAATTCAGATGTGAAATCCCATTTAGCATTCAGAAATGCAGCTTCTAGTGTGGTTTGAAGCTGATTCTGACGGTCCAAATGAGCTTTCTTTGTGTCTTGTGACGATTTAACATATTATTTCATCAAGATAGCTAAAAACTTCCAAAATTATTGTTGGTGCTGATTATTTCTTTTGAAAATTCTACGTCACACCCTCTATATTATTTTAAGAATGAAAATATCCTTTGGGGTTTTTCAACTATTTTATTAAATAACAAATAATGAAAGAAATGTGTTTAAGAAAATTATATCATAGACCTGATCTTTTATATCAGTATGCTAGATGACCTACTTTCTTGAATATTGGAAAACTTAGCTAAAAGGAAGGGCCTAATGAGAATATTATTTTAATTTTAGATCTATTTTATGTGGGAAGATGTTGGAGATCAGGATTAGTCATGATTCAAGTAGCTAAAACTCCTCTTTTCCTAAGAGGAGCCATAGATTGTAGTATCTATGTTCATTTTCATCCTTTGAACTGCCAGTACTAGAGTAAAAGCAATGCAAATCCATTGCTTCCATGAAACCACTCTAGTGTAGATTAGTCCAAATGCAAGTGCATATGTACTTGTAGTTATTCCAAATATGAAATAAAGTAGGTAAGATCAGGCCTTGTAATTTTACATTTCCAATTTCTTCAAAGAAATACTTCTGCAGCTTACCACTGCCAAAATCTGGGAGTTAAGACAACAGAAAAGATGTCGGGGTCAGTGAAAAAAAAGAGTGAAACTGTCAGAAGTTAAATAATAACAGTTTGGGGGAGGGAGGGAGGCTTTGGGCATTTCTTTGGATGGTGCTACAATTATTTGCTTGAAAATCTATTGAACAGTTATCTGTTAAAAGTAGGGAAAATTACTAATGCATGAGTGTATGTAGCATGAACACAGGTTATGTTATCAAGACATTAGAAAATAAAGTATGAAGATCAGTTCCACTTGCATTAGGAAAATGTATCTACCATCCTGGTCTGGTTTCTTCTTTTGTCCCTCTTTTAGATATTTATTTCCAAACAACTTTTAGATTAGGATTATTATCTTGAGTATTTTAAATAAGTTTTCAAATAGGTGTCAAAGTATGCTTGATTCATTGAGAAATATATGCATTGTAATAGTCTAGTTGTCTTTTAATAAAATTGGAGTTTCTGACTTTTATGAGCCCTGAAATTTCCTTGACACACAAAAGTTTTTGTTAGACTATGATATAAAATGGTTGTGTGGAAATCTATTCTGCGCTCTAAGGAAAGATGTGTGTTTTAGTAGCATGAGAATTAATATATTTTCTGCAATTTAAATAAGTGTGTGATTAATTTTTTTATGAGTTGCCGGCTACTGCAAATCCAATTTAGGCAAACAAAATTTGAAATATAAATGCATTAGCTGAAAGTATTTAATCATAGACATGAATATGAACTTATCATGCTCATTGCTTTACACTTGCAGGTTGGCTTGAATTATTAATAGATTTTGTTGAAGGGAAGCAGAAGAGACAGTAGCACTGATCTGGTTGTGATGAGGCGCATAGAGTTGCTGGTTGCCAGCAGCAGTAGGAAACTATTTCTTCTTCTTTGCTGCTTTAGCACAGCTGACCACTCTTTTCCAAATACTGCCTCCCTGCCTGCCCCACATCCTTCTCATTCTGGGGTAGGGAACAGTGATTTCAGGAAGTCTGTTGTTGCTGATCCAACAGATCAAAAAAAACCCTTTTTTTTTTTCTCCTTGCAGTAAGTGTAGATGTATAATGCTAATAAAGGTTATTAATTTTTTACTCAGTTTTTTTTCCATATAGGAATATATATATTCAGCTTGTTACTAAAGTTTGTCTGATGACAATGCTGACTGGCAGTGAAAATTGCAAGCAGTTGGAGTATTCCATCATGTTTGTAGCTGTTTATTTTCGTTCTGTCAGAAATCAATGCTGCAGCATTGGAAAACAGGAAATGAAGAAATAAAAAGTTGCATTCAAAGCTTGAGGCCAATCATATTATTAAACAATATGACTTTAAAACTTCAGAAATAAAATCAGTGTTGAAGCCTCTCCTTTTCACTTGATAACCAAGTAATGGATGCAGAAAAAGCTGGCTGCACACTCCTGCAGCTACTTCACATTCAATTATATTTCCATGTAGGTGTTTGCTGTAGGTATAGGACCTTGGTAGATAGGCTATAGTAAATTTGTGTTAGTGAGGTGTATTGCACTTGCAAAGCAATGAAAGCAGGTGTTGTTTGAAAGGCTGCCTGATGGGATATATTGTGTCTGCAGCATTGTGTCTGTAGGGGTTTGATGTTTGAGACTTGCTTGATCCCTCATAAGCAATCAGTGGTTTCAGGGGCAAGGTCTGCAAACCACGATGCAACCCAACCCTGGAGCCAACATGTGGAGCTGCAGGAAGGGCTTATGAATCCCTGGGGAATTCCTGGTATCAGACCAGACTTCAGTAAAATCAAGTATATGGCTGTAGAGAGCTTGTATGCCTTCTCACTCTGGAAAATACAGATTTAAGGCCCAAGTAGGACTTCCTGCTTTTGTTTCAACAGCTTGTTTGATTTGTGAGGATCTTTCATTTGACAAGTTATTCTTTAAATACATTCAAAACAAGCAGTGTATCAGGAAAAAAAGTCAGGATTAACATTATGCACTTCAGTGCATTTTCCCTTTTTTTTTTTTTTTTTGGTCTGTGCCCTAATAAGTGTTTTCTTACTGTTACCTAGTAATAATAGATGTGTGCTCAGGGCAAAAAGAAAAGCTGATTAAATGTTGTATTATAGCTTTAGCCGTCATTTTTCAAACAGATAGGAAAAAAAAAAAAAGAGAAAATAAAAAGAATAAACTTCTTCCTGATTCTTCCCCCAGTGGCATCAAGCCACATGGCCTTGTCATGAAAAGGTCACTTAGATTTTAATGGAAATTATGGCAGTAACTACTTTTGTGTTTAAGCTCTTTCCTCCTGATTTTCTCTGTGAGACAGCACAGGGCTGCTTTGTTTGTGGAGCCTGTTACAGCAGCGGGTGTAAAGCAGCTCAGCAAGTACCAGAGCTCTTGGGTTTGACAGAATGGGAGAATGACACGAAAGAGAAGACAAAATCATATCTTAAGTAAGGCTTGTAGGAATATTAAATCTAACTCCTGACAAGAGGTTACTCCAAACCCAGCAGCCTTGAATATGAATCATCATAATGAACTCTGCATTGAAGTGCTCCTGAAGACAGTCCAGGAGATCACTTTTAGTAAAATCGCAGTTGCTCCCTTGCCGCTATCTCTGACAGCACATTAGTGCTACTATGTTTACTGGTACTCAATGTTTTTTGCTTGAATTTGTGGGTTTTGGTACTTAAGAATGTATTTTTTTTAAGGGTTGCTCTGTTCTTTTTTTTTTTTTTTTTTTTTAAAGTGAACATTAAGATATAAGTTTTCCTAGAATTTTCTTTTAAAGCAAGTTTGGTTTTTTTGGGTTTTTTTTTTGGTTTTTTTTTTGGTGGCTGTAACATTTTTGTCTAAAATTCAATGGTGGTTTTTGTCTGTGGGAGAAATGGTTTCCTTTTCCATGTGTCTAATTTCTGTGTGAACTTTTTAAAGAGAAGTGTTATCTGTGTGGCTTTAGCTCAATATTGAATCAATGCACTGGAAAAAGAATAGTATTCCTAATTTATTCTCATATTGGTTTCTTCCTTGTCTTCTCATATTTAATTGTTTAATGGATCTTGCCTCTGCTTGGCTGAGATCTCTATGATGTTTACAGCTCAAAGCAGAGTAATTAAAGAAGCACAGCCGCTTTATAGGAAACATATAATTACCTTACCAAAAGTACAGTCATTTTACTTATTGAGATCCAGTCTGGTCCATATGGGAGCATAGCTCCAGTGTAGGTGATCAATTTGCCTCAGTACTAATGGGTACCTATGTTCTGATATGGATAGTTTAAGAGTCATGGTTTAGGTATGAGATTTGTATCTGGTGGACCTTTCTTGGATGTACAAACTATTTTAGAATAGCAACCCACTGAGTGTGACACCTCAGAGCTCCCATGCCCTCAAGTCTGTGATACTCGAAGGACTGTCACTAACAATGAGGCCTGGGCTGATACCCCCACCCCACCCCATCTCCACACTTCTTGAGGTGCAGCCTTGCCTGCTGGCAAACACAAAGGGATGTGATGTTAGCATTTCACTGAACTCAAGGGGAATTTATGATAGGTACCTTTGTGCAAATACAAAAGGGTGTATGCATCATTTTATCTGTGTACATATGAATTAATTATAGTAAAAGTGTTACCATCTCAAATCTATGGTTAATCATTGTTATAATCGTAGGAAACACTATCAGATTGTTCTGTAAATATTAATTACTCAATGACTAAGTGATGCTAAGCCCTTTTGCACCTTCATCGTTGCATCCCGATCCTTTGCACCCTTACCCCCTCTAGTATTCCCAGCTTCCATGTAAATAATTTCTAATTGCTTCTAATGTGATCTTCTTTTGCATGCTTTCATCTTTGTAGCAAGTAGTAGAGTGAACCTTGTCATCAAACTATATAAAGTTGTGTTTTCACAAATTCACATTAACCCCTGCCTTCACCAATGTCTTTGATGGTGTTTCTTTAAGTAGTCAAACCACTCATTTGCAGCATAAGGATAGACCTATTTTAAATAGTTAAAAAGCCTCATAGCAAGACCAGTCTCCAACCACAAAGCAGAAAACTATTATGGTCTGGTAGTTGATTTGCTAAACAGAGTTTCAGCTGACAGAAGAGGGATGTCTGCAGTGCCCTGTAATTGAAATGGAATAGCAGTTGCAAGCAGTCCTGATAACACAGGTGGAAACACATGGGTGGGAGGCAATAGTTTGAGATGCAGTTTTGCCGTGCTGCTGTCCGAGTTTCTCTACTCCACCGGGAAGGGGAGGAGGTCGCACCGGCTGAGCTGAAGGCACCACAGCTGACAGTTGAGGGGGGCACTTCCTAGATGCGCCGGGGCGTCCCGGGAGCGCCTCAGCAAGGGGCAGCAGGGAACAGCAGGCAGGCGAAGTAGAAGAAAGAAAGGAGGGACCCTCCTCGGGGGTAAAATCCAGAGCCGTTTATTAACTCCAGGGGCGCCAGCCGAGCAGGGACCACGAGTCAGGAATACAGCAGCTTATAAAGGGGGTGGAAACACGACACATTAACCAATGAGGGAGAACAAGGGAGTGAACAAACTCGTGAGAAACATGCCGGCTAGCCAATAGGGAATGTGACAGGGAGGGATCCTTGTTCCCGATCCAATCACCCACCGAAGAAAGGAGAACTTTCTGGAATATGGGAAGGCGACAGTGGGTGATGGACAGAACTTGGGGAGGGATTGACAAAAGGTAACCAGGGAAACAGGGGAGGAGAGAACGAATTGACACTCTCAGAGAGAGAGGTTCCAGGGGAGGGGGAAGGGGGATCCCAGGACCGAACCATTATAGCTTTAGGGGGTAACAGAACACACCAAATGAATCCTGTACCACAACACAGTTTGATACCCTTTCTAGCAATCTGCAGCTGTACAAAGCCATGGGTTTGTTAAATTTATTTTCGCAGGTTCTGCAGGACAAAGGAGAAAATGAGACAGCACATAAATACGGATTATGCATTTTGTTGTTGGTAACTGCTATGTTTTAATAATACTGGGACAAAAATGTGTTGGACCTATGTATCAAGCCAACCAAGCAATTCTCTGTGTATCTACCATTTATTTCACATATGTATTACTACCAGCACTCCAAGTCATTAATTAAGTGGAGTTCTCTTATGCGTAGATTTTGCTGGCAGGTTAATTATGGTTACCAGGCTACTGAATCAATAAAGGAATGAGAGAAGGAGATTGTATACCTAGAAAAAGTTGTGTGAAATTAGAAAAGGAACAGAGGGGCTATACTAAAGCAGTTTAAGGATAGTTGTCACAAATTTGAATTTAAGGAAAAAAAAGGATCTATTTCAAGATCTGTTTGGAAAATAATATATTTTAAATGCTAATTGGAAGGAATAATATAATAAGAATAATAAGGTTATGCTTTTCTTTCCCAGGTATTGGTAATGTATTCCCTTTCTATGCACTCATCTTAGTCTGGAAGAGTTGCATCTCTGCTGTGGAGTCTTTTGCCCCACCTAAATTTGCAGGGCTATTGAATACAATCATATACTTGCTCCTTTTCTGCAAAAAGTATCAGAATTTGTTAGCTCACAGCCAAGACCTCCCTTTTTTGTGTCATATGACACTCATATCCTCTCTCACAGGGACAGGAAGTTTTTCATGTTTGCCAAAGAGGTAAATATAAAGTAACTGTTTCCAGTGTTTTTGTTGTGTTAGAATAATTTTTGTAAAAACCAATAATTAGCCCTAAAATGGTGCCTCAAATTCAGTCACTAAAGGGAAATACTTCACTGATTACTAACAGAAGATGCACCATTTAAAAGGAAGGGCATTGCTCAGAAAGTCTTCTGTTTCTTTATTCATGCTATTTGTGAGAAACTCTTAGATAGGATGCCTTGATAATATGCTCTTTATGTAAATCTTCTTTGGCACAGGTGGAGCTGAGGGGTATTAACTCTTGCCATAATTTCAGACACTGCTGGACTGACCACATGCTGCTCCCAATAACCTGCGAAGCAGTTATTGACACTGGCATTGAGTTTCCCCCTCCTGCACAATAAAACAGTTGATTTTTTGATTATATCTCCATGCCCTAGTTCCCTGACTGACCCTGGAGTTATATGAGAAAGGAATCCAACAGCTAGAAAAGGTGGCAATTTGGCAGATGGAGCTATTTCTGAGGAGCGGGTCTTAACACAGAATATTCAGATTGGAAAGGTGATAATTTGTGGTATTGCCAAGGAGTGGAGATTCATATTCTAATCTGGGGCTGCAGTGCACTTGTGTCCTTGTCCTCTTAGCATCATCTCTTCTAATAACAGAAGCATGAAACGGTACCATGGGGCTCTGCAGCTGAGCTGGGTAGCCAAAGTCATAGGCCTCCTCTGCTTCCAGTTGTGCTGGTTGAAAAAGCTACAGCTACCAGTTGAATATCACAACATTTTTTCTGGAGGTGTTAGTCCTCCTGACCCACCAGCGATCAGTGAGTTACTTGGACAACCATTCCTTAGTATGTGCTGCTTCACAGGGGCCGGGTTAACTGCCCCTAGCCTTAGATAATGTCTTTGGTAACTTAGATTGTTCTGACATACATAAGCAAGAGCATACTTCCATGTGCAGCCCACCTAGCAAATTTGAGGGGTCTGCTGTAATGTGATGGTACCCTTTGGGGCAGAAGAGATGGTAAGAGCAAGACCTTTGGTGTTCTGACTGGCCACTTAAGTTATTCTTCACTTTATAAGCCGCACCCTCCACTTTGGTCACCCTGGAAGATAACTTGCCTTTGATCCATTTGTGACCCTTAGCACTTAATCCATCTGTGTCGCTTCCCACCTTTTAATTTTTTTTCATCTGTTTAAATTGAAAACATCTCAGAAGAAGGTGCTTCTGTTTTCAGAATGCCAAGCCAAGCAAAACAAAGCCCAAATCTTGTTCAGGTCCTTCAGTTTCTGCTGAAATAATTAATGAGGTTTTGTGTGAGCTGTTGCAAACTGCCTAGTGATTCTTAGATTTGCCTACACAGTTGCCATGGTACACCTTGGCCAAATAGTTGTTTGTAAAGCAATTTTGTCTCTAATATAAAAGGCACTGTTAAAAGTCAGTTCCTATTATTTTTCATAGAGAATTTTCTATCCAAACTGTAAGCTTAGAATTGCTGACCATCTCCTTAAACACTTCCACGTAATAATGATACATATTCTTCCAGCTAACATATATCATTAGTTTTTGCCAAACAAAGCTTACTTCATAGCTGTAGAAATATTATCATTTACTGGCCTCCAGCCAATCTGTTAATTACCTGCTAGTTCCTTAATGCAACTGAGGCTTTGTTTGATTTCAGTGTAAGTTATTAACTTGCTGGTAAAGGATCAGTACCTCATAAATTGTTTCTCTAAATAACTTTACAATGCTACAGAAGTTTAATTAATTTTTTAAAAATAAATAAGAATAAATATGTGAAGGACAGCTTTAAATTGCAGCTATATAAGGCAACTCTTTTGATTTGAGATATCAAATAGTAGCATCATATCCATGTTAAAAACATCCAAATGTCATAGATTTGTTACTTAGGCACCTTCCTTTCTTTGGGAGAATCTCAGTGCTTTTACATGTACCAGACTCATTGAAGACTGATTCGTTTTTGTCCTGGGTTGGCTATATGATGCTTATATCCCCAACTGTCTGTTCTGTTTATACTGGATAACAAGTTTTGCACCTTTAAGACTTGTTCCAAGAGTGAGGTGGGGAGAGAAGAAGTGAAGGAGTTCGTTATCAGAAACTGCACTTGCTCCCCTGCATCCTGCTCCTAGACTGTGTTGTCTGCAGCACAGACAGACAGCAGGACAGAGCTCTCCTTCGCTTTTAGTTAGCTGAGGCAGAGAAGTTCCCTGGACTGTGGTTTTTCTTTTTCTTGGACCCGTTTAAACCTGCTCTGAACTGAGCACCCAGAGGAGCACCGGCAGCTCACACCTGGAGCCCACCAGGCCGGGCCTGGGCTGCGGCATTTCCACCACCAGAGGGACTGATCAGAGACTGAGGGAGCCGAGCTGCAGCCCACAAAGGGGACTTTTCTGAGTTTGTCATCTCTTCAGATTGGCAAGAGGCTTTATTGTTTAATATTGTTCAATTTTTTTGTGCTGGTGAATGCTTTGCCTCTTAAATAATTATTTTTTTTCCACTTTTCTCCAAGGAAATATCTTCCTGAACCAGTTAGGGGAGGGACCACTTGAATCTGCTTTCTAGAGGAGAAACCCCTTTAGAGATTTTTCTCCCAAATTCACCCTAAACCAGGACAGTTTTCTCCCAAATGCACCCTAAACCAGGACATTCACCCTAAACCAGGACTAAACTACTGCTTAGTTTGGTTTGGTTTTTTTGGTCGTGTTGTTTTAAAATTGTAAGATCAGGTTAGGAGATCTTGGGCCAGGCTTCACTAACGGTAAGTCCATTGAGAGAATATACAATAGTTAAGGCTCTGGCTGTGTTAAAATAATTGAGACCAATAATAGATTTTAATATCTTTTTATGTATCTCATCCCATTCTTTTTTTTTTTTTTTCCTCCACAGAAGTTATAATCTACTTTTTTTTTTTTTTTTTTTTTTTTTAATGTGGGAGAATAGATGGAAAACTCACTGTTTTCAGAAGGAAGAAGCTGTGATGGTCTGGAAATGTCTGGGAAACATCCTTAGGAAGGTCATGTACCTTAGGTCCTAGGCCTTGCCTAGATGCCTTCTATCTGCTAAATAAGCCAGTGGACAGGATGGCTGACTTAGGACAGGTATTCCACACTCTTGCAATGGGCTGTTACTATAATCTGTGTGAGCTGAACTCCCTGAGAGAACAGGTGTGTCCAGGTGAAAGGAAGTATATCAATCAATTGTCAGCTGTAACCACAAATGAAAGGAGAAGTTAAAATCTTCCAGTCAAACAGAGCAGGCAAAAAGTAGTGTTCTTGTCTTATGATGTATTCATCAGACTGGATGAGGCTGAAGCAGAGAGTCACCATATTAAGTGGCTGGCAAGCTTCTAGAATAATCTAGAAATTTTTTCACCTAATTTCTCAGGATCAAGTCTGCTTGAGCTTGGCTTATTAATATGGATTTGGGTGGAGGCTGTAAGGAGTGGGTGAAGGAGTGTAAGGGGACAGAGAAGAGCCTGGTCTGTACAAGAAGGCTGAGGGCAGTAGTGCTTGCCATGGTGGGTACTGGAAAGAGCAGGAGCAGACGTTGTGCTAGAAACAATACAGAGTACAGTGCTTGTTCTCCTGCTCTGCTCATGGCTTCAGCCTGAAAGAAAAAAACCTGAGGTACCCAAAATCACCTGTGATGAACTCGTGGCTTTTGTGTTGTCCTGCTTCCTTCTTTCTCCCTGCCCTCCAAAAAAATCAGCCAAGGTCACATGGTACTGCGCAGTAGATATTCATTTACAAACGCTCCGTGTGGGATTTTAGCACCCACATAGGAAAGAATGACTTAAAGATGAGAGCAACTGTAGAGGTGAACTCGGTTGTCCCAATTTGTATAGGCTGGCTAAGTAGGGTGGGAAGTGGATTGCCTATCTAATGTACACCAAAAGGAAAGATACAGGTTTGTATCATTGCTGATGGATGGTTCTGACTGAAAAATAAAAACCAAAGGAAAGCAACTTTGGCTGAAAATTGGATTCTTAGCGGCAAGAAGTGCCTGATCTGAGTGTTTGTGCCTTTTTTTACTTGTCTCTCCTCTTTTTCCCCCCTGGCCCTGTGACTTTCGGCCCTTTCAGGATTGCCAGTCAGTCTCTCTGTGTCTGGAAGGAAACACTCTGCCCTAGTGTGGAAGCAACAGCTTCTTTTATATCGTGTGCTATATTTATCTAACTTGTGCATCTCAGAGCTAAACTGATAAAGACTGCTAAGACAAGATGATAATTTTCAATCTTTAATAGCTTATCAGGTTTTAAAAACCTCATGAAAGAGCTGTGTGTTAGTTAAATGATGATTAATAGGGAAGCTCATGAAAAAAAAATATACCAATTTATATTTGATTTTGTAATAGTGTTAGATTTGTCTCTTTTCTCTGAATTAAGTCTGTAAAAACAAAAGGATCACAAGAGAACAGCATGTCTCTGCTTATTTAAATCAGGTGGAATTGGTGACACATGACCTTTGTGGTCCGGAAGTTAGGTGGGATAGCTGAAAATTATTGTGGTTTTATACCAGGATAGTCCAAGATTTAAAGCTGAGACATAAACCATCTACTTTATATCACAAGAGTCAAACATTCTGTGGAACAATATAGGAACTGTAATGAAGTTACCATTTTTGTGTCATAGGAGGGGGGAAAAAAGAGAAAAAGGGTATTGTCTTTATTACCTCTTGGTTATTTTTCTTTCCCAATTGCTATGCAGATTGCTGTAGAGCCACCATAGGGGACTTTCTGCCTGGGTGAGAAGATAGTTGTTTTTACAGTGCAAGTTCTCACTTGTGACAAGGTGGAGGATACATCTGTAGATGGAGGGTGGACCTTTGCAGGTTTTAATACTTGCCTGTCTTGTAGTTTAAGCTGGTTGGGCAGCAGGTTCAGATAGATAGAAATGTAATAAATTAATCTGATTCATGCTAACAATTGTAACTATATCGACATTTTAGAAAATATTTGTTAAAAATAATAGAGAAAAAGAATATGTAGTGTCACAAAACAGATGTTTTCACATGTTCATGAGAAAATAGGATGCAGGATGTAGTTTGAGATAAGTAAAATCCCAAAATGAACTAGGCCTCGGGATGATTAAGGAATCAGCCTTGAAATGGACAAAATCGGGATGATTCCAGGTATCTACGACATAATAAGGCTTACTTTTGGAATATAATGCTGGCTTCTATAGCAAAAGACTTGGGGCTCATATGCAGCCTGTGGGGTTGTTCAAAGGACAGTGATGATGAGGAGAAACCTTCATTGGAAGTGACCACCAAAGAGCCAGAAGACCCCTTAGAAACAAGCAGAGCCTGTGTGGTATAGTGACGTAGATTTCAAGAACCAAAAATAGGAGGAGATTTATGGGAAAATATTGATGAATATGTATTAGCATACAGTGTATAAGTTGTGTTTGGATTCCTTTGTTTTTCGTATGGGAGGCAGGGGGAGAAACCCTCCCAATACCCCGGTCAGGTTTGTACTCCGGTTGGTTTTGCTTATTCTTTATCCAAACCATTGCCAAATTATTTTTGTATCTGCTTGATTATATTTGACTGTATTATTTTATATAAAATTGCTGCTCAATTAAATTTGTTGCTAAATGCAACTTTGTTGTTTATTGAATTAGACATATAGAACTTTATTCATAACAGAAATAAGCTATTTGCAAGTACAGTGGCACAGTCAGATGAAGATTGGCACTAGTCTGATCAAAACAGTTTAAACTTCTATTTAGAGAAACAGGGAAAGCAGTCAAGTACCAGAAGCTAAAAGCCATACAAGATCTCAAGCTTATTCCCTATGCCACTATGAACAATTAATTTACACAGCACAGTCAACTAATTGTGGGTTTTTATTTATAATGCAAGTGTGCTGATGTTCTCTTTCTTCACTTGCAGCTGCCCTGAGAGCTTGTGCTGATGGAGGTGCCAATTGTCTCTACCACATCACAGAAGGGAGCCAGGAAAGGTATGCCAGCAATACATTTGAAGTCACTGAAGTTATCTTTTCCCAATGAAAGTAAAATGTGGAGGAGCAGGATCTGTTCAGTTACTTAAGCAGGTGCTTGTTCTGTGCATAGTACTTTAATGAACTGTGAGAGGTTGCATAATATTTTCTCCACGTTATCCTAAATTTTTTTTCCTGGCTACAATTTATAAAAACACAGGTTGCCTGAAAGACCATTTTCCCTGAAGCCCACTGGTCTTTTTTCCTCTTGAAAGCTCTGCTCTCAGTCTGTCTTATTTTGTGCATCCATCAGAGTTAGGCCTCTGAAAAAATTTGCTGTGCCCCTAGCAAGGGTTGCCTGGAGGAGCATCTCATGCTTGTCACCATGAGCTGAAACAAAGTATGTCCCCTTCATTTTTCATGTGAGGCCTTAGAGGAAATCTACTTACTTAGTGAAGTGAGATGGATAATAAAATAGGAAGACTTATTTTTTAATTATTTTTAATTATCATCAGGGCATTATAAATGACCAAAGGTAAGTAGAGACACTATCTATAAATGTGTACACTAGATAAGGAAATATGATTGAAAGAATAGGTTCTTGTTTTCTGCAATGGCATTTAAAACTGTAAAACATCCCAGGTTTCTGCAGCAGAGTTGTTGAACAGGGGTTGTGGTGCAAAATACTTCACTCAAGTGATTTCTTATCTTTGTAGTGGAACCATGAAACATTGTGCAAACTTAGCTTACTAAGGATTCTTTTTGCGTGTCTTTAGGATTTTCATTTTTTTGAGCAAGAATTCATAACTAAGTATTTTCATAAATGTTAATTGATACACTGACTCTTGGAGCAAAGGAATGAGAAAGGCATCTGGTAGAACTTAGAAACTTAGGAGCAGTTTTATTCATACAGCAAAATCTGACACATAGTTTGCTTTTCATCTCATGGAGAGTGAATGATGGGAACAAGAGGAAGCTCAGTTTCCTCCTCTCCTTCAGAAAAAAAGACAAGAGTTAGAGAGGAAGGCTGTAGTCCAAAAGGAAAAATTAAAGTAAAAATTTCTTCCTTTGTCAGCTGTGAGAAGTTTATCTAAAGTTCTACAACTGCTAAGACTGGAGTCTTGGAAGCACTGCTGTTGTACACTATGTTTTATAACATTCAATTTGTCCTTTTTTAGTAGTTGCTCACAGAGACATGGAAAACTTAAGCAGGTGTCTGTTTGAATTCAAGACCAACTTGCAGCAAACAGTTCTCTTTGATAATGGTGATGCTCTCCAAAGAACAACATTTGAGAGCTTTTGCTTTACCTTCTCTGGTAACCCATTAATCTGTTCTGCACATATTTATGTTTGTATTAAATAAATATATTTCAGGGAAAATGGATAATTATACTTTGACTTAATAGTTCTTTCAGTCTTACATACTTGGCCCTTGGAGTATTCTTTTTCTCTATCTTTCTTCTTCTCATCTTAATTGCTTTGGTTGGCCATATTTTACCTTCAAAATAGTTCTTTTGAAACAAAAAAAAAAAAAAGAGTGCATAATTTGGGCTTTTGTCTTTAAAGAAATCATTCTGCTGGAAAGAATATCCATTTACTTTTCCGAAGTATTTTTTCTTTAAATTCCCTGCCCATTGTTATTAAAGAGCTGTCTCCTCAGACTCTACTGATATACTAATCATTTTTTAATCCTGTCTTAATGTTTTAAAACTATACTTTATTCAAAGCCCTGATATCTAATTGTGTTGTATCAAAACTTGGAAAACAATAGTCCTTTAATTTTAGGGATATTATAATGTACAACAGATATAAATAAAGAATTTCATTGATTTTTTGAGCTTGATTCTCAGTGACACTAAATTTTTTGAAGAATCCTTTAGAATGGGAGTTAGTGATAATATTTTGGAAAAGAATAGCTTACAGTATGGTGCTCTTGTACTGGTATCTTCCTTTGGAGATAAGTTCATATTACAGAATCACAGAATGGGTAAAGTTGGAAGGGACCCCAATGGATTGAAGAAGGCCTTCTTGTCTTTGACAGCCTTGGCCAGCTTTAATTCCGGATAGATCTTGACCATCCTCATCTCATTTATACCTACTGTGACAACCTCTCTGTATTCATTCCAAAGTCCTGACACTGATTGCATTTCCTGTGTGTTTCCTGCCTACACTCAACTAATGACAGGACCTCTTAATCATCCACAGATCTATTTTCCCTTGGTCTGATTTCTTTCTCACTGGGACGCAACATTCTTGGGACTGGAGGAAGTGATTCTTGAATATCAACCAGCTCTCTTGGACCTCTGTTTCCTGCAGGCCTCATTCCCATGGGATTCTTCCAAGAAGATCCCTGAAGAGGCTAAAGTTAGCTCTTCTCAAGTTCTTAGTTACAATCTTACTGCTTCCTCCTTCCCCATACTGAACTCCACTCATGGTCACTACAGCCAACAAGGTCTTCTCTGTTAGTATGAGATCAAGCAGCACACCATTCCTTGTAGGATCATCCACTTCTTGTGTTAGGAAGTTGTCATCAAGGCTTTCCAGGAACCTCCTGAATGGTTTGTGCTTCACTGTGTTGTTTCTCCAGTAGATGTCAGGGTAGTTAAAACGCCCCAAAAGAAACAGCACCTGTGACATTGAGGCTGCTTCCAGCTGCCTGTAGAAGGCCTCATCAACCTCCTCCTCCTGCCCGGGCAACCTGTAGCAAACACCCACAACAGCATCACCCTTACCAGTCTGTCATTTTATTGAAACTCATAAGCCCTCAACTCACTCATCATCCTCACCAAGACAGAGCTCAATACATTCTAAGTGTTACCTCACTCATAGATGGCAGCTCCACTACTACACTGCCGCTCCTCCTCCCGGCTAGCTGATGACAGGAGGCGGGGGGCGGCAGATCCCCCCTCGAGCTCCGTTGAATCCCAGGTGCCAGTGTCGGTGCATCATAAAACACAGAGCAGTATACGGTCCTGGGGTAACTTTATTTGATGGTAAGCTTCTCCTTCTTCTGCCTCCCAGGCCCCTGATCAGGGGGAAAAAGGAGCTTATATTTGGGGGCAGTTCTCAGGGGAGGGTACAATCTTTAATAAATCAGGAGAATTGGGAGCAAAAGACCAGGTTGGAACCACAATGTATAAACCAATAAAAATCCCAAGGGAGGAGAACAGTTTTGGTAAACTGATAGAGTTTGGAGAAATAGAAACTAGCAACTAACAACAAGAAAAGTGATGAAAATTCTGGGAAAAGGTGGGAACAAAAAGGAAACAGCATCAAAAACTACCAAATTAGAAATCAAACAATAAACCTACTTGTGATAAGGCACAAAATGATGACGCAGACACTGCTGCTCTCGAGGGGAACAAAAAAGAAGAACTTTATTTTCTGACTCTAACATTTATAGTTTTCCAAAGGTGACAGTGGATTGGAGGGTGACAGTGCCACCTCTCCAATGCTACTGCACAGACCAAGGGTCCATCAATTCTCTCCGCCTCCATGAAAGAATGCAAAACATAGGTTATTTACAGAACTGTGTGTGAGAAAGTTTGTTGAAAGAATGTAAACATTAGAAAGCTTAACAAAGTCTTACAAAATCAGGGCGACACCTACTAATAAAACAAAAACACACTACAACACTACACCTTCCCAGTCTATCTCTCCTACATAGTGTATACCCTTCATGACAGCATTCCAGCCACGGGAGTTATCCCCTTACATCTCCATAATCACAGTGAGATCTGTGACTGCACACAAGATCTGTCCTTCCTCTTGTTTTTTTCCCATACTCTGTGTGTTGGCCTACAGGCACTTTATAGAGGTATTTGATTCTGTCAATATTCCAGAAGGGGTGCAGAGGGATGATGCATAGTCTTTCTTCTGGTTGTGTCTTTGAATGCTTGTGTTTAATTGAGGTATTCCCTTTTAAGCCTCCTTTTGCTGCTGCCATGGTTGCTGTAGTTCTTCCTCAGTGCTGAACAATTAACTCGCTTTTCATTATGTTGGCCTATGCCAGTGGATGAAAAGCAGTGAAGGGTGATTCAAGAGCCCCCCACCTCCACCTGTTTCCTATTTTCTCCACTGATGTCTTGTCTTGCTTTTGTGCTTGACTCGTCAAGCCAAGGAAGTTCACACCTTCCTCTCTATAGCATTGCACACGCTGACATAGCAATGAGACTTTATGTCATGAGTTTAACATATGTAAGATGTTATCTGTCTTTCTCTGTTTTTGTGGTGTCATTTTTATGATGTTTGGTTGGTTTTTGCATTTTCTCAAAAAATCTGAGTTGCAATTATTTTTGTTTGAAAACAAACCTGTCCAAGAAAACCTTAACTTTTGTAAATGCTAACAAGGAGAAACCATGCCAGTTTTTTTCAATAATATGTTAAAATTGCTTTCTACAGCATGAGGGCTAAGAAGAATAATGAAAAGGGTAGGATGACTTTCCCTTAAAGAGGCTGGTCCTAGGGAGCTGTCAGTGCTAGAGACATGGGAAGGACAGGAGTGGAAAAGGACTGAATGCTGCTGCTTTTCAGCCTCTCTCTACAGTCCAGAAAGGTTATTTTCCTTAGACTGTTAATACCAGTTCCCACTTAGAAATAGGGATTACTGCTAAACTGTTCTTGATTGCTAAACAATTGCTACTAATCAGAGTTACAGGTGAGTTGCTTATCTTTATGGGTTCTTTGCTGTGCTTCATTCTGTCTGCCTTGCCTATCCAATTTTGTATTTTCTTGAGTCATTATGAAGCACTGCTTTCCACTTCAGCATTAGGCAGTTGTTTATTTGTATCACACTAAAGAACTTGTTTCTCAACACCTGGTGATTACATCTCAGGACATGGATTCATCTGGATGTCACTGGCTTTGGAGTATACAAAGGTGAAAATGCATTGAAAAGTATCATCACATTGGAACTTTTAAAACCAGTCATTAGTACTTGTGTCCTGGATGCTGTTTTCCAGAGAGATGTCAAATCCAGTGTGTAATCAGGTTTTGCAGTGTTAAGAGCATCAGGTTAAAGAGGGGAGCGGTGAGCTCTGCGAGTGGAAGGATAAACCAGTCATGAAAAATACTATGTTTCTGGAGTTCTAGTTAGTGTTTCAAACTGGCTGCGTGACACTAGTTGGCTTGCCTACAGTCACAGAAAACATCACTTTCCCTGTGAACTGTATAAAATATAAGAGTAGCAGTAAAACTGGAAAATGGTAACATTTTCTACATATTAAACATAAATGAGGTGAACTCAGGTAATGCATGAAAACACAGCTGCTACTATACAATTCTTCTCTGAACTGGCTGTAAATGCAGGCAGCTTCAAGAAGCTCTATGTAAGTTTTTAAAAATTAGGAACAAATTTTGTAGACATTTCCAGTTGATGCAGCTGCTAAATTTCAAATACAGACCTCAAAAATATATTTTTACAACCAACTTATATCTTTGAAATCTCTGTTGCAATGCAATTCCACTTCAATAGTTTGCCTAACTTCATCCATCCCCAGGCAGAGCTCTGTGCACTCCAGCTTCTCTCTTAAAGAAACGCAACTCATTTTCCCCACCTTGCTAACCTGTTCTTCCTAAAAAGCCTGCATCCCCTCATTGCAACACAGTCATGTTTCTGTGATCCCAACAAGATTGTAGCTCTGCAACTGCACACAGATCTCTTTTTCTCCCAAGGTGCATGCATTTTCCAGGAGTTTATTTTGCATCAAAGTTTGAAAGCTAAACACAAGTTTAACCTTTGAATAGGAAAACTAACGCAACTTCCATGAGGAAAGGTAGTCATCATCATATGTTTGCCTGCATGAAAAGTGGAAAGATGAATCATAGTGTCTGTTGAATTTGATGGTTTTGTGTGTGCATTTTAGCAATTAGTGAGGGTTAGTGGTGCCTTGGCTACTTCAGTTGGCTCTTTATAGCTTACACTGATTTGATTAATCTAAGAACCAGTGACTCCATTGATAAGACAACCAAAAGAGAAATGTCTGGACAACAGCTAGCAAAACCCATTTGTAAAATGAGATCTATTTTTCCTGGATAACCTTCTACTCATGGAAAAGTGTCCTAATAAGATTATTAAAGGTCCCTAATAAGATTATTAGACTGAGAAAGTCATACATACTTTGCTGTGTTCCATATTGGATAAGAAATAGAGTACTTATGAAGGTAATTAGCCATTGATATAACTTAATGTACAGTTGCGAGGAATTCTTTTCTTGAACTCTTCAGATTAAACTGAGTATTGTTTTTAAGACATCTTAAAAATCAGGCAAAATTTAGGGCACTGATGCAGAAAACAGTGAATGAGATTATCTGAGTATAGAGTTCTACATGAAGATTACAATGATCATTTCTTGTCTTTAAAATCTATTCATTGTATAATTTGGAGAGGATATGAGACAGATATACTTATGAAGTTTTTGCTTTATTCATGTTGATATGCGAATGTGTTTTAGTACTGTTTAAAAAAAATATAACCTCTGAAACTGTGAAGTTGAAGCCAGCCCTTTTGCTGCTAGTGGGGGAGAGTTCTTTGATTTCAGGGATTGCAATCCAAAAGCCAAGAAAGTTGGAAGCTCAGGCAGTGTTTATTTGTCAAATGGCTTAAAGGAGATCTTTTACATCAGACATTTTTGCCTGACATAAAAACTATAGTAGTGTTTAAAGATCAAAATTAGAATCTTGTGCTTATCATAATAAATTCTTCAGGGGTGTTCAGAAAAAAACTCCCTATCCACACTTTCCTCCTTTAGGAAATACCTGACTTGGGATTCGTTTTTAAATTTTTAGAAAACAGCCAGGCACCAACAAATTTAAAGAAACCAAAGAAATTTATATCTTAGTATTTGGAAGGATTAATCTGTTTGAAGTTACATAATGTGTTTGCTTCAGGTAGTGCAGATGAGAAATTCTCAAGATACCTCAGGATCATGTAATTTTTTGGTTTTTTTCATTTATATCTTCAATTTAATTACTTTCACTCGATTCTGTTTTCAAATACATTTATATTCCAGTAGCTGTGCACTGTTAAGTCAAGATTTGTTTCAGAAACAGTGAATAGTTGAGGTAGCAAGGCATGAATATCATGAAATATGCATAGTTTCAGTCCTCAATTTAAACCAAAATTAGCTTCCTGTATTGGAAGGGGTTTCCTGAAAGTATTAGGGCAATAACATCACTAGGCATATCAGAATTAATCTGGTCTCTGAATCAAATGCTTACAGAAATTGTGAGAGTTGGAAGTCATTGGTCCATTTTTTTTGCTACTAGGTTCATCTTCATATTAAATAGCTGTATAAGCCAGACCCAGGAGTATGTATTCTTCTGGAGTAAAGGAGTTATTTCTATTCATTTAGTCATCTTATGCTATAAAGGAAAAATCTGGGAGTTACACAACCGTTGGTTGGGATTCACTTGAGAATTTTAGGAGGGGCGGAAGTACTCTTTTGCATGTCACAAGAACTGGAGACATATTTTGAGAGAGACATCAGAAATTGGGTTTGCTTGGCGGTGCTTTTAAGTGAACTTACTACATAAAACAAAAGAGAAAATGGGCAGGTTTATTTGTTTTTTTATCATTCCCTCAAACTGAAAATCAAATGCCTGATAATAATATAACATATTGTCTTATAAATATTAGCAGTATCTAGGTAAGATTAAATTACTCTTCATGTTGAATTTCTATTGCTTTTGCTGGTCAAGATGGTAATTGTAGAATAGTAATATTTATGGCTAAAAATGATGGGAGGTGGCAGCGCTGTCTATTGTTGTGACCCATGAAATTTAAATGTCTAATAGAAAGAAGACTTGGTAGCATCATGCCCTTTCAGAAGCTGTGAAATGGCAGGCTTTTCATCCCTGAGGTACATGTGTGTTTGTGGATGTATGAATGCCTTCTTTCTTTTATGTCAGGAAACACTGGAAGTGAGTTACTACCTTAATACAGGAACATGCTTTCTTTACAGGAGAAGGTAGAAAAGAAAAAGCAGTCCTCAGTAGAACCTCTGGATATGATTCACAAGAGGCAGATGTAGATGTACCAGGTTTTGTGTAGAGCAAGAGCTGAGAGTACTATCTACAGGTTAAAGTGAAGAACTGGGAACAAAGACTTTTATTTTGTTCCTTTATTAATTTGCTCAAAGTCATGCATTGAGTTAAAAAATCATCTCACATTCTCAGTTAGTCACCTTTAAAATGCAGGAAAATAGTTCTTAATAATAAATAAAATGCTCTCCACATTCACATGATCTCATCAGAGTTTCTGATATTTCCTTGTTAAAAGATGAGCCTATCAAAGGGCCAGGTATCATTCCTCATGAGATCAGTATTTAATAATGTAAGTCCTGGGTGGAAGCAGACTTGATCTCCGTGAGTGCTCCAGGGATCTTCATAAATCTTTGGCATAAATCCACTGATTTTTTTTTTCATTTTTTGCATACCTCAAGACATTCAGAGATGGCATTAGGACCCTGTTTCAGTCACTCAACAAACACTGAGCAGGAATCTCTGCTTTTTTGAAATAATTCTAATCTTGCTTAGGAGTAGAAAAGAAGGACCAATACAAAAGTCTGGGGAGATGGAGTGATGAGCAAATACAAAACAGGGGAACAGTTCAACTTTAGAAACAAGGTCTCCTGGCTACAAGTGAAGTGTTTTGCCCATAAACTGCTCTGTGACAGTAAGAGCACCATAAACCAAGTTTAAATTTCCAACCAGGAAATCAAAGGGTCATGATTTGTCCAGAACAGTAGTTCTAGAGAGGAAAGAAAAAAAAAAGAAAAAAAAAAATAAAGGCAGGGAAAAAAAGGGGCTAAGAAAAGGAGAATAAAGGGACACTTCCAATTAATCCCAGGTCTTTCAATCAGAGGGTCTGTACTGCTTCATCGTATTCTTCAAATAGCTGCTGCATCTCTGCCCCTAGTGTACTGTAAGCAGAGGAATGTCATTGCCATCTGGGTGATTTCTGGCTTTATGACATGGTAAAAATCATTTATGGCCACCCCAATGCTAGAGGTTAGGACTTTACAGTGATAAAATATCCATGCACTGAGTCACATCTGGAGCAAGCAGCTTTGAAAAGACTTCTGAGCTGGCTAAAGAGTACTCAGCACTTTATAGTGGTTTGGTCTGTTGTGCCGAAGGAGTAATTCTCAGGATTCAGGAGAAGCTGGCTCTGTGTGTAATTTTAGAGTGAAATGTATGCCTTTGTTTCCTTTGTATCTCTGACTATCAATAGAAATTAAGGATTAAGCCAGCAATGCTTGTTTTTATGGAGCAATGCATTCTACAGATGTTTGGGGTACTCTGGGGACTGGGAGTTTTCCTGTTCTTGAAACAAAGCAAAACTAGAAAGTTCTTACAAACCTCAATCCAAACTGGGTCTTTGCTGCAATAGTAATTGTCATTTAAAATTTAAAGTACAGATTTTATATTGAACATGTCAAGAATGATCTTAGATTTGAAAGAAGCTCTGTTAAGACCTGAGAAGAATGCCAAGAGCAGTATTCAATTAGGGAACACAGAAATCCATTTGTTATCAATGCCTTAAAATGAGTGCATGTTAACAAATGACCTTGAAGTTGACTAATCTGCTCTGTTGCACTTCAGACATTTAGGGAGGAATTACTAATGCTATAACACCCATTCTCTTTTTTGTTTTTTGGTTTGCTTTTTTTTTTTTCATAGCCTGGAAAATGTTGGGGAAGAGCAGGTATAGTCCCTTGCAGCTGACTTCAAATTGCAGTACATTGCCTAATGGGACTGAACACAAAAAATACCCATAGATAAATTATTCAGATTAGTTTTTGCCATCTCTAAAATGTTCTTTTAGTAAACTTATTAATGATTGTTGGAGCATAAACATATTCTGGGTGTTTATTGCTTGGTTTTCTTTCCTAGTCTCTTTCTTCAGTAGACTCTGCTGTCTTTCTATAAATATGTGAATGCCAGAAGTTCTGACTTTTAACAATTTGCATTCAAATGGACACTTTTATTTTCAGAACAGATGATTCTATTCTTCAAATCTGTTTAAATTTAGTGTTAGTGAAGCCAGAAGCTTGTGAATGGAGGGACTTTATGTATTGTAGAATATGATGAAAAGTAAAACTTGAGAATATAAATACATTCATCTTTATTTTTCCTAGTTGTTCTGGTAAGATTTGTTTTTAAATCTAATTGTATTCCAAGAGTGGTTTCATTTTACAAATGGACTCTTTTCATCTTTTCATTTAAAAATGTTCTGTGCTACAGTTGTTTTCATGGAAAATGCTGTCAAGAGCAAGGAGCTGTGTTCTAAAACTGTGATCAAGTCTGCTTATTACAGCTGATAACTGAGAATATTTAATACATTTACTTTTTAGGGTCAAGAGGTGAATACCCTATGCCTCTTCTGACAAGGATAAACTGTAAAGCAAAACCTGCAGAACCAGTTGCAAAGCCATCCTCATGAAGGGTTGAGCATCAGTTAATTGCTGGTTGATTGAAAGTTGGACTAGATAAGGTTGCCAGTCAGCCCAGCAAATTCTATCATTTAAGACAAGAGGGTTAATCCTTGTTAAAAAATTGGAGCTCTGAGCTGTCACAGAATCCGTTTTGTTCTGCTGCCAGAAATAACTTGCTCAAGCATGTGGATAATGTGTATAGTGGTACCTCCAAAGCTGCTCTTGGATACACTTATATTCAGAGAAACTCAAATCTCCTTCGAGTAATAGTTCATACAAAAATCACACTCTTGGGTATGCACACTCCCCTCCATACTACTGGCCTTATTTAGGTATCAGCCTGGGCTCCACTCTTGCAAAATTATGGAGGAAAAATCTTGTAATGCTTTGAGTTAGTTGTGTTAAATAAAAAAGGAGATAAATTGCTGTCTCTTGCATACAGACTTAAAAAAAAAAAAAAGTTTTAGTTGGTATACCTGAAAATATAGTGAATGTCAGTTATAGAGAAATGTAGAGAATTCTGATTTTTGAGCAAGGGAAGAAAGATCTATTTTTGATAACAGATAAAATGAAAATACATCAGGCATTAGTGTTAAAAGATAGTCAAAACCCTGGTGGAAATTGTATAAGCTGTACAGAAATATCTTGCATACTGATCCCCAATAAATGAACAGAATAATGTCTGATCATGCAGCAGGTAGAGTAGATTCAAGGTTACAGTGTCTTAAAATTAATGGAAATTAATCAAGGTCCACTGGGGTTGTGTTTTGATGCTTTTCTACCTGTGTGGGACATTCCACATGAGCAAGTCTAGAGGCTATTGGCAAATGGGTTTTGGTGTCTCTGCAGAAGCCTGGACCAGTATCAGCACATCCTTCAGCTCTGACTCATTAACTCAGCTATGAAATAGGGAGTGTTTCAACTGAAATATGCACTAAGATACTGAGATGGTTTGTGATACCAGCATCTTCTGTATGCTGTGGGCATTGCCTTTACTTGCAAATATTTTCCATTCTTCTTATCTTTTTGTAAGCATTTGTGTACATATCAGCACCTCAGGAAAGATTAGCACTGCAAGGATATGAGTAGAAGAGTGAACTTTAGAGAGATGAGAGAAGAGAGCAGTAGAGTAGATAAAGGACTGGACAACAACTCTAGCACACCACCAAAATACCTGTATGTTGCAATACAGTCTGAACATGGAAACATTCAGCATAAAAATACATCTGTCCTGCACTAGTTCTTTTGGGCTCAAATAGGGACATGTGTGTGTACTGTACAATGAAGTTATGGAAGTGGGCTAAGGAAGACACACATTCGGCTTCTATTGGCTTTGGAGCTATGGCCTTGTTTTTTTCCTCTGAGTACCAAGGAATATTAAACTGACTACGAAATAAAAAGGGTCCAGCAAATAATGGTTGAGAAAGAATACAGCTGAACGTGTTTCACTCTAGAGAGTGAAAAAAAAAGACCAAGACTGACCAATGACTATTGCAGTGGGCACACAGCATTGAAGATCCTGTAGAAATTATGTTGTGGCTTCTTTCAGGATTTTGAAACTAACCTGGTGAATGAGGGGAACTGCAATTCCATGCAAGCTTGTCAGTTTTGTTATCTTTTTACTGTTACTTAGGTATTTTTTTTTATTGTCACAACACAGAAATAGATGGGGCCTGTGCTTGTTGAATAGGGACCCAGATCACCTTTGGTACAAATTCAGGATGTTCTATTGACTTAATTGGTAACATATTAAGCACTAGATGCCTAAGCAATTATACCCTCTCCATGTATTGTCCTGAATTCTTGCATTATAACTAGTGTTTTACATAATGCATCACTTCTCCATGGTAATTGCAAGCAGGGACATCACCACAGCTGAATCTAATGTTTTCAGCAACCTGGTATTGTTCCAACAGCCTGTGAAATGGATGGAACAACAGAGAGATTCTTATTGTTGCTTGGTCAGTAACCACATCTTCCATAGACTGGGATATAATCCATTTTTATCCCTTTTGCTTTAAAAACAAAATCCCAAACCAAACAAAAAACCACTTTTTACTGTGTAAATATTGTTTGAGCAACTATTACTCTGGTACCAGCATTGGCAATAGTTGGAAATTATTACTGCTTACTGTATGTGAAGCAACTTTGAGGTGCCCACACAGTGATCAAAATATTTAGATTATTTAAAATAATAGCAGTAAGATCAGAAATTAAATTAATCCTGTAGCAATAAATTATTCTTGGTCTAAGAATAATTCTTGGTTTATTCTTGAAGTAACTCTTGAGGGATATCCCACCTGCACAGAGTGCTTAACTCTTAAACTGCCTGGCTTTCCCTGGTAGTTAAGAAACTCCATCTGGAATAAGTTTGTTTCTTTTGAAGTAAAGCTGAGTGAGGAGTTGAAGATACTCACATCACGTGACTAATGGGGATGTGTAGATAAGATGTTTTGTATCGCAGAGTACACATGTGCATGCAGTTTGGTCTTCATTTTCTCCAGTGTTTTGATCTCTGTGTAAAAAGTATCTGTCAAATTAAAAAAAAAAAAAAAAAAAAGAATAGAAGCAATAAAAAACATATATATCTTCCCCTTCATTTATTCATTGTAAATGTTTTGCACAAATTAGAGTGACTATCTAAGTGAAAGGAAATGTTGGAATTTGCAGCTTGAGACTGGATGAACCTGTTGGTGTGGAGAAACCTAATAGGATGCCAGTGAAGAAGACTGATAAGGATCAGCAGGTTAGAAAAGCTATATTTTTAGAGTGCTTGATGTATGAAGCAATGACAGAGGGAGTAACAATGGTAGTGGATAAAAGGCTGTGCCTTTGGACTTCCCCTTTTTCTTCAGCATAAAAAAGAAACTGCTATGTGGGGGTAGCTCAAAATATTTTCTATGAGACTGGTAGGATTTTAGGTCAGCTTTTGTTCTTATGGGGTTTTTTTAAGCTTTTGAGTGGGTAGTGATAGATTGATTGATTGATTGGTGGATTGTTTCTGCAATTGGTGTGTGTTACAAGTCCAATGACATCCATTGTTCAGTGGTGGGCATCCAGCTGTGGACCAGAGCAGTGCCTGTGGCTGTCATTCCCTCTGCACAGAAGTGAAGCTACTCTACAAAGGCTTGGAATCATAGGGTCATTATGCACCAATGCAACAGAACTTTGAATATCTTTCTTTGTCAGTAGGATTTTTGCCTTGGTGTTGCGAGGAACTAAACAGGTTAGGGACAGACATATTTGAAAAAAGGCAAAAATTGGAAGGGAAGGAGAAAAAAGGGCACAAGGACAAAGATGGGAAGGGAATGAAAATGTTTTACATACTAAAGCTGAGAAGGACAAAAGTCTCTGGAAGAAACCTAGCTAATGACTCCAGTGGAGCAACTGTTGTTCTGTAACAATAAAAAGAAAGAATGAAAGAAAGAAAGAGAAAAAGAAAGAAAGAAAGAAAGAAAGAAAGAAAGAAAGAAAGAAAGAAAGAAAGAAAGAAAGAAAGAAAGAAAGAAAGAAAGAAAGAAAGAAAGAAAGAAAGAAAGAAAGAAAGAAAGAAAGAAAGAAAGAAAGAAAGAAAGAAAGAAAGAAAGAAAGAAAAGAAAGAAAGACTTTGCTGTTTTCCTCTGCAAGTTCCAGCAGTATCCATGGCAGGATTGATGTTTTCTAATTTTGTAAGCTGCAGCAGGGGTGTTAAATATTGATGACAGATCAGATTGGAATCATGCACATAAAGGTATTTTGAGTAGTCAGGCTGTCCCAAAAAGACATCTGAAAAGAGTCAGTAAAGAATTCAGTGCCTTTTTTTTTCTTTTTTGCTAAAACATCATCTGTGAGGTTTGACAACAAACGGTTGTAATTAATGAAGTGACAGATGTGGATGTCAATATCTCGTCTTTCAGATGCATTCAATTGTGAAAAAAAAAAGAAAACTGTGCATAAGGTGATTTTGGGGTGGTTTTGTACAGGAGGGAATTGTATGAGGAGCATGCATGGATTGCTGTGATTTTTAGCTCTCAGAAGGAATTCTCAGGATGGAGAAGAATCCATTTTGAGGAGTTAACATTCCTAGCAAGTGAGTTACTGGACCAGCACCTACTCTGCAAGCAGCAGTCTGCCCTCTGATTGGCACCAAGGGGCCAACATTAATCCATTGTTTGAAGCTTTGCAGCAAAGCAATGAAAGGAGTTGTACAAGCTGTGGTTCTGCCTCTCATCTTGTGAAGGGGTTACTGCTCTCCGATTTCCGTTCAGAGTCACAGTGTTCCAGCTTGAACAGCACTTTCTGACAAAGACAGGAGCTGGAACTGTACTACACTGTCATTTGGCTTAGTGAGATACTTAAGCTTCTGCTGGCTTCAACAAATAGGAATTAAATGGACAAATCCCTCCTCATTTCATTACTCCCTCTTCTCTGCCCCACAGTGAAAGTAATCGGGAAGAGCATTCATGATCATGTTTACTGTAATGACCCTCTCCTCTGGGGATACTCTTGTGGCATTTTAATGTCAATTTAGTATTGATTTATGATTCTAATGGATATGCTCTAGCTCTTGTTCATTAAGCGACCACATGCAGGGTTCTTGTATTTTGTGTGTTCCCTGTAAAAACCTGAGATTTAATGAATGCCTTCATTAAATCTCAGCATTAAAGAAAGTGTTTCAAGGTAGAGCAATATTCCAACAGCACATAGCAAATATGCAGGAGGGTCCCAAGGTCACAAACTCCTTTCAGAGGTTAATTAAGTCTGAAAGAAAGGTATTCTGTTGTAATTAAATAGTAATGAATGAGAGGCCAGGAATACTTGGTGCATAATGCACTACCATGAGGCAAAGCCAAAATCATCTGCAAATTTATTGTTTTATTTCGTATTCTATTATAAAATACCCCTGGGTGTCAGTGTAATTTTTATTCTCCAACTTGCCTATGACAGAATGGGGATTAAGTGGTCAGCACTGTCATGCATATGTGATCGTAATACAACACAGTAGGGGTTTCAAGATCTCTAATAGCATTCCCAGTATGCTGAAGAGGGCTTTCATCAGGAGTGTGATGCCTCCCCCATTCTGCAGGATCACATTTTTAGTCATAGGGGAAAGTGCTTCCTTTGCCATGCTCACACTGGAAAAGCCATGGCAAGTTTTACCTTCTTTTAGTAGTGCCAGCAGAAATACAATCATGTTCATGACCCTGTTTAAGGGCTCATCAAAATTTCCCTTTTAGTTCTTGTGGTTCTGGGATTTAATATTTCAGCCTGTTCAAATGCATTAGGCTGGATCATGACACAGGACCATACACAAGTTGTCAATCCAAGTGTACTTTCTCTTTGTTTTCCCCAACCTTCCTTGAAAATTAGCCAATTCTGACATTCACACACTGACTTATTCCACTCTGTTATCTCCGAAGAGTTAATTATTTTAATCTCTAAACATACTATAGGAATCTAGAGACCAAAACATGAGTTACCAGTAGGTTGTAGCTTTAATTCCATACTTCTGTGTTTAAAAAGTAATTTTAATTATTTTATTTTCTCATCTGAAAGCTGCATTTGCAAACTGTTTTTCCCACATTGTAAAAGACAGAAGTGGGGAAAACTGCTCCTACATACTCCACCTCCTTGGAGCTCTTCCATGCACCACCATCAGCCAGGAGCACAACTGAAAAGAAGTGACCCTTTTATTCCACAACTTGGCCTCTGGAAAAGCTGCATTGGCTCATGAATGCTGCAGCCTGCCTTTCTTGGGCCTTAGACCTTATTGTGACCCCATGGCTTGGAACAAAGATATTCTCCGCCTCCCTCTCTGTCATGGACACACCTATCTAGGTAAGGAAGGTGGTGTTTTTTAGAATTAGGGAGCTACATAGCCTGAAACACTTCAGATGGGATCCCAAAAAACTGTTGCTATGTGAAGTGCACCTGAAGTTCATTGCTACCTAGAGAGAGTGGGTGTGCTGTGCTTCCTAGAGTACATGGAGCTGGATTTGAAGGTGAGAATGGTCCAAAATCTTGGTGCCTTTTTATCAGCATGTAAGTCCAAATTCTGTGTTATTACCAGCTGGCTGGGTGTAGCTGGTAATAACATGGCTTGTTTTGCATTGGAACTCAACAGGTATTTAATGGGATTTAGGCAATGGCTTTGCTTACAATGAAGTAGAGTCTTCTGTTAATCTTCAGGAGGACTTTCCATTTCTCTCCAAGAGCAATTACAAAAGTAATCTCAGTGGCAGATTTTCTGCCAGAAAAATATGTATCTCTTACCTCATTATCAGGCAGATAGGTCTAATCCTAACTTTACACTTTTTTCAAAAACTTACCAACCTGAGAATTGATGTCCTGCTGGTATTAAAATGTGTGGAAAGAATTATCTAGTAGTGAATTTTATACTGAAGAAATGGGCCACACTGTCATTCAGATGAATTATATCTTCTGTTGAATGACATCTCTAATGATGGTTACACTCCATGTCACCTGTGGTAGTCTTCAGGCTACTCCCAGAGCATCTCAATATACACTAATTCAAAGTGTCTGATTGACAGCTCACCTATGTCCAGTCTTTTCCAAAACATTTCCAATGCTGCATCCATTCAGGGTTCTCCTCCCCCTTCTTTAATGCACATGGTGCAGATGGCAGCAGGGATATTAGACCTCTGAATGTCTTCCCTAAGGAACAATTACTATAACTGTATGTAAAGGGAATGGCTTTTAATAAGAGTTCATCATGGCACTTGTATTATTTATAGGTAGATCTGTGTCCTTAAGATCTAGTTCTCATCCTATAAGAAAAGTTAATTAATGTGTTGAAATCTAATAAAAGATTAAGTCAAAGTGATTATGGCAATAATAGAACTTAGTAGAATAGCAGTTAAGGGTTATATAATTTTTAAATCACAATAAATTGTGAAGTTCATATGGGGGTATTATTACTTTTTTTTTTATAATAAGCAGGGCACCAACAGCATCAGAGTTAACATTAAATGATTTTCAGCTACTCTACTTGATAAAAAATTACTTGTTCAGAGGCCAGGACAGGGATTTTTTTGGAATATGTGTTACTTATCCAGAATGAGTATTTTCTGTCTGAGTGCTTTTAGCCCACATAGACAAAGAGAAGGAAAGGAGGAAGATTGAAGAGGTGCATGTACATTTGTAATGTTTCTAATGCCTCAATCCAGTGCACAGGGTTTTTTCCTGTGATTGCCACTTACAAATAAGCACAAATCTATACATTGACCTGCATCTCATATCTGTCAGGTAGGTAGTTATCTCAATGCTTTCATTTGTGCTCTGAAGTAGCAGTAAACTAAGTGCTGCAGACACAAACAGGAAGACTGCCTCAGGTTCTCTTCAAACTTTCCCTCCACAGTATGATTTCCTTGCTTTAGATGAAACATTAATAAGGACAGCCAGCTTAAGTAACAGGCAGTAGGAACTTGGTAGGTAGATCTAGCCACAGCCTGCGTATTAAAAGCCTAATAGCAGCAGTAGCACAAACCTTTCTCCACTGAAAATTTGCTGTAGCACCCCAGTCTGACTGGTGGGTGGGGAGAGATGGACAGGCACACACATTTGTTTCTTGGACACAGTTAAGACTCATATGTGAAGCTGGCAATGTTCTGGAAACAAGCACAGCAAGCACTGCCATTATAACTACTACCAGTCTCTGAGCTGTTTTAAATCTAGTTCAGATTTATATACACTTCAGTCAACCAAGTTCTCAATGTCGCCTTGGAGACCCTTCACAGTGCCCTTTAGATTTCTCTTGGTCATGCTTAAAGGTATTTTGGTTTTTTTTTTTAATTTTTTTGTTTTTGTGTGTGTGTGGTTTGTGTTTAGTTGGTGGTGGTTGGTTTTTTTCCTTAGCAAAGATTATGTAGAAAATATTGCTCTGTTTTGAATGTATTAAAATATAACAAAATAACTTCACATCCTCTTCTGCTCTACCAATTCTGAATACAATGATGAATTTCCTTCTGAGCTTGAGTTTTGCATTGGTCTGCTTGCATGTTCTGACACACCAGCTGTGTTTCCAGCTGCATTGCATGTAGCTGTGCTGGTTTCACATGGAGCTGACACAGAGCTTCCCTCTCCCTGGAGAGGAGAGATGCTGGTTATGTGTGCCAGGCAGGGCTGTATATGTGCACGTTTGAAGGACTGGGACCTAGTGAGGATTTTAGCACATCCTTGCAGTTTCTGGTGCTTGTCAATGATAGCTATATTTAAGGCCTCACAGTGGTAGAAATATAATGTGATCTGAAGGAAGGATTACTTGCAGACTTTGACCTCTTGCAGAATTTTGCTGCCTTGATGTATTTATCATCCTTGGAATTGTTCAAGACCAGTCTAGGTGGGACTTGGAGCAACCTAATGTCATGGAAGGTGTCCCTTCCCGTGGCAGCGGGATTGGAACCAGATGATCATTAAGGTTCTATCCAATGCAAATCAGTCTCTGATTCTGGGAATTGCTGTTAGCTTTTTCTCCTGAGTTAGGACTGCCAAGTCTGTACCAAACATAAAAACCAGCACAGACTCCTGTGATTATGAAAGCCATTTTATGTTGAGCTGAGGATCAGTATTTCCTTGGTAAAATTAGTTTAATAAGCAGAAGGTGACATTTTAGTAGGTGAAATGAGAGTACCGTGTGTCCACAGTAGCCACCTCTCAGGTATGACAGGTCTGAAAGGATATGATTTTCTTCATCCTTTTGATATTTATCACCTGTAGGCTAAATTGTGAAATAATTAATATAAACCAGATCCTCAGCTTTTGTAAGTTACCTTGGCTTGATTAGCTGCTGATCAGTTGTTCCAGCTGAAGATGGGAAAAGATTGTATCTTCTGAATATCTCTATGACAGCTGGTGCTTTCGAGTGGTGAAGGAAGCTCTGAGAAGTAAGAAGGACTTCAGCTTTTGACATGATATTTTGGCCAGTTCAAAATTTCAGGGTTTTTCCCTAAGGATTATTTCTCACCTTTACCTGAATACCATGTCTGTGTAATTCCACTGTCTTCTTTTCATATTAGCCATCGAGGGAGCTTCCCTCTGGTGTTGGGGGTGGTAATGGCTAACTTCTAAAACAGGCTTTTTGTCAGGAGGCATTGGAAGCTGTGCTGCGTGCCAGGAGGAGCAACCTGACTGCCACTAAGCTAATGGAGAACTTTAGCAGCTAGAATAGCATTTCCTTGTACTTGGGAGTCTTTGGGAAAGCAAACAGTGCATATAGTAGCCAGGGTGACACTGCAGCAGGTTTCCTTACATTGCTGTATTTCATTGCAAGTAGTAGGTTTGTTCTCTAATGAGCAGTGAAAAGAAGTAAAAATTTAGGTTTGTCAACCAAGTCACTGTCAACCAGACATAACCAGACATTTTTTTGCATCTATTAAGGTGCAGAGCATAGGTATGAACTCACCTGTTTGGTATAGCTGTTTAAATGTTTTACAGAAGAAAATGTCAAGAGGGCTGATTTTTCCCAAGATGAACACATTTTGTCAGTCCCTCATTCTTTATCCCTTATAAAAAGTTTAACAAATAAAACCCTGGTATAAAAACTATTTCAATTGAGTACATTGGGCTGTGATCAGAAGGCAGATTTATTGATACATGAGAGTAGCAGCTTTATTTTGTTTCTTAATTTCATCCATATGTCAAGTAACTATAAAAGGTGGTTTTATTCTTTAATTAGAACTTCATCAGAGGCATTTTAATTGCAGCTGTGCTCGTGAAAACAGTCGTTTGAAACACTTTTAATCTTGTAAAAGAGAGAACTGCTTGTGTGCATTCATAACTAAACCTGCTGACTTTGCTAACTAAAATATGGCACTGGTACCTTGACTCTGCAGAGGCAGTGACAGAGCCAGAAGAGCAAAGCAAGGAATAAAGTGAGAAGGATCTCTGCCAGCTGCAGGAGCTTTACAGAGATGTGATGCTCCAGCCCACTGAAGACAGAAACCCTGGTATACTAAACACTTTTCCACCAATTCCTTCAGAGCTCTAAGCCTACCTTTCATATTTTCAATTAGTACAAACCTTAAAAGAATTTCTATTAAACTTCGCAATACCTTGTTGTCTAAATCACAAGTTCCAGAAAATGAAATACAGTCATCCATTGTACAGCTAAATTGCAGAGAAATGGCAGAATTCTCCCTTGAGTTTATCTGATGAAAGGGAGGGTGCTTTTTGGTAGAGGTTACTCCGCATCAAATAGAACCCAGCTCTCATTTTGTATGCGATTTATCTTCTGCAGTCTCTCTAATTAATGCTGCAGTGCTGTGCTAGGCAAGAGATGCAGGTACCTTTTGAAATGCTAATGTTCTGCTGGAATATCCTGGTTGTCTGTCAGCTCTGGAGAAGCTGCAGCAGAGGTCAGCAGCAAAATGTTTAAAACTTCTGCCTCCCAGTGACTTACCCAGTTTCAGTCATACAGAGACAACAGACTTCAAGCAGCTGTGTGCTCCTCTGTGTCTTTTCTCCATTCCTTGCCACGTGGGCTTACACCCCCTAAAAACATGAAGTGATAAGTTTTGTTCCTCTGTGTAGTCTGCGTGTTTTCAGGATCCCCAGTGCATTATTTCTCTGCAAATTTTTATAAACCTTATCAGTGTAAGGGCTTGAAACTTGAAGGAATTATGGTAATATGTTTAAGGTACTCAAGCACATCTTCACCAAAAATAAAAATGGTTTGTTCAGTGGCTGCTCTACAGGCAATCAGAGCCTAGGATAAAGAAGCATGTTCAATAACTGTATAGAATCAACTTTGCCTTTCAATAATTGTGTTGTAATCAGATGTTCTGGTTTTCTCCTGAAGACTTTTCTTATGAGTAGGTGTTCTTAAAACAAATTTTTATATGACAATACATTTTTCATGGCGTCCTACTTATAGCTAAGTGTAGAGGTGTTTCTTTTGTGGCCACAAAACAATATCCATCTATAAAGTGATGTGTTTGTGAAAATCAGAAAAGAAAATGCAGACCCCAAAGAGAAAAAGCATAATATAACTTTTGAAAACCTGCAGATTTCCTCTTGTCTGCTTGAAACAAGTTGCTCAGTAGTGGGATAAATCTCTTCTCATTGTAGTCATGACGCATTGTGTGGAAAGGGCTCTGGAGGATTTCTCCTGCAAGCTACTTACTTCAGTTTCTAGCCCTGAAGAGGCAAAGGGCTTCTTCAAGCTCAACCTCCCCTGTAAAGATGTTCTTCCCTGCTTTTCTAAGTATGTAAACAGATGCTAAACTCCGAGCAGGTACTTCAGGTACTCAGGTGAAAGTAAATAAAGTAATAGAAGCAGGGAAATCCCAGTGAATGTCTTTCACGTGTAACTTCTTACTGTTTGATTGTGCTCGACTTTTAAGTGTTCTTAGTGGTGTGAAAGTTCACAGAAAGGACACCTACAGTTTAAATACTAGTCATTCAAACTGACTTTTGAAATTGTATAGTTCAGTTTTCAAGCTGCACTGTAGATGTTGTTAGTAACTCTCTGATTAGGTGGAAAATTATAATAAGCGTGTTTCTAGCATTTATGGGAAAGAAGAGGAATTGTTTATCTTGTCTTGGAAAAGTCTGTTGCCTTGTAGCAGCAACATCTAAATTGGGTGGCACTCCATGAAGCCCTAAGCCTGCTGTGGCTTCTAGAGCCATCTTTTTGAGGGCCATCTTTACTTTCTATATCTGTTTGTGTACTTTGTTTCTGCTCTAAGTTTACCACATTTTAGGTCACATCCTTTTGATTCTTCATGCGCAGTATAAAATGTTAATAAATAATTTACATTTCTTTAATGTAATGGATGCTTTTTCTCAATTTTTTGATCAAATTCTGCCATCTGTTGCTTTGAAATGAAGAGGGAAAACTGTTTTGAGGGTCTTGTCAGCCTCTATCTTCTCAGTGAGTCAGATACCCTCACCTGTCAGAGGCTGCAGTGCTTATCTTCTCTCCCCTTTCCTCTGGCTTTCAGTCCTAGAAGACTGGAGTCTGGCACTTCCAGACAAGTATTTATGCTTTGCTTGCATATAAAATCATGTGCTTGTATGTGACTCGTACTGAGGCACTGGAATTTTTTTTGCCCCTCTGTTAATGTGCATCCCTCAGCCATGCTGCTCTATGCAAGGATGAAAACTCACAGCTTAGCTCCCTTTTTTAAATTCCTTTTGCCAAGGATCCAACAGCAAGGCATGGTGCTTGAGCCTGTGCAATGCTGAGTTGTGCTGAATAGCTTCAGCTTTAATTTGCTCTAAGATCATGTATTGCCATCAGCTATCCTTTATTTTAAGAAATACTTCAGTCTATGAGTAATATAAACAAAACCACAGATACTTAGCTGCAGTCCCTGGGAGTTGCTTGTTCTTAGCATACTGAGTTTTTCATTAAGTACATGTACTTACCTGAACACAGGAGGATGTTCAGCGCCATGGCAAACAAGTGAGTAATTCCTAAATCTCATAGCATGACTTATTTTCATATTGTCTCAATTGCAACTGGAGAAAAAATTCAAATATTGACTATTAAAAAGAAAACTGTAACCGTTGTAGCTATCATTAACTCTCATCTTTGTCACTGAGGGACAATGTTTTGAGGCAGGGTGAAAGCTTCTTTGAATTTGCAATGATAATGGGAGAAAGTTGGCTCTGCCCTCTGGAAGATGCCCCCCTGTGTGTGCTTTGCATAGCAGTTTGAGCTGAAGGTAATATGCTCTTCAATTTATTTTAGATACCTTTCTATTATTTGCAAGGTGACACTGCATACAAGACAAGCATAAATTAATGCATT